>NC_045631.1:14922734-15225764 GCF_009829155.1 Mustela erminea | reverse complement strand
AGAGGCAGAGGGAGAAGAAGGCTTCCTGCCAAGCAAGGAGTTCAATGAGGGGCTCAATCCCAAGATCATAACCTGAGCCGAAGGTAGACACTTAGCTGACTGAGGCACGCAGACATCCCAAAATGTCATGAACTTTTAAAGGAAGAGAAATGAAATGTCCATTACTAATGTAATACAAGTATTTAGCATATGATATAAGTGGCATGAATGGGAAAATATACTATTAGATAAGTGCTATAAGGGCAGTAGTATAGCTATCTGGGAAAAATTTAAGTTGTACAAATACCTTATATATTTTGCAAAAATAAATTCTAAACAGATCAAAAATTTAAATGTAAAAATTAAACTGGGAAGTTTTAGGGGGAAATGGAAGAACTTTAATAGTGCAAGGATGATTCAAAATAGAGAAAAAAATTTTAAATAACCAAAATTAATGATTCTGTTAAAATTCAAAAATTCTGGCAAATTAGCTATGCTGGACCTGCATTTCCCCAAATCTCATTCTCTGCAGGTTAGGTTTGGCTATAAGAGAAATTTGTAGGATAGTTGTAAGACAGAAATGAAAGTTTAAAAAAGGCAGTTTGACATTGTATTTCAAAAGGACAAATGTGTTTTCTTTTTACTTGGAAATCCACTTCTGAGAATTTATCCAACAGATATATGGTCGCATATAAAAGGTGAAATATGCATGAGGTCATTTGTTGAAGCATGGTTTGTAAGAGCAAATGATTGCTAATAACCTGTGTTCACCACAAAAGGGCTGAGTAAATTAATTTGGTATAGCCTTACAAAGGAATACTATGCAGCTGTAGGGAACAGTTCTGTCTGTGCTGACTCAAAAGATATCAAAGCCATATTATTAAATATAAATCACAACTGGTGGAAGGAATATAGTATTCTTTGGTTTGCTTTAAAAAGAAGGGAAAGAGTACACATACAGTTGCACACACATATGATAAAATCTTCTAGATATGGAGTGATTAGGTCATGAGAATAAAAGACACAGTATAAGGAATATAGTCAGGGATACCGTAGTAGCAATGCAATGGGACAGATGGTAGCTTTACTTTTTTTTTTAATATTTTTTTTTTTTTACTTTTTTTTTCAAGAAAATTTTTTTAAAGGTTTTATTCATTTATTTGAGAGAGAATGAGTGAGAGAGAGCATGAGAGAGGAGAAGGTCAGAGGGAGAAGCAGACTCCCCAAGACGCTGGGAGCCCAATGCGGGACTTGATTCTGGAAGTCCGGGATCATGACCTGATCCGAAGGCAGTCGCTCAATCAACTGAGCCACCCAGGCTCAAGGTTTTATATATTTATTTGAGAGAGACAGCACAAGCAGAGGGAGTGGCAGGCAGAGGGAGAAGCAGGCTCCCCACTGAGCAAGGGCAGCAATGTGGAACTCGATCCAAGAATCCTGGGACCATGACCTAAGCCAAAGGCAGACACTTAACCAGCCACCCAGGCCTCCCTGTAGCTACATTTCTGCTAAACATAGCATAATGTATAAACTTGTTAAATCCCTGAGTTGTACATCTGAAACTAATTTAACATTGTGTATCAACTATACTCAAATTAAAAATAATAAGAAAATGTAAGTCTATTTAAGTAATCAGATAGACGGTCATCTGGGCAAGAACAAACAAGAAGAAGAAGGATGAATACAAACAATTAAGAATTAGGAATGGATATTGGGGTGCTTGGGTAGTGCAGTTGTTTAAGCATCCAACTGTTGGTTTTTGCTCAGATCATAATCTTGGGGTTATGAGATCGATCCCTGCTTTGGACTTTGTGCTCAGTGCAGCCTGCTTAAGTTTCTCTTTCCCTTTTCCTCTGTTTCTCCCCCTTGCAAGCTCTCACTCTCTCAAATAAATAAATAAATCTTAAAAAAAGAATTAGAAAGAATGATAGCCAGAGGTACACAAAGAAAAAATTAAATTTTAAGAGAATACTCCCAATATTGTTTAAATGGAAATTTTCAATAAAATAGATATAATTGTAGGAAAATATAAATTAAAATACATTCTAGAACAGTCTCAATATCCAAGTAAACCAGAAACAGGGAACAAAGTCAAGAAAATTATCAAAGAAATAATTACCCTAGTAGCAATCTCTAGCCTCATAAAACTATTGAGAGAAGTTTAATTTAACTTCAATAAATAGATTATTCTCATGCTATGTAAACTTCCTGCAGCACCAGAAAGAAATTTAAGCTTCCTGGTGTCTTTGTAAAACAATTGTAGTTGACAATGTTACATAAGTTTCAGATGTACAACATAGTGATTGGACAAGTATATATATTATGCTCTGCTCACTGGAAGGAAGTGTAGCTCCCATCTGTCACCACACAATGCTATACAATACCATTGACTATATTTTCTGTATCTTTCATCCCTGTGACTTACTCATTCCATAATTGGAAGCCTGTACACACCACTCCCCTTTACCATCTTTTTTGTTTAGATTTATTTATTTATTTATTTGACAGCGAGAGAGAGATCACAAGTAGACGGGGAGGCAGGGAGAGAGAGAGAGGGAAGCAGGCTCCCTGCTGAGCAGAGAACCTGATGCGGGACTTGATCCCAGGACCCTGAGATCATGACCTGAGCTGAAGGCAGCGGCTTAACCCACTGAGCCACTAAGGCACCCCCCCCCTTTACCATTTTGTCCATTCTCCCAACCCCTGTTCTCTCTGGCAACCACCAATTTGTTCTCTGTATTTATGGGCTCTTTGTTTTGTCTTGATTTTTAGATTCTACATGTACGTAAAATCATATGGTATTTGTCTAACTTGCTTTATTTAACATCATACTCTCTAGGTCCTATAGACTTTTTATGAAGTTAGCATACATTTGATACTAAAAATATCACATTTTTGGAAGAAATATATGAAATATCACTAGAGAGTAACTTTGGTTGTGACTATAGATGCAAAATGCCAAATATAACTGTAGGGAATTTTAAATATCAGAATATTTTTTAAAATCTATCATGATTGAGAGACCTCATAAAAAATTGAAGAAGATTTAATATAAGTAATTGTATGTACATAATATATCACATCAAGTGCCTAAAAGGTACTTTTTACAGGTTACAATCCATTCTTGATTTAAAAGAAAAAACATCTATGTGTAGCCATCTAGGAATAGAGGGATATTTCAGGATCATTTCCAAACAAACAGGAGTAAGAGAGGGATCCCCACTCTTAATGTTTTTTATCATTGTCCTATGAAATTAACATCAAGAAATAGAAAAATCAAGTTCATATATTGAAAAGGAAGACAAAGCAAGTTTTGTGATTGTCCATTAAAAAAATGAAGAATTATTAGAAAAAAGTAGCAAAATAAAAATCAGATATACAAAAATCTATGCATTCCTATATACCATCAATATATATTGATGGGAAACATAATGCAAAAAACCTAATTAAAAACCGAAATTCTTAGGGACGGGGGGTGGGAGGTTGGGGTACCAGGTGGTGGGTATTATAGAGGGCACGGATTGCATGGAGCACGGGGTGTGGTGCAAAAATAATGAATACTGTTATGCTGGAAATTAAAAAAAAAAAAAAACTCATAAAACTGTAAAAAAAAAAAAAAAAACCGAAATTCTTATGATATGTTAAGTGACTCAAGCAGGATGCAAAACTGCACAATATGGTATTATTTCAATATCAACACAAATATACACACTCATACTCTCACACTCTCACACACAGAAATAAGACTGGAAAGAAATACCAAACTTTATTAGTGGTTCGAATAATAAAATGGTTTTTATCATCTTTCTTCTACTCGTCTCTACCTTCTGGTTTGTCTACAATGAATACAGATTATTTTTATAATATTTGATGACGTATCATCTCCTGGGAATGCTCATGAAATTCTTACAAGGTCCCCATCACCATGAACTAACTGCACAGAAGACAAACAAAAATCCTTTTCCCTGTGATATATACAGTTCAGGTTGTCCCAATATCTTTGATACTGACAAGATTTCCTCAGGGCAGTCCCTGACAACAATTGTAGCTAACAGGAGTTAGGGGAACTTCCCTGGGTGAGGCACTATGCACAGTTCTAAGTGCTTTCTATTGTATTTCTATTTCTATAGTCCTTTATTCCTCCCAACCCTCACTATGGGATGGATATCTTTTATAATCCAAATTTTATAGAAAGAATATGAGTCACATAAAGTTGTAGAGGCAGGATTTTAACTCAGATCACAAGCAGACAGAGAGGCAGGCAGAGAGAGAGGCGGAAGCAGGCTCCCTGCCAAGCAAAGAGCCCAATGTGGGGCTTGATCCCAGGACCCTGAGACCATGACCTGAGCCAAAGGCAGAGGCTTAACCCACTGAGCCACCCTCAATCTCTGGTGATAGTCCCAGCTCTTCCACTCACCTGATATGTCATCCTGAGCACGTCTCTTATTTTTGCTTTTGAGACTTTGGTTGCTGCACCTATAAAACCAGGAGGTTTGACTTGCTCAGTAACAAGTAAATTCCCTTCCATTTTACACAAAAACAGAG
Source organism: Mustela erminea (assembly GCF_009829155.1). Taxonomy (NCBI): domain Eukaryota; kingdom Metazoa; phylum Chordata; class Mammalia; order Carnivora; family Mustelidae; genus Mustela; species Mustela erminea. The sequence goes on along the minus strand of NC_045631.1, from coordinate 15,221,240 downwards.
GAATGACCATGAGAACACTTACCTGTAACCACACGTAAGCCAGTGAGATTGCATGGGAAGGGATGTTGGGGGCGGGCAGTGAGAATCTGCACAAGCTTGGTCAGCTATTCCAGGGGGTCAAAGGAGGTATATATATATGGAAATTAGATTTTAAAAAAAGAGGTGGAGATCATCTCTGTCATGGGATTTCACCACAGGGCAATCCTCTTGTGTCCTTAAAATTGCCCAAGAGCAGGGAGGAGGAGGTGGGAGAGCTAATTAAATAATACAAGTCCTAATAAATAGAGCAGAAGTAAAACAGTGGTGCCTCATACCTCCGAGGTGATTTAGAATTTCTCCAAATCTTTATCTCCATCCCCCATATTGATCTGTAAGGATAAATGGGGTAGTTATCCTAATAACTCCATTTAACAGAAGGGGACATAAGAGGGATCTTTGCTTTCCCAAGGTCATTCCATGGAGTCAGCACTGAATCTGAGTCCCCAGCCTAGGTCTTGATCTCCCAGATGTCTGGTCCAAACAGGATTTGGGGGCAGAAACAAGCTGACTCTCCTAAACTGGGGATGAGGAGGAAACCTGCCTTGGATCTGAGGATGAGGAAGAAACCCAAGAGAAGAGGCAAAAACTGGAGATGCCCTTTCCAACTTGAAATTTTTTTTTTTTAAGATTTTATTTATTTATTTGACAGAGACCACAAGCAGGCAGAGAGGCAGGCGGGGGTGGGGGGGAGGGGGGAGCAGGCTTCCTGCTGACCAGAGAGCCTGATGCGGGGCTCGACCCCAGGCCCTGAGATCACAACCTGAACCGAAGGCAGAGGCCCAACCCACTGAACCACCCAGGCACCCCCCAACTTGAAATTCTTAATGAATCCCCAGGAACAAAATACTTTCCCCACTAGGGCCTTGTTAGTGAGGACCACAGGCACTGTGTCTTGGGAGTCCCAAAATGATCCTGAGAGAGTTGGTTGAAGCACTGTGCTGTGCTGGGAGGGGCAAGGGGAACCTCTGGGAAGTTGTCCCCACCATGATTATCTGGGCCAGGCCCTTAGAAAATAAGAATTTAGTGATAGAGATGATGAGAGAGTAAATCAGAGAGGTTGTATAGTGTAACACTTGTACTCTTATGTCTTCCTCATTAATAATTCACCTAAGCCCGTGTGATAGCATACTCTCCAGGGAAGCCTCCTGGACCTTCTAGATGGATACACCTGCTCATCCAGCTATTAGTAACTATGAAACCCTTTGAACCCCAGTTTCCTTATTTGTGGAATGAGAGAAATATCCTCTTGAAAGGTTATTGGGTGGATTAAATGAAATAACACATGTAGAGTTCCTAGTAGAAGACGACCAATGTTATTAACATGACAATAATTGATAACATGTACATGACCCCACACTGTAAGAATTATATGTACCAAACCCCAATCAACCCTTACAACAATTCTGTGAAGTAGGTATCTTTACTATTCCCATTTTAGAGATAAATGTCTGAGGTTCAGAATGACTCAGTAATTTGCCTACTTAAGGGTTTTGAGGAGTTGGGGTTCAAACTTTGTCTGGTTCCAGGGTATATGATATCAACAATTATGCTATGTGATTGACTCTTCCACCCCTGTCCAATTAATCCCTGTCCTCCAAACAATATACTTGTTCATGCCATTGCTTGTGACCAATATTGCTTCTAATATGCTATGGACTATGCTCCAGGATGAGCCTAAGGCATACTACTCTCTGTAATAGCAGCCTCTCACCACCCAATAGCTTAGTCCATAGCACTGAGATTGACTTCCAGCTGCTGCCTCCAGCATAACCATCTTGCTCTCCAAATATCTGCTTATTTTCACTGCAAAGAATTATGACCTTGACTCAGTGCACTTGTGCCTCAGGTCCTGAGTCAGAGTTCTCACCCAGCATCACCAGGATCAAACTGTTGCTGCACGTTGCCACATAGGCCCAAGCCACCATTGCCCCTTGTTATTCCTGGGCTAGCCACTGCAACATTTCCCTTCCCTCTCTGAGCCTGAGTCACTGTGAGCCCCAGAAACCCAAACCCTAGTTCTATGGGAGAGCTGCATATGTTCATATGTCAGGCCTCAGCACTATCACCACAACAAGTGCACTTGATCCCAGGACCCTGACCCTGTGGCCACCATGACTGCCAGCCCACCAGACCTGGTGCCAAGAGGGATCCACTCAGTTTCAGCTTACCCCCATGGGCAAATCGGAGAGCAGGAAAATGCCAGTAGGCATTACCACCAAGGACCCCAAAAACATTTGGGCCACTAAGGACTCCTGTGGTCTTTGCCAATGTTGAACTAAAAAACATTTGCATAACAAATGAACCATTAATAAATTGAAAAGGCAACCTATGACATTGGAGAAAATATTTGCAAGCCTTATAATTGATAAGGGGTTAATATAAAAAATATATAAAGAACTCATTCAACACAATAAGTAAAACAAATAACCCAATTTTAAAAATGGGCAAAGGATCTGAGACATCCAAATGGGCAAGAGGAAACTTGAAAATGTGCTCAACATGACCAATCATCAGCACATTAAAACTATCATGAGCCATTACCTCACACCTGTCAGGATGGCCATTATCAAAAAGGAAAAAGATAGTAAGTGTTCATGAGATGTGGAAAAAAAACAAACCTTGTGCTCCCTTTGTGGCAGGGTAAATTGGTAGAGTCACTAATGGAAAACAGTATGGGATTTCCTCTAAATATTAAAAATAGAACTACTGTATGATCCAGCAATCCAACTTCTGGCTATAGACATGAAGTAAATGAAATTACTATCTGAAAAGAATATCTGTACTTCCAAGTTCACTGTAGTGTTATTCACAGTCGCCAAGATATGGAAATGACTTAATATCCTTTGACAGAGGAGTACATAAAGAAAATATGATATATAGATAGATATTGATATACATGCACACACACACATAGTGCTAAAAAATACACAAATGGAACTTCTGACACTTCTTACAATGAAGATGGAGTTTGATAGCATTATGCTAAGTGAAATAAGCGAGAAAGAGAAAGACAAATTTAGTATGGTATCACATTTACATGAAATCTTTTTTTTGAAGATTTTATTTATTTATTTGACAGACAGAGATCACAAATAGACAGAGAGGCAGGTGGGGTGGGGGGCAGGTAGGAAGCAGGCTCTCCGCTGAGCAGAGATGTGGGGCTTGATCCCAGGACCCTGGGATCATGACCTGAGCTGAAGGCAGAGGCTTTAACCCACTGAGCCACCCAGGCACCCCTACATGAAATCTTAAAAGCAGAAAAAGTAAGCTTCATAGATACAGAGAATAGAATGGTGGTTGGTAGGGACTGGCAAGTAGGCAGGGCAACATGGGGAGAGTAGAACATAGGGCACAAACTTTCAGTTATAAGATGAATAAGTTCTGGGGATCTAATGTACAATACGGTGATTACAGTTGATAATTCAAGTATACTTGAAATTTGAGTAGATATTGAGCATTCTCACCACACATACACATACACATACATGAGTTAACTATGTGAAGTAGAGGGTGTGTTAATTATCTTGTTCTTGGTAATCATTTCATGTGTGTGTATACATATCATCATGTTGTACACTTTAATATATACAATTATAGTTATCAATTATTCCACAATAACCTTGGGGAAAATTAATTCCCAGTGAAGAAATACTAATGAATTGTATTGGTTAGCTCAAGCCTCCATAACAAAATAACATAGACTGGGGTTAAAAAAAAGATGGTTTGGGGCGCCTGAGTGGCTCAGTGGATTAAAGCCTCTGCCTTCAGCTCAGGTCATGATCCCAGGGTCCTGGGATCGAGCCCCACATTGGGGCGCTCTGCTCAGTAGGGAGCCTGCTTCCCCCTCCCCCTCTCTCTCTGCCTGCCTCTCTGCCTACTTGTGATCTCTATCTGTCAAATAAATAAAAACCTTTATAAAAAAATATGGTTTAAACTAAACAACGGAAATTTATTTTTTCACAGTTCTGGAGGCTAGAAGTCCAAGGTCAGGTGCCAGCATGGTCAGGTTCTGGTGGGGCTTCTCTTCCTGGCTTGCAGGTGGCTGCCTTCCCACTGTGTCCTCACGTGGCATGTTTCTTCCTCTCTTACAGGGTTAGGGCCACAACCTAATTTAGCCTTAGTTACTTGCTAAAATACCTCATTAATGCTTCCTAATTAATCTCATTTAGCCGTAATTATTTCCTGAACACCCTATTCCATATATAGTCACACTGGGGGTTAGAGCTTCAACATAGGAATTTTGGTGGGACACAGTTTAGTTCACATCATGGAAAATAAACATTTGAAAATGTATTCAACCTTATGTGATGTCAAAGATACGCATATTGAAATAATAATTAGTTTTTTTCAACCATTACAATTTCAAAATTAGGAGAATTTATTTTAATAGTTACTGTTTACAAAGCTGTGGGGAGCAAGAAGTTTTACTTATCATTGTAACAATAAAAGAGTGAATTTTTGTGAGGGATCAGGGGAAATATATATAAAATATAATTACATATTAATAATATATATTATATATACTACATATATAATATAAAAATCTGTTTTATTTTTTCAACTCAGGAATCTTACTAATTAGAACTTATAGAAATGCTTGCAAGATAATAAAAATCACATCTTTGAAGAATATTATTTCTATTATTGATCATAATTATAGTAAATCAAGAAACAATATAAACTATCAGAAGAAATATGGTTTAGTAAATTATGGTTAAGTCATAAATTAACACTAGGCAGTTATTAAAATAGACAAGGTAAGTTTTTAAAAATATTTTGATAGAGAATAAAGTCTATCAAGTAATGTATAAACAAAAAAGACATGGCATAACATGTCCCTATAAATATGACATACCCCTATATATTTTTATATTGATACAAAAATATGTAAATGTATTTATATATGTATAAACAGCTAGATGGGAGACACCAAATTCTTTTTTTTTTAATTTGACAGAGAGAGAGAGAGAGAGATCACAAGTAGGCAGAGCAGCAGGCAGAGAGAGAGGGAAGCAGGCTCCCTGCCAAGCAGACAGCCTGATGTGGTGCTCAATCCTAGGACCCTGAGATCATGACCCAAGCTGACGGCAGAGGCCCAACCCACTGAGCCACCCAGGTGCCTCCAAATTCTTTTTTTTTTTTTTTTTGCTACCAAATTCTTAATAGCGGTTTCTTCTGGAAATTGAATTATGAAGGGTTTGGGTAGAGAGGGTGAAGATTTGACTTTCATTTTCTACTAGCAAAATTTTGTTTTGTTTTCATTTTTATAAACATAATTTCTAATGGGAAATTAAAATCAATGAATGGTGTTTCTATTTTAGGAAAAAAAAAGTCCCAAAGGAAGTATAAACTCTCACTGTTAAATACCCTAGAATCTTGCAATGTAGACAGAGTACTCAATGTCTCAAATTATACTGTACTAGGTCTAGAATCTTGTGTGGGACCCTGGTGTCAAAGCAAGTTGGGGAAGCTGTTTCAGGGAAACCCGGACAGGTGGATGTACTAACACTTGGTACTAAGCTGTGACTTTCCATATCCCAGTTTGGAGAGAATCTTTGCTGGGGTCTTTTTGGGGTCTTCAGCAGAAAATAAACAAAGGTTCTACCTGTAGGACCATGAGTTTCCCAGCTTGCAGAACTTCCTGGGTCCCACCTCCATCTGGTGTGGAAAGGGTATCTAGGACCAAAAGGCAACTAGCCAAGGATTCTGGTCAACAGAACCTGCACACATATTATTAGGTAGAGCCTCCCTGGGGAACAAGAAGTCTTACTTCCTAACAGAAGTCATTTTGCTCAAGGAGCTAGGAGAGAAGGAAAAAATTGCTGCGGTTCTACCCTCCTAAGTCACTCCTCATACAAGGGCTCGTTTCCCTGTGAGCACCTGCCGCAGAGCCCCCTGCACATCAGGGTTCCGGAGGCTGTAAATGAGTGGGTTCAGCATGGGGCTAATGACAGTGTTGAGGATGCCGATCCCTTTGTCCTTGTCTGAGGCCTCTACTGAGCCCAGCCTCATGTAGCTGAAGACACCTGTCCCATAGAATATGCCCACTACAGTGAGATGGGAGCCACATGTAGAGAAAGCTTTCTTTCTGCCCTCAGCAGAGCGGATTCGTAGGACTGCAGCTGCCACATGGATATAGGAGGTGACAATGAGAATCACAGGTGCACCTGCCATGAGGATGCCCAGACCGAAGAGCAGCAGCTCGTTTAGCTGAGTGCTGGAGCAGGAGAGCTGAAAGAGCTGTGGGAGGTCACAATAGAAGTGATTGATCACATTGGGACCACAGAAGTTGAGTGTGGCTATGGCTATTGTGTGGGTCAGTGCATTGGTGAAGGCTAAAGCCCAGGACACAGCTACCAATATCCTCTGGACTGTCTGGCTCATTCGGGTGCTGTAGGTTAGGGGCTGGCAGATAGCCAGGAATCGGTCATAGGCCATGGCTGTCAGTAAGAAGCAGTCCACACCAGCCAACTGATGAAAGAAGAAAAGCTGTGTGAGGCAGGCTCCATAGGGAATTGTACGCTTGTTGGACAGGAGACGAGCCAACATTGAGGGAACAGTGACGGTGATGCATCCAACATCCAGCACTGATAGGTTTCCCAGGAAGAAGTACATGGGGGTGTGGAGTTTAGGCTCTATGAAGATGGCAGCCAGGATGCTGAGGTTGCCTCCGACTGTGACCAGGTAGGCAAAGAAGAAGACTACAAAGACAACTGGTTGTAGCACTTGTGTCTCTACCAAGCCAAGCAGGATAAACTCAGTAACAGCTGTTCCATTGGTCCTGGATTCTAGGTCCATGGGTCTCTGAAAGAGATCAGCGTTCTCAACTTAGTTATTCAAGAAAAATATTATCAATTCCCTCTCAAATGCCTAGCCCCAGGTAAATTCCTAAGTGTCTCTAGTGAGTATTTTCCCACTCCTTAGGCCATACCTAACTCATTATCCCTCTTTCTTCACCTCAATGTCCTCACCCAAGTTCCCGGTGAGTTACACCACTACTACCTTGGTACTCCCCCTTCTTGTGAAAGATATATAAATCCTGTCTTTCAGTGTTCCCTAGAATCAAGGAATAAGGTCCTCCCACCAACAACCTGTATGAAGAGATTTGGAGAAATATGATGCTAAAAGCAAAAGTGAATAGTTAGTAAATAGAAACAACAGAAGAATGTATCATAAGTCCTTGTAAGTATATTGCAAAGGAATAAATATATGGCAAATAAGTAAGAAAAATACCAAGATAAACACAATTAAGAAGTGAAAGGCAGCAGGTCAAAAATAAATCAAATAACTTTGGTATACTATCTGCTCCTAAGTCTGAACAATCGATTCAAGAACAGTCTCCAAACCAAATAAACCAACTACAACTGAAAAAATAAAAGGGGGCAGGAGATCGTCAATAATGTACTTCCTGGTGTAGGCTCTAGGCTCAAATAATTCTTGTACAAATTATTTTAAACTGTCAGTGTAAATATAGCTTTCATGTAATATAAAATTTCCTTAACTTAGGAAAAAAATTGTGATTTTTGCCTTTCAATTGATTAAAAAAATTTAAAAACTTATTTTAATTTTTTATTTTATATTATTAAATAATATTATTAATATTATATTTAATTTTTATTTTTTATTATTTTTGAAAGCAAGAGAGAGCACACTCTCCTTCACAGAGGAAGAGGGAGAGAGAGGGGCAGTGGGAGAGGAAAAGAAAGAAACCTAAACGTAGCATGGAGCCTGATGCAGGGCTCAATCCCTGGGATGGTGACCTGAGTCAAAATCAAGAGTCAGATGCTTAACGAACTGAGCCATCTAGGTGCCCCTCCAATTCACTTTGCAAAAAAAATGGGTATTATTCTACACTACCCCCATTTGATAATATGTGTGCAAAAATCCTAAGTACAAAAAAATGAAGTCCATTATCTTTTTAAAAAACTAACATATAATGTATTATTTGTTTCAAGGGTAAAGGTCTGTGATTCATCAGTCTTAGACAATTCACACTGCTCACCATAGCACATACCCTCCCCAATGTCCATCACCCACCCACCCATCCCTCCCACCCCCCTCCACTCCAGCAACCCTCAGTTTGTTTCCAGGGATGTCCTCTATCATCACTGATGTTCAGCATAGTACTAGAATTCCTAGCCTCAGCAATCAGACAACAAAAAGAGATAAAAGGCATCTGAATTGACAAAGAAGTCAAACTCTCACTCTTTGCAGATGATATGATACTTTATGTGGAAAATCCAAAGACTTCACCACAAAACTGCTGGAACTTATACAGGAATTCAGTAAAAGTGTCAGTATATAAAATCAATGCACAGAAATCAGTTGCATTTCTTTACACCAACAAGACAGAAGAAAGAGGGGCACCTGGGTGGCTCAGTGGGTTAAGCCTCTGCCTTCGGCTCAGGTCATGATCCCAGGGTCCTGGGATCGAGCCCCACATCGGGCTCTCTGCTCTGCAGGGAGCCTGCTTCCTCCTCTCCCTCTGCTTGCCTCTCTGCCTACTTGTGATCTCTGTCAGATAAATAAAAAAAAATCTTTAAAAATAAAAAAATAATAATAAAAAAAAAAGACAGAAGAAAGAGAAACAGAGTCAATCTCATTTATGATCACACACAAAACCATAAGATACCTAGGAATAAACCTAAGCAAAGAAAAAAAGAATCTGTACTCAGAAAACTATAGAATACACATGAAAGAAACTAAGGAAGACACAAAGAAATGGAAGAATATTCCATGCTCATGGATTGGAAAAAAAAATATTGTGAAAATCTCTATGCTATCTAGAACAATCTGGACATTGAATGTAGTCACTATTAAAATACCATCAACTTTTTTCAAAGAAATGGAACAAATAATCCTAAAATTTATATGGAACCAGAAAAGATCCCAAATAGTGAGAGAAATGTTGAAAAAGAAAACCAAAGGTGGTGGCATCACAATTCCAGACTTCAAGCTCTATTAGAAGCTATCATCATCAAGACAGTATGGTACGGGCACAAAAACAGACACATAGATCAATGGAACAGAATAAAGACTCCAGAAATGGACCCTCAACTCTATTGTTAACTAATCTTACACAAAGCAAGAAAGAGTGTCCAATGGAAAAAAGACAGTGTCTTCAATAAATGGTGTTGGGAAAATTGGACCGCCATATGCAGAAGAATGGAACTGGACCATTTTCTTACACCACACACAAAAATAGACTCAAAATGGATGAAAAACCTAAATGTGAAACAGGAATCCCTCAAAATCCTTGAGGAGAACACAGCAACCTCTTCGACTTCAGCCACACCATTTTCTTCCTGGAAACATCACCAAAGGCAAGGAAAGCAGGGCAAAAATGAACTTTTGGGACTTTACCAAGATCAAAAGCTTTTGCACAGCAAAGAAATCAGTCAACAAAACTAAAAGGCAACAGGCAGAATGGGAGAAGATATTTGCAAGTGACATAGCAGTATCCAAATCTAGTATCCAAAATCTATAAAGAACTTATCAAACTCAACACCCAAAGGACAAATAATCCAATCAAGAAATGAACAGAGGTTTCTTCAAAGAAGACATGCAAATGGCCAATGGACACATGAAAAAGTGCTCAACATCACTCACCATCAGGGAAATACACACCAAAACCACAATAAGATACCACCTCACACCAGTGAGAATGGCAAGTCCGGAAACAACAGGTGTTGGTGAGGATCTTACACTGTTGGGAATGCAAGTTGGTGCAGCCACTCTGGAAACACAGTATGGAGGTTCCTCAAAAAGTTGAAAATAGAGCTACCCTATGACCCAACTATTACACAACTGGGTATTTATTTACCCCAAAAATACAAATGTCATGATCCGAAGGGGCACATGCACCCCAATGTTTATAGCAGCAATGTCCATGATAGCCAAACTATGGAAAAAGCCCAGATGTCCATCAATAGATGAATGGATAAAGAAGATGTGGTATATACACACGATGTAATATTATGCAGCCATCAAAAAGAATGAAATCTTGCCATTTGCAATGGCATGGATAGAACTAGAGGGTATAATGTTAAGTGAAATAAGTCAATAAGGGAAAGACAATTATTTATGATCTCACTATATGTAGAATTTGAGAAATAAGGCAGAGGATCATAGGGGAAGAGAGGGAAAAATAAAACAAGATGAAATCCATTATCTAATAGATTTTATATAGGAGAGGATGATTTAACATTAGTAAATCTATTAATATGCTTAGTATATTTGTTGGCTTAAAATGGAGAATATTTTCTAAAGGATAGTTCATAAATATCTACATCCTTCTTTTTTTCATGGCAATTAATTTCTTTTTTTAAATTATGTTCAATTAGCCAACATATAGTACATAATTAGTTTTCGATGTAGTGTTCGCTAGGTATTATATGCAACTAATCTACATACATTCTTGAGAAAAAGGAAAAATGAAAAAAAAAACTGTTTGCAGCAATTAAAATGGAAGTATACCATTTTATGTGAGAGGTCATATCCACTGCAAATGTGTATCATTCATAATGGAGAAGTAGTAGTGATATATCTATCAAAATCAGGCACAAGAAAGTATGGTGTTTGTTACTTCAAGTGTTTGTCATTACTCTAACAAGTTTTAGGCAAAGAGAAACAAAAAGCTTAGATAATAGAAACAAGAAAGAAAAGAATAAATTGAAAACAATTAAATTGAAAACTAAAGAAAGGAGAAAAAACTGGGAAACTGAGAATGACTTAGGTAAAAAATTAGGTAAAAAAAAAAAGATTAGGTAAAAAATAATTAAGCACAAATCAATAGATTCCTTATATGCCAACAACAATTAGCTATAAAACCCAAAAGTCCCAACAGTGAGGTGAAATCTTACACAATGAAGAATGAAGCAGGAAGTGAATTTATACCTGAATCATATATGTAGGCACCTAGAAAAAAGACCCCAAATAAACATCTCTCAGTTCCACTGACTGGTAAAAATATGGAAGAATTTTAATTCCTTTTTCACCACTTTGCTTTTAAGTGATCTACAAAGTCTCTGATTACTTTTATAATACTAAATATATTTTTTTCTTTTTTTTTTTTAAAGATTGTATTTATTTGACAGAGAGAGACACAGCAAGAGAGGGAACACAGCAGGAGGAGTGGGAGAGGGAGAAGCAGGCTTCCCGCAGAGCAGGAAGCCCAGGACCCCAGGATCGTAACCTGAGCAGAAGGCAGATGCTTAACGACTGAGCCACCCAGGTGCCCCTAAATATATATTTTTTAATAGATTTAAATGATCTGTTTCCTCCAGATCACAGAGCTCTTTAAAGGCCAGCAATAGAAGCTCAAGGGCTCCTCCTCTCTGTCATGTTTCTAGATGCTTCAGGGAGCTGCTACCCAGCAGATTAAAGGTTGAGTATGGTACACCCACCCATATTGATTTTGCCTCACTGCTCAGTAATGAAATAACATTTGCTCCATTGTACTTCCTTACAATTACAACCCACTTGTAATGAAACAGCCAACTTGCTTACCAGTTTCTGCCCACATTAATTTATTTGGCATCCATCAGTGGAAGTTCATGGCCTCTTTTATTCTTTATGTGCATGTTTTAGCAGAAAATGAATGTTTTAAGACTATATTTACCTTCTCCTTATTAAACTAGTTCCTTTGACTTTTTTCTGTCTTTTGATGGACCTTTTAAAACATAGTAAGTTGGTAACAGTGATACGTGGAAATATGTAGGGATTTTTAAAATTATAATTAAACACATCATAGATAATTATAAAAGTCATGATTTCTACAACTGTATTCTGATATAGGAATTATGAAGATAAGTTCCTAAATACCAGGGAATACTTTAAAATTCAAGACACAATGTCACTTTTCCATCAGTAATGTAGATCCTGAGTCATGGTGGGAGCCCCACATCCAGAGTAATATTCAGCTGGAACCCACTGGCAGAGATTACCATTCTGGTACTCGTTAAATATTTTGACAATAACCCCCATCCACACCGTGGCCTCAACAGTGCATGAAGCTGTATCCAGTATACTCTGTATATAGCATCACTGAGTCAAAGAAGTACCAAGTTGGCTGACATCTTATAGAGTATATACTTCCTCATTTTATTAAAGAGGAAATGATGGCAGAGCATTGTGGGGCTGAAGTTGCTGGGATTAGAATACTGAATATACTTATAAACTTTTTTTTTTTTAATTTTAGAATAGTAACTCATCCTGGGCCAGGCCACTCACTGTATGCTTGCTGCACCAAATAATTGAGGCTATCAGAGAAAGGATTTGTATGAGGACACAAGAAATTTGTCCACTGGTTTGATCAGCCCAAATTGGCTGTTTCCAACCAAGCCCCCAATGGGCATTTCTTGACACTTAACGAGGGATAAAAGAATCCATGTCTCCAGGGCTGCTCTGGATGCACTCTTCTTTTTATTTATTTATTTTTAATATTGTACTTCTTTATTTTAGAGAGAGCAGAAACAAAAACAAGAAGGGACGCAAAGGGGGAGGGCAGGCTCCCCACTGAGGAGGGAGCCCAATGTGGGGCTCAATCTCAGGACCCTGAGATCAAGACCTGAGCAGAAGGCAGACACTTAACCAACTGAGCCACCCGGGCACCCTTGGGTGCATGGTTCTGAGAAACCTATTCTCTAGCCCAGCTGTCCCTTGTGGCCCTTACGCTTTCAGGTGCACACACCTGTGGTAAGTAGCTCGCTGACAAGCAGGCTCTGTGGTCACGGTTTCAGTCAGCACCTGCCTCACTTCATTCTGCATCCTACTAACCACAGAGTTCATTCTGGAGCTCTCCTCCCTCACCTATCTTATGAGGGTCTTTTCTTTGGTAGGTCTTCCTGATTCAGATTTTCTGAATCTCTCACCAAATATAACAGAACCTCAGGTCTCTCATGAGTGCAGGTTTGTGAGGGTCCTTCTCAGTCACCAACAGTCTGCCTCCCAGCCCTCTGCTTTTCATTTCACCCAAAGACAGCATGTTTTGCCCAGAGGAAAGTAGCCTGCTTTCCACGCCTCTTCAATGCTATAACTTATGGTCTTCCTCTAGCTGATGGCAGGTTACTGTAAGGGCCTACTTAGTTAGAGCGAGCCATTTTGTTGTTTATGCAGTAAACTTAGATTGAACCTGCCCCTTCTCCCCAAGAGGAAAGCGCTTAGAAACAGAACTGGTAAAATACAGACAAATAGCCCCAGTAACGGAGCACAGATACCAGGACATCTCAGGCTGGGCGGAAATAATGGATCCCAGATACAAGGATGTGTCCAGCCAGGTGAAAACACCCAATCAGGAAAGCACCTCTCTAACCACCCAAAAATGTAGGCCCTGACTTTTGGGCGCCAATTCTGACCAGAGTGATAGGCTAGTTCAAATAACCACTATAGGGTGAATTGTAATTCAATTGGCCACCTGTGTGTGGCCAGGCTCAACCACATGGCCTTTACTCTATAGAAGTTAGTCTGTGAGACTGGGAGGGGTCGCCTCTTTGGTGCGAAATAAAGCTTTGCTTGACCTTCACTTTGTATCAGTCTCATCCTTTTGTCCACGGACCCTTTCAGTTACCATTTGTCCCAACCCCAGCTTCCCCTCTGTCATCACCCATTATTCCTATTCTCTCAAAATAAGAACTTGGTTCCTTCTCATGTTAAGAGTTTTCCTGATAATTATAGGTAGTATGTAAAAACAATGACAAATATAGGAAAATTACTAGAGTTTAGAATATCTTGCAACATCCTTGTCACACATGTCCTCTTGCCCTGTCTGAACAGTCCCTGGAAACCACCCTAATGACCTCTCACTCTCTCTTTCCATCTCAGGCTCTCTTGACCCCTTTAGATCCTGCAGAAATCCTCTTTTCTATACAGGTTCATTTTATATGTGCGATTAAGGCAGAGTAGCACCTGCAGACATGCAAGGATAGTTGGTGAAAACCTAAATGCCAGAATCCAAATTAGATCTTTATATTGGTGGCTGTCAGTTTTAGGGGATGCTATAAAGAAAATTGTATGTGGGTGAGAAATTTGATGCAGAGTCTCCTAAGTGATGTGGTTTTGGAATATTGGTGAGGTTCAGTGGGGTGAGATTGGGAGTCAATAACCAAGAAAGAATTCTTGAGATGTCTTTGGTGCAAAATTTCAGCTCATTAAAGCCAGAGGACAGGACAGAGGACAGAAAGAGCTGCTGCCCCAGCGTTGTGAGGGGTGGTTGATTATAAACTATGGGGTCGGAGGTAAGAAAAATGGAGATTTCAAAAGGATTTTCATATGTTAAAGAAGACTCACAGGATACCTGAGGCCTTGCCTTTGTCAAGTTAAGGTTGTTTTCCCCTGTAGCAAGTCATTAACATGAAGATAGTTGGGAGCTTCCTGGAGGAACATTACACTGTGCCTGCTTCAAGTATCTGTCAATAGGCTGCAGATTATAAGTACTTTTCATTCTATTTACATTCCCTTCTGGAAGCTAGACCATTGTTAAAAATGCTTTGTCCTTGTAAACTGCTAAGGCTCCAGTAAACTGAGGGAGACTTAAGTCCATCAGGACAGTGATTTCCATAAATTAATTATTTGTTTTTCCTTTTAGGGCAGCCAGGAGTGCCTGAGGAATGTCACCTGTATCACTTGGTGGGGGGTGGTGTTGTGGGGTGTCCGCTTCTTCCTGTCCTTAGCTAGCCTTCTACTCTCTCATCACTAAGGTATTTTGGAAACTCAGAAATCCATGATTCCTGTTGAGTCACCCTATGGGTCTAATTATAGGCCTAGACTCATTCTGTAATTGTGTGATTTGACGTCAAAAGAAGCAAAACAGCTCTCCACACATATTACACAGTTAAAGAATAATTAAACTACCTCCCAGTTGTTCCCTTGAATCTACTTGTGTTATAAGGGGTCACATTCTTTGATCTCCTTCTTCCCTATATTTGCTCAAACTTTATTTTCACTGGAATGTCCTCTTGCTAAACCCAAGTGCTCAAATTCTTTACCACTCAACTAAAATATTTCTGTTCTGTTAAAGTTTTTTTGATCCCCCACTTGAAGCTCCTCAGCTAATCTCATGCAGAACTTTAACTGCATACTTCACAGAACTCTCTGTGACCTTCTTGCATAGTAATTTCTCTCTAGAAACTCCACCACTTCTCTGCCTACAGTAAGTGGCTTCGGGACAGATTATGCTTGATTCAGCTTTGCATTCTCAATGCCCGTCATTGCACTTGCATACAACTGCTGCTCAATATTTCTGAAATACATACATACATACATTTGGAAACTATGACCAAAAGACCAAACTTTTTGGTGAAACGGGGCATGGGATTAGGCTGTAGTAGTTGGGAAAAATTTGGGGGATAAGCTGGAATTTATGCAAGACCAGGAACAATTAACAGAATTGGAAAGAAGTATAAGTGTGAGTAAAAGGCACAGAACTATTGCTGTGAGAATCTCTGCTCCCTTTAGGTGGGTCATTGGGAACAGTTAAGATAGAAGTTAAAATAATTGCTTCACTGACATAATGTCTTTTCTTGAAAACAACTCCAAAGACTTTGGGAATGGGGGGGTGGGTGGGGGATAGAGCCTATGAATAAATTAGTCCAGACAAGAAAGGTACACCCTGCAGAAATGTCATATAACCCTCACTCTGTAGAGGTGAAACATCACCCCCCAAGATTTTATGACTGTAACAGTACTCCAGCTGATCTTAAGGGTTAACTTGCTCCGGGATAACACACTCCTTATTTGCTGACCTAAGGCCCTTGAATTGTAACAGAACTAATTTACTTTCTGTTAGATTTGCCAAGAACTGGCCTTGAGGAATGAAGAACCAGAACTTTCCTAGGCCACAGAAGCCAGCAAGTCTCTTTGAAGTTGCCTCAGCTTTCTGATTAGATTAACAATTTTATTAGCAAAATATTTTCTTTTTTGGGTCACACAAATGATTTTACTAAACTCCTTTCATGTGTTTATAGATTGGGCCTTCCTTTGTAGAAAGAACACATGACTCCTGCACATCACAAAACAAGAACCTAGTCCCCTCGCACAGCCCCCAAACACTGATATAACATTTGTAGTTGGTTTACCATGGAGTCTGCATGTGATCAAGAAATCTTGCAGGCCAGCTGTACTGCCTTTGCCAATTAACTACCCTAAATCCCTTTAAAAACTGCTGAGCCAGGCAGAAACCTGGGAATTAACCTTTGGACAAGTGTCTGCCTCCTCCTCATGTGGCTGGCCTCCCAAGTAAAGCTCAAATGGCTTTCCAAGCAAAACTGGTCTTTTGAATCTTGCATGTTACTGATTTGGGTTCAGTAACATGATGACTACTGATCTATGTATCTAGGAAGTCCATCTTAAACAAGATCACCATGGTCACCTCAACTGAAGAGGTCCTCCTAGATAACCATTCTTGGGTGAGCCCCAAGCTATCCTCACTGGGTTTTCACTGCTTTCTGCTCTGATATTCCAGCTAAAAGTTTTATGCACCTGACGATGAAGATAAACTCTGACCATCTGATGTAGGGGTCTAGCCAAAGGTTACTTCCTAAGGAATGGGTCCAACAGGAGACTAGATAAGATGAATGCCCTCATACTCCAATAAACACAGAAGGTAGGCTTTGTCCAAGAATGACAAAATGCCTTGGCATAGGAGGGTGTCAACCCTTTCCCCTCACTTGATGTGTTACCCCAAACAAGAGTCTCTTTACTGAAACCTTTGTGAAATAGGAGGGTTGACTTGCTTGGTAACAACTTAAGGGTCTCATCTATTATCAGAGAGCAGAAAGAGGACCCTAGAGAATACTCACCTTGTTGCAGGTACAGAAGCTGGAAAAGTTTCTGATGAAGGGAGTGAAGAGGGTGCAGTGCTATGTAGGCCCCAGCCTGGGAGAGCGTGGAAGGGGCCATATATAAGAAAATGAGTGAAAGAGAGATGAGATCATCTCTGTTGTGGGACTGTATCCACTGCAGTGCTATCCCTGTAGACCTCAAAAATTAGTACTCCTAGGAAGGAGTGGGGCTTTGGGGAGCCACAGATGAATAAATAACCAAAGGCTTTAATGAACCCAATAATGATGCTTCACAACTCTGATGCTTTTGATTTTCTCAAAAAGTCTTGATATCTAACTCCTTACTCCATCTCTCATATTGTTCCATGAGGGTGTTAGTAATTCCATTTATCTCAGAGGGCAGGGAAGCCAAGAAAGTTTATCTATCTATTCTTTTTCTTTCTTTCTTTTTTAAAAGTTTTTATTTAAATTCTGATTAGTTAATATACAATGCAGTATTAATTTCAGGTGTGCAATATTCTGATTCAACACTTGTATATGATGGTCAGTGCTCAACACAACAAATGCACTCCTTAATCTCTATCACATATTTAACCTATCCTCCCACCCATCTCCCCTTTAGTAACCATCCGTTCTCTATAGTTAAGAGTCTTTGCCTCTCTCCTCCTGCCCCCCCCATTCATTTGTTTTGTTTCTTAAATTCCATAGATGAGTAAAATCATATATTTGTTTTTCACTGCCTGACTTATTTCACTTAATATAAGATTCTCTAGCTCCGCATCATTGTAAATGGAAAGATTTCATTCTTTTTTATGGCTGAGTAATATTCATATATATGTTGTTGATTTTAGTCATTCTGACAAATGTTAATTGATATTTCATTGTAGTTTTGATTTATATTTTCCTCATGATCACTAATGTTGAGCAACTTTTCATGTGTCTATTGACCACCTATATGTCTTCTTTGGAAAAATGTCTATTCATTGGCTAAAATTAAGTCAGGAAGCAACAGGTGTTGGTACGGATGCAGAGAAAGAGGAACCCTCTTACACTGTTGGTGGAAATGCCAATTGGTGTAGTGACTCTGGAAAGCAGTATAGAGTTTCCTCAAAAAATTAAAAATGGAGCTACCCTATGACCCAGCAATTGCATTGCTAGTTATTTATCCAAAGGATGCAAGCATAGGGATTCGAAGGGGCACATGCGTGCCAATGTTTATAGCGGCAATGTCCACAATAGCCAAAACATGGGAAGAGCCCAGAAGCCCACTGACAGATGAATGGATAAAGATAGATATGGGGTGTGTGTGTGTGTGTGTGTACACATGTGTACCTATACACAATGGCATATTACTCAGTCATCAAAAAGAATGAAATTTTGCCATTTGCAATGACATGAATGGAACTGGAGGGTATTATGCTTAGCGAAATAAGTTAATCAGAGAAAGACAAATATTAAATGATTTCACTCATGTAGAATTTAAGAAACAAAACAGATGAACTTAGGAGAAAGGAAGGAAAAATAAAATTAAGATGAAAACACAGAAGGAGGCAAACCATAAGAGATCCCTAATTCTAGGAAACAAAATGATGGTTGCTGGAGGGGAGTTTTGTAGGGGGAAGAGATAATTGGAGATAAGGATTAAGTTTAGGACACTTAATATTGCAAATAACACTGGGTGTTGTATGCAACTGATGAAATCACTAATTCCACTACTGTAGCTAATAATACAGTATGTGTTACCTAATTGAATTTGTTTTAAAAAGTCTATTCATGTCTTCTGCTCATTTTTAATTGGATTATTCATTTTTTGAGTGTTGAGTTTCATAAGTTCTTTATATATTTTGGATACTAACCTTTATCAGATATGTTATTTGCAAATATCTTCCCATTCTGTAGGTTGCCTTATAGTTTTGTTGATTATTTCCTTTGCTTATTCCTGAGTTGCAAGTGTAGTTCAATATTCACAAATCAAGCAACATGATATGCCACATTAATAAAAGAAAGGATAAGAACCATATGATCATTTCAACAGATGCACAAAAAGCATTTGATAAAGTTCAAATCCCTTTATGATGAAAACCTCAACAAAGTAGGTTTAGAGGACTCCATATAATAAAAGCTGTCCACAAGAAACCCATATCTGATATCATCCTAAAAGGGGAAAAACTGAGAGCTTTTCCTTTATGGTCAGGAACAAGACAGGGATGTCCACCACTTCTCTTCAACATAGTACAGAAAGTCCTAGCCACAGCAATCAGAAAACAAAAAGAAATAAAAGGCATCCAAATCAATAAGGAAGAAGTAAAAAGAAGTATTTGCAGATGACATGATGCTCTAGAGAAAATCCAAAATACTCCACCAAATAATTGCTAGAACTGAGACACAAATTCAGTATAGTTGCAGGATACAAAATCAACACATAGCAATCTCTTGTATGTCTATAAACCAATGATGAAGCAGCAGAAAGAAAAATTAAGGAATCAATCCCATTTACAATTGCACCAAAAACTGTAGTAATATACTTAGGAATAAGCCTAACCAAAGAAGTGAAAGTCCTGTACCCTGAAAACTATAGTACACTGATAAAAGAAATTGAAAAGGACACAAAGAAATGGAAAGACATTCCATGCTCATGGATCAGAAGAACAAACATTGTTAAAATGTCTATAATACCCAAAGCAATCTATACATTTAACGCATTCTCTATCAAAATACCAACAGCATTTTTCACAGAGCTAGAGCAAATAATCCTAAAATTTGTAAGGAATCAAAAAGACCCCAAATAGCAAAAGCAACTTGGAAAAAGAAAAGCAAAGCTGGAGGCATCACAATTCTGGACTTCAAGTTATACTACAAAGCTGTAATGATCAAGACAGTATGGTACTGGCACAAAAATAGACACGTCGATCAACGGAACAGAATAGAAAAACCCAGAAATAAACTCAGAACCCCATGGTCAATTAATATTTGACAAAGCAAAGGAAATCCAATGGGAAAAGGACTGTTTTTCAACAAATGGGAAACAGTTCCCAAACAGTTGGGAAAACTGGACAGCAACATGCAATAGAATGAAACTGGACCACTTTCTTATACCATACACCCTATGTTTTTTGATTGGAGCATTCAGCCCATTTACATTCAAAGTAATTATGGGTAGATATGTATTTATTGCCATTTTACTACTTGTTTTGTAATTGTTTCTGGAAATTTTCTCTGATCCTTTTACCTCTCTCACTTTCGGCCTCTCCGTTTCACTCAGAGTCCCTTTTAATATTTCTTGCAGGGCTGGTTTATGATCATGAGCTCCTTTAGTTTTTGTTTGTCCTGGAAACTATTTCTCTTATGCTGAATGATAGCCTTGCTGGATAGAGTATTCTTGGCTACACATTTTTTCTATTCAGCAGTTTGAATATATCATGCCACTTTCTTCTGTTGTGAAATCTCCTGCTGGCCTTATGGGTTTTCCCCTGTAAGTTAAGGATTTCTTTTGTCTTGTTGCTTTTATAAATTTTTTCTTTATCATGATATTTCACAAATTTAATTGCAATATGTGTTGGCCTGCTTTTGTTGACATTTGTGGGAGTTTATGTGTCTCCTGAATCTGGATGTCTGTTTCCTTCCCCAGATTACAGAAGTTTTCTGTTCTTCTTTCTTCAAATAAAATTTCTGTCCCCTTTTCTCTCTCTTGTACTTCTGGGATTCCTATAATACAAATATTACTACGTTTCATGGAGTCACTGAATTCCCTAAGTCAATTCTTGTGTCCCATAATTCTTTCATTCAGCTGCATTATTTTCCATTATTTTGTCTTCTTGGTCACTAATTTGTTCCTCTGCTTCTTTTAGTCTGCTGTTCATTGCATCAAACCTTTTTTTTTTTTCAATATAATTTATTGCACTCTTTATTCCTGGCTGATCCTTTTTCTACTCTTTAATCTGTGGTCAGGGTTTCACTGATGTCTTCTACTCTTTTCTCAAGCCCAGTGAGTATCCTTATGATTGTTACTTTAAATTCTCCATCAGGCATTTACTTACCTCTGTTTTGCTTAGATCTCTGACCTTATCTTGTTCTTTCATATGGGATAAAGTCCTCTGTCTTGCCACTTTGTTTCTGCCTTCTTCTCTGTATTAGAAAAGTCACCAAAATGTCTCCTGTTCCTGAAAGTAATGGTCTTTTGAAGAAGCGGTCATGTAGTTCCCTGGTCCTGGTGCTTTGGAGAGTGTCTCTTGATGAGGGAACAGAAGGCTGGCTGAGGACAAAGCAAAAGCTAACACCCTCCAACCTTCCCAGCCCCAGCTCCTGGGTGGGACATATGTGACATTCTTTAGGAATCTCCCACCCATCTTAATGTTAATACCTCGCTAGAGGGGAAAAATGACCTTGACAATGGTAAAGTCTCTGGTATCTTGTAGGTTCTCTTTAGCATATGAAAGTTCTATTAACATCCCCCTATTCCTTACTTCCCCACCCCCATGGTACATAACCTGCCACCCCCTCACATCCCTGGGGACAACAGCTCTTTCTGACCATGGGTCCTGTCCCCATGTTTTAATAAAACACTATTTTGCACCAAAGATGTCTCAAGAACTCTTTCTTGGTCATCGGCTCCTGACCTCACCCCACCAAACCTCACCCCACTGAACCTCACTTATATTCTAAAACTTCATTATCTCCCATGTGTGCTGTATGTGTTCTGATGTTATGTTGTGGCTGTTCTATCCTTCAGGCCAGTAATCTGCAGAGGCTCTCCTTGCCTGTAGTGGCAGTGTTTGGTCCCTGGCCTGAAAATGGCAACTGTTAACTAGGTGTGCTCTAGTCTGCTTGTGAAACGAGACCTAACGAGACTTCTACCAGAATTGATGCCTTGCAGAACTCTCTGGGCTGGAGACATGCTGGGGGGCAGGGGCTTCTGCTGGTCTTCTGGGGGAGGATCTTGCCATCCTGGGACTGAGGCAGGCATGAGAGAAGGGCAGGCAGTCCCACCAGAGTGCAGGGGAGTGGTGTTTGGTATTTGCAAATTAGGCAGCCAGTATGGGCGCTCTGCTGCTTCCTGAAGGTGGCTCTGTGTTTATGCTCTTCAGATTACTGTTTCCATGCTCTCTGCCCCTGAGTTGTTTCCTTGCCTTCTCTCAAGGAATAGCCTACTGCCCTCTGGGCTTTACCCCAGCCAAGTCCACTGACCTTTAAAGCTTCAGACGTTAAGGCCCCAGTGATTATAAGAACTCATGAGATGCAGCCCCTCTCCTGTTCCAAGCGAGTGGTTTTGGGGAAACATTCTCCTTACGTATCCTTCTGTGTGCTCCTTTCTCTCACTCTTCTCTATGTTCATGGCTCCCTCCCCTCTGGAGCACCCATGATCTCTTTCTCCCCTAAACCATGTCTCTGCACTTCCTACCTTCTTTGATGTAGTCTCTTCCCTCCCTTTAGTTGTGGAATTTGTTCTGTTAGTCTTCAGGTCAATTTCTGGATTATTTAGGATGATTTGTTAATTATCTAGTTGTGTTCACGGAATGAGGGGAGCCTAGGTCCACCTACTCCACCACCATCTTCCTCTCCAATCCCTAGAATGTGTATTTGTCTTTTCAGTGTCACCCATGAAACTGTGGTGGAGCTGGGACTTAACTAGAGTCCAGCCTGAATGCCTTGCTTTCCCAGATTCCTGGTCCAGAATAGAGCTCTGAGCAGAGAGCAGCCTGCTCCCAGACTTGACTCGGCCTGGGGATAAGAGGAGGAACAATGAAGGGGGGAAAGGAAGAAGCCTTCTGCAAACCCCATTTCCTAATAAGTCCTCAGGAATGAAATGCCGTCCATCTTAAGGGCACTGGGATTGCATTATGGGGGTACTGTTATGCCTGAGTTTTCACATCTGAGAGACCACCAATGAGCCAAGCACTGATGCAATCACACGAGGGTTTATTTGACAAGCTTAAGCTTGGGCCCAAGTATACCTGGCACAGTGGAGTAGGGACTTGGACCCCGAACCAGATTACAGTCAGAGTTTTTAAAGGCAGAGTAGGGGTGGACTCAGTGGTGGGTGAGGACAAAGGGGATTAGGGATGGCGTAAGTCCCTAAGGAATTTTGGAAGCAAGGTCTCCAGGATCTTGTGGGGCTAGCTATTGTTGGGAGAAAGGTTATTTATTACCAATAATAAAAATCTTCTTGTGAGACCCTTTAGATGTTTATCAGTGGGCCATACACTTGGGAATGATTCTCGACACTATCTTGGAGGTTTAGAGATAAAGGAATTGTTAAAGTAGACTTACAGGATCCTGGTCAGACCTGTTGGGGTAGGGGTTGGTTAGGCTAGGGTTGTCCTTAGCAAAATCTCAAGGTGAGGGCAGTTAAGTCCCCAGGGGAGAGCCACTCTGTCTGTTTCAAGGGCTTGTCAGTAGGTGAGGAATTTTAATGATTTTCTTCTGCCTCTGTTTCCCACATCAGCTAAGCTTCAGGTGGGATGGCCTTAATTTTCTCGGTCTCCGCAGGTACCATAATGATACTAGAAGTGGCAGTAGAACTGAGTTGTGTTAAGAAGAACCATGGGGTCCCAGGGTCTCCCACTCTTGCTTTTAGGTCAGATCCTTAGAAACCAAGGATCCAATGATAAGATTAACAAACAGAAAATGTGGAGAGGTTGTTTAGCCCTCCCTCAGGGCCCTACTGCCTGTTCAAGCAGTGACTGCCCATCATAATGGAGACCTTGCTACCTAAAAACTGCTACTCACAGTATAACTCTCTGTCTCAAAAAGCTGCACCTGACTGCCCTACAAGGTATCAGAGCATATGTTAAAGGTGTTGTAATTAAGACT
Organism: Mustela erminea; assembly: GCF_009829155.1. Classification (NCBI taxonomy): domain Eukaryota; kingdom Metazoa; phylum Chordata; class Mammalia; order Carnivora; family Mustelidae; genus Mustela; species Mustela erminea. The sequence continues at coordinate 15,197,613 of NC_045631.1, read as the reverse complement.
ATGTCCTCCCTGAACAAAATTAGAGAAATGGACCAAAAGGGTGAATTAGGGAGCCTGAAAATAATATGTATAAATTTGATATGTGACACAGGCAGCCTACAGAGCAGTAGTAAAAAGACAGACCTTCCAGTAAACAGTGTATCTATAGAGAAAAAAAGATAACATGCCACTTCCAGCCGGCAATGGGAGAAGAATTAGGCACAAACAAGTCAGCTGCAAGAGACTGGGAGCAGGGGACAACACTCGAAAAGGACTGCTGCCACGAGAAACTCCACAGTCTCATTTTTATTGGATAGAAACAATAGCCGACAGAAGGATTGATGAAGGTCAAATGTTAATCCTGTCTTGCAGACAAGCAAGGAGGAGGATAAAGTTTATAGTTAAACAAGCACATTCAAAGGACTCATCTAACTAACAACAGGCGCTTCTGGGAAGAGAAAGGAGTGATAACGGAAAAGGGAAGCAGGTGGTTTTCATTCCACCCTGAGCTGACCGGGCATTCCTGGCTGCTCGGCTTTCCTGAAGCAGGCGGCTTTCCGCCCTGGGTGGGCCGGGCGTTCCAGCTGCCCAGCTTCTGTGAAGGGGCGGCGTTCCACCCTGAGCAAGCCGGGCATCCCCAGCTGCCCAGCTTCACGGTCGTATATCGTCCTTCTCCTCAAAGACCTGTTGCCAGTATATGTATTTCTTAAGGCCATATCTAAATGTGCTTGGCAACTAGTAAAATCCTCCAGGGATTGCAGTTTAAGTAACAAATTGTTCCGAGGGGCAGCAGCAATAACATGATGTCTTTCTCCGCCACACAGAAAAATCAGCTTCAGGTGCATGAGGAACTTACATTGTAGAGTCAAATTGTAAAGTCTTAAGAATAGTTTATGGGATATCTTCATGATCCTCTAGGAGCTCAGTCATTCTTAAAGCAGTCCAAAAAACATTGATCATTAAAAAAAGACTAAGATTTGCCTACATTAAATTTTTAAACCTCTACTCATCACAGAACAACAATTTTTAAGTGAAAAGACAGCCACAAATTAGAAGAGATTTGTAGCACATAGAGTTACTCTGAAGAATCCAAGACATATCGAGAACTTCTACAACTAGTACAAAAATAAAAGGGACACAAGAGATAATAGACAAAAGTTAGGATTTCACAGGAAACACAAATGGCCAATGAAATTAGGAAAGGAATCTCAATCCTATTGGTTATCTAGCAAATGCAAATGAGAAGCACACTGGAGACACTATTTCATACTCAATACATTGGTCCAAATGAATAAGTGAGATAATAGCCAGTTTTGATGAAAATATAGCACAACATGGGCGCCTGGGTGGCTCAGTGGGTTAAAGACTCTGCCTTCGGCTCAGGTTGTGATCCTAGGGTTCTGGGATAGAGCCCCGCATTGGGCTCTCTGCTCTGCAGGGAGCCTGCTTCCTCCTCTCTCTCTGTCTGCCTCTCTGCCTACTTGTGATCTCTGTCTGTCAAATAAATAAATAAAATCTTTTTTAAAAAAATAGCACAACAACAATTCTTATACACTGCTGGTAAGATTATAAAATGGTGCAATCATTTTGGAAAATAATTTTATTTTATCCTTTAAATCTGAAAATACACAAATTCCATTCCTAATTGGAGACCCTAGACAAATTCTTGCATTTGTGCACCAGGAGATGAGTACAAGAGTGTTCACAGAAGCAAAATGCCTTCAGACAAAAAGCAAATGAATTGTGGTATCATCACATCACACAGTGCTATACATCCTTAAAAAAAAAAACAAATGAGCAACAGTTTTTGGCACTCACTATCAGAGAACCACACAAACACATTGAGTGAAATAAACAAGTCAAAGGAAGAATAACTATTGAGTGATCTCATTTACATAAAGACTAAATATATTAAAAACTTAATATTTTGCTTAGAGAATCATATATATGTAACAAAAAGATTTTAAGTGGATTTTTTTTTCAGAATAATGTTACCTGAGTAAGGAGATAAAGGATTAGGATTAAGGAGGGACACACAGGAATCTTCAAAGACAATGGAATGTTCTATTTCATAAATTGTGTAGTAGGTAAGATATTCACTTTATTGCTTTATTATTCTTTTTTTTAAAGTCAGTTTTATTGCGGTATGACTTACAAACAGTAAAATTTACCTTTTATAGGTGTCTATGAGTTTTGACCAATGAATACAGTTGTATACATCACCACCATCAAGATATAGAATAGTTCTATCACTCCAAAAATCCCTTCATGTCCCTTTGTAGTCAATCCTATTTGCCCTCTCTATCCCCCTAGAAATCACTGATGTGTCTCCATCCCTATAGTTGTCTTTTTTTTTAGAATGTCATATAAAGGTAATCATACAACATTTTACATCTTTTTTTTTGCATAAAAAAAGAGCTGTAAGCAAATGTTGAACTCATGTTATTGGTATGCATGCTGAATTATTTAGGGAGAGGCGTACTGATGCCTATAGTTTTATTTGAAATGCATCAAAGTGTAAGATGGAATGATAGATGGAAAGAGGGAAGGTCAGATGGATAAATATGTGATAAAACAAGTACAGTAAAATTATAATGGTAAAATTGAGATGATGGGGACATGGGTATTCACTGTATAACTATTTGAACTTTATGTTTGAAAAACGTTAGGGGGGAAAAGTCCATTATTGATTAGAGGGCTTGGTAAAATAACTTCTTATCAAATATATCACTCTTCATAATCTTTGAAACCATTTCTAGAAATCTGATCTAAATGTAGTAGAACCATGTGTATGAAGAGAAATTTTAAATACAGTAATTTAAATACCTACCAATAAAGGAATAATCAAGAAATCTTTTTATTTATTACCTCCTTATTGAAATGCTCTCTTCCTTGGATCCAGTGTGAGTCTGGAGGTGAAGCAAGGGAAAATGGCACAAGAAGGTGAGCTTACTTTGATATTCAACCCGTTGGCTTTGGACTTGAGCATAGCAACTCTCTCTGCCCTCTTCCAGGAGGTTCTGCTATCCCTCATGCAAGCTGACCACAGCAGGCCTCCTGGAACCTTAGTTCTTAGGTGAAATAACTCATTCTCAAGCTGAGAAGACCACTGCAAATGCAATATTGTCATACTGTTGTTTTATTTATGAAACACATTAAAAATAAAACTAATGAGCAAAGTATTATTAATCAAGTAAAAAATTAAAAACAGATTTAAAAAAATTTTTTTAAAGATTTTATTTATTTGAGAGAGAGAGCAAGAGAGCACAAGTAGACAGAGCAGCAGGCAGAGAGAGAGGGAGGACCAGCCTCCTCTCTGAGCAGGGAGCTTGATGTGGGGCTTGATCCCAGGATCCTGAGATCATGACCTGAGCCAAAGGCAGACACGACCAACTGAGCTAATCAGGCACCCTTAAAAACAGATTTTGTAGACTTTTTCAGCTCTGTGGCAAAAGTCTGGAGATTGTAATAAGGTTATTCTATTGAGTAAACACGATTTCATTATTATCTTAACTAAAAATGATGCAACGGTCATCAGTAGCAGCTGTATAAGCATCATCATTAAGTCCCAAAAGAAATTAAATGCTCTAAACACTCAAGCAAATTTGCTTCCTTTCCACCGGGTGATCTTTATTACATGAGCGTTTTGAATCACCATATGTTTACATAATTAGTGCTCTTTTCTTTTCCTTCATAGTTAACGGAATTGAAAAACCTATGCTAACAAATAAGTCAGTAGATCTTGAAGCCAATTAAAACTCTCAAAACAAAGATATAAGGAAGAAGTATTAACAATATTGGTGGGGGATATGAAGAATACATGTTTCCCCTGCCCCTTATATAAAAGATAAATAGTTCTGTAATTTGTACTTTTGTCATAAAGTAACAAGGAATCTAGTCTTGAGAATGTAGAGTATCAAAGGATGAGAAAAGATCTTTGCACAAACTGGAGGTAGAAACTATTTAGAACACAGGACAAACATCAGAGAGAAACAGATTTGGTTGCATTATTATTTATAGAAGTGGAAAGTTGGAAACTAAATATCCAGTGGTTAAATAGATTTTGGCAAATGCAAATGATAGAATATTAGAAAGTCATTATAAAAATTAATTAAATGAAGCTCAAAATACAGACTTTTTTTAAAGCTGAAAAATAAATAATCCAGTCAAGAAACGGGCAGAAGACATGAACAGACACTTCAACAAAGAAGACATATAAGTGGTTAACAGACACATGAAAAGAAGTTCAACATCACTAGCCATCAGGGAGATACAGATCAAAACCACAATGAGATACCATTACACCAGCTAGAATGGCCAGAATAAACAAGACAGGAAAAAATAAGTGTTGGCAAGGATGTGGAGAAAGGGGAACCCTTTTACACTGTTGATGGGAATGTAAGCTGGTACAACCACACTGGAAAACAGTATGGAGGTGCAATAATAGGTTCCCTTTAGGCTCTGTACCCTGCAGTTCCCCTTCTATGGACAGCTGTCAACAAAGATCCTAATGCCCTGCCTATTCTTCCTTGACTTATGATAGCCTTGAACCATTACAAAGCTGCTCAACTGACCCTGCAAAGAGTTTCTCCCAGACTTGTTAATTAAATCCATGGGTAAATTACTAAATTTTACACCTGAAACTAATTTTGCCATATATGTTAACTAACCATAATTTAAATTAAAAATTGACATTAATAAAGAAAACCAGTGGGAAAGCTTTCTTACTGAACAGGAATTGTTAATAATTGTTTAATTTAATAATTGTTAATAAGTCATACTTGATGCCTAAAGTCACTTTCAGGAATTAGCAAAAAGTAGGGCAGTATTGGTCTAAAAGGTATCCCAAATCTTTATCTTTCCTTATGATATTGGGGGCCTTAAGGTTGGAAAACATTTTGGATCAGGATGCTACAGGATCTGGATTATCTGGAAGCAGGAAAAGGGCAAGTCATTCATTTGAGACTAGAAGAGATGCCGAGTTTGAGAATGGTTAATGTGAGCTATGATGGGAGATGTGACATGACCTTGTGAGATAAAGGAGGCCCAGAGACGCTGCTCCAGGGATAATATAGGAGCAAATCCTGCCTAGGCTCCACCCTCCTCTCAGCCCCAGGCTGCGGGTAAGGCTAGGAAGTTACAAACTGCTCTTCCCCTCCCAAGAAGATGGGCTGGACTAAACCAGAAACCCAAAGTCCCAACTCCATCCCCAACACTGTATGTGATCTTTGCCACACTTTAAGGCTTTCTGAAATTCATTTTAACTCCATAAAATGTTGATAACAGGGCAGACACATAGTGCATAAATTAATGAAGGGAAAGATATCACTAAAATGGAGTGTGGAAGTCAGAATGGGGGCTCTCACTCTGTACCACTCTGCCTCAATTGTATGAAAACCTATCAATTACAGATCTTAACAGAAAATTTCTCAAGGGAAAAGAATCATCAATTTCAGGTCCCAAAAGAGAAAGATGTACATTTCATCTCTGACAAGAAATAGACCACCCCAGCAACTCACCCAGTGAAAAACCAACATCACCCTTAACTCTTGCTTTTCTCCAAGGGACAACTCCTCCCAACTTCCTCCTTCTTCATAAAGTAACATTCCTCTCTTTTGTTTGTTGGGTGAGCCTATGGTTTTGTTTTTGTTTTTTGTTTTTTGGGTTTTTTTGCCATAGCTTGCTTGTTCCAAACAGCAGTTATCTCCTATTCCTGAATAAACCTATTTTTTGCTGGTGAAAATAACTGACTTTTATTTGTAAAGTCAACAGTAGTAGGTGCTAAAAAAATTTTGTTAAATAAATGAATGACTTTTACCATACCCATGAAGGTTGTACTTGGAAACATGTTGAGGAAGAACAAAATGTTTTAATGGTTCTAGAGGTTGTATGTTATATAGCATCATATGGCTTTGGTTCCCCTTGGAAGGTGCTAATTTCTGAGGCCTATGTACTTCTTTCTGGGGAACATGTCCCTGCTAGATGATGGATGCATCTGTGTCACTGTCCCTGCCATGCTGAGGCACTGCATTTCCAAAACCAGAAGCATTCCCTACATGGTCTGCCTCTCCCAGCTTTTCTCCTTCCACCCCGTGGCAGGAGTGGACTGCTTCCTGCTGACAGTCATGGCCTCTGACCTCTACCTGGCCATCTGCCAGGCCCTCACCTACAGCACCCACATGAGCTGGGGAATCCAGCAAGCACTGGCTTGTGGGCATGTCATGTGTCCTTTCCTTCACCAATGCACTGACCCAAAGTGTTGCCTATCCACTCTTAACTTCTGTGACCCCCCATGTGATCAATCACTTCTATTGTGACCTCCCACAGCTCTTCTGACTCTCCTGCTCCAGCACCCAACTCAACGAGCTGCTGCTTTTGATAGCAGCAGCCTTCATGGTGGTCCCCTTGGTCCTCATCACTGGGTCCTATGCACACATGGCAGTGGCAGCCCTAGGAATCAGCTCTGTGGAGGACAGAAAGAAAGCTTTCTCCACATGTGGCTTCCATCTCAGCATGGTGGGCATATTTAAGTGACAGGTGTCTTCAGCTACATGAGGCTGGGCTCAGTGGAGGCCTCAGACAAGGACAAAGGGATCAGCATTCTCATTGCTGTCATCAGCACCGTGCTGAACCTACTCATCTACAGCCTCCGGAACCCCGATGTGCAGGGGGCCCTGCAGCAGGTTTTCACAGGCAGACAGTCTTCAGAGTGAGATCCCTCTTCTGGCCTTAATGAATGTCATGACTCTTTGTCTTTGCAGCTCCCAAAAGGTATTGTGATGAATGCAAATGGGAAATGAATATGATGAAATGGGGTTAGAGACTGGCTTAGGAAGGAGAGCACAATAAAGATGACAATAGCTATCACTTATGATATATGACAGGCCTTGTTCTAAGTGAATGACATCTACTAACTCATTTAATCCTCATAACAATCTTATGAGGTAGATACAGATTTACAAATTACAGATTAGGAAGCTGAACCTCAGAGAGGTTAAGTAATTTGCCAAAGCCACACAGCTAATGAACAGCAGAGCTAGGATTTGAACCCAGGCAGGCTAAATCTTTACTGCATCTTATTTCAAGGAGGAAGGATATCTGTAAAGTGTGTGTGTGTGTGTGTGTGTGTGTGTGTGTGTGTGTGTTGGGGGGGAATGGATAACAAAAAGAATTAAAAAGAAAAGGAAAATCAGGGATGCTTGGGTGGCTCAGTCATTTAAGCATCTGCCTTCAGCTTGGATCATGGTCCCAGGGTCCTGGGAGCCTGCTTCTCCCTCTGTCTGCCACTGCCCCTGCTTGTACTCTCTCTCTCTGACAAATAAATAAATTAAAGAGAGAGAGAGAGAGAGAGAAGGAAAATCAGTTCTATAGGGGGAAAGCTATTTAAATAAAACAGTTATAGGAATCAAGAAATTTTTGTTCCTTTGACAAATTTATAGTTTGTTCCAGAGCAGCTGATAGAGGCTGAAGGAATTGCTGGGGTAAATAAATAAATAAATAAATAAACAAAAAGAAAACAATTTAAAAAAATCAAGTCTGAGGGAATAAGCCTTGTTTAGAAATATCAGAGAGGTGAGGTAGAAATATTTCATATTCATTTCTACAATACACAAATTATGTGTAATGGAGAAAGAAGTTCAGCTCATTTGGAAAAATCTTTGACTGAATGGAATCTTCATCATCTCTGATACAAACCTGAAACCAAGCCTTTCTCTCTGTATTGCACTTCATTTATTCAATTTACACCTTAAAACAGTATGTTATTTAACCTCCATGTATTTGTGATCCCTCCAGATTTTTTCTTATGGTTGACTTCTAGTTTCATAGCATGTGGTCAGAAAAGATGCATGATAAGACCTCAGTCTTCTTCAATTTGTTGACACTGGTTTTGTGGGTTAACATGTGATCTATTCTAGAGAATGTTCCATTTGCACTTGAAAAGAAAGTGTGTTCTAGTGCTTTAGGTTGAATATATCTGTTAGTCCATCTGATGCAGCGTGTTGGTCAAAGCCATTATTTTCTTCTTTATTTTCTGTTTAAACAATCTGTTCATTGACGTAAATGGGGTGTTAAGTTCTCCTGCTATTATTGTATTATTATCAATGAGTTTCTTTATGTTCATTATTAACTGTTTTATGTATTTGTGTGCTTCTATGTTGGGTACATAAATATTTACAGTTTTCATCTTCCTTTTGGATTGTGCCCTTCATATAATGTCCTTCTTTGTCTCTTGTTATAGTCTTTGTTCCAAAGTCATTTTGTTTGAAAAAAGTATGCTATTCTGGCTTTTTTTTTTTTTAATCCATTCACGTGATAGATCATTCTCTATCCCCTCACTTTCGATTTGCAGGTATCCTTAGGTTAAAAATGAGTCTCTTATAAGCAGCATTTAGATAAGTCTTCATTCTTTTATCCATTCTGTCACCCTTTGTCTTTTGATTGGGGGCATTTATTCTGTTTACATTCAAAGTAATTATTGATAATTATGTATCTAGTGCCATTTTATTACTTGTTTTGTGGTTGTTTCTGAAGATTTTCTGTGATCCTTTCTTGTCTTCTGTCTTTCATGTTTTGCTGATTTTCTTTAGTGATATATTTGGTTTTCTTTCTCTTTATTCTTTGCATGTTTGTTGGTGGTTTTGGATATATGATTGCATTAGGTTTGTATATAACCTCTTCTGCATGCAACAGTCTATATTAAGTTGATGTTCATTTAAATTTGAACCATTCCTTTCATTCTTTTCTCCTCTCCCCCTCATGTTTTATGTAAATGTTATTACATTTTATATACTTTTTTGTGAGTTACTTGACTAATTTTTTTTACAGAAATATTAATTTTTACTGTTTTTGTGTTTCCTACTTTTATACTATGATTTTTGGTCTCTCTTTCCCACTCAAAGAGTCCCCTTTAATATTTCTTGCAGGGCTGGTTTAGTCATGAACTGTTTAATTTTTTGCTTGTATGGGAAACTATATCTCCTCTTTTATTCTGAACGATAGCTTTGTTGGATAGAATATTCTTGGCTGCAGCTTTTTCCCATTCAGCACTGTGTGTGTGTGTGTGTGTGTGTGTGTGTACACATTTAGTTTTATTGTACCAAACAGCTCAAACACTTTTAATGTCTTTTTTAAAAATTAAAAATAATTTTTAAAATTAAAAAATATTTTATTATAAAAATATAATGTACTATTAGCCCCAGGGGTACAGGTCTGTGAATCACCAGGTTTACCCACTTCACAGCACTCACCATAGCACATAACCTTCCCAATGTCCATAACCTCACAACCCTTTCCCTAACCCCCTCCCCCTGGCCCCCCTCAGTTTGTTTTGTGAGACTAAGAGTCTCTTATGGTTTGTCTCCTTCCCAATCCCATCTTGTTTCATTTATTCTTTTCCTACCCCCCAAGCCCCCCAAGTTGCATCTCCACTTCTTCATATCAGGGAGATCATAGGATAGTTGTCTTTCTCTGATTGACTTATTTCCCTAAGCCTAATACCCTCTAGTTCCATTCACATCATTGCAAATGGCAAGATTTCATTTCTTTTGATGGCTGCATAGTATTTCATTGAATATATATACCACCTCTTCTTTATCCATTCATCTGTTGATGGACATCTAGGTTCTTTCCATAGTTTGGCTATTGTGGACATTGCTGCTATAAACATTCGGGTGCACGTGCCCCTTTGGAACACCACATTTGTATCTTTAGGGTATATACCCAGTAGTGCAATTGCTGGGTATAGGGTAGCTCTATTTTCAGCTTTTTGAGGAACCTCCATGCTGTTTTCCAGAGTGGTTGCACCAGCTTGCGTTCCCATCAACAGTGTAGGAGGGTTCCCCTTTCTCCGCATCCTCGCCAGCATCTGTCATTTCCTGACTTGTTAATTTTAGCTATTCTGACTGGTGTGAGGTGGTATCTCATTGTGATTTTGATTTGTATTTCCCTGATGCCAAGTGCTGTGGAGCATTTTTTCATGTGTCTGTTGGCCATCTGGATGTCTTCTTTGCAGAAATGTCTGTTCATGTCCTCTGTTCATTTCTTGGTTGAATTATTTGTTCTTTGGGTGTTGAGTTTGCTAAGTTCTTTATAGATTTTGGATACTAGCCCTTTATCTGTTATGTTGTTTGCAAATATCTTCTCCCATTCTGTCAGTTGTCTTTTGATTTTGTTATGTTTCCTTTTCTATGCAAAAGCTTTTGATCTTGATGAAATCCCAATAGTTCATTTTTGCCCTTGCTTCTGTTGCCTTTGGCGATGTTCCTAGGAAGAAGTTGTTGCGGCTGAGGTCAAAGAGGTTGCTGCCCATGTTCTCCTCAAGGATTTTGATGGGTTCCTTTCTCACATTAAGGTCCTTCATCCATTTTGAGTCTATTTTTGAGTGTGGTATAAGGAAATGGTCCAATTTCATTTTCCTGCTTGTGGCTGTCCAATTTTGCCAACACCATTTGTTGAAAAGGCTGTCTTTTTCCCATTGGACATTCTTTTCTGCTTTGTCAAAGATTAGTTGACCTTAGAGTTGAGGGTCCATTTCTGGGCTCTCTATTCTGTTCCATTGATCTATGTGTCTGTTTTTGTGCCAGTACCATACTGTCTTAAGGATGACAGCTTTGTAACAGAGTTTGAAGTCTGGAATTGTGATGTCACCAACTTTGGGTTTCGTCCTCAAAATTCATCTGGCTATTTGAGGCCTTTTCTGGTTCCATATAAATTTTAGGATTATTTGTTCCATTGTCTCAAAAAAAATGCATGGCATTTTGATAGGGATTGCATTAAATGTGTAGATTGTTTTAGGTAGATTAGACATTTTCACAGTATTTGTTCTTCCAATCCATGAGCATGGAACGTTTTTCATTTCTTTGTCTTCCTCAATTTCTTTCATGAGTACTTTATACTTTTCTGAGTACAGATTCTTTGCCTCTTTGGTTAGGTTTATTCCTAGGTACCTTACGGTTTTGGGTGCAATTGAAAATGGGATTGATTCCTTAATTTCTCTTTCTTCTGTCTTGTTGTTTGTGTAAAGAAATACAACTGATTTCCGTGCATTGATTTTATGTCCTGACACTTTACTGAATTCCTGTAGAAGTTCTAGCAGGTTTGGAGTGGATTCTTTTGGGTTTTCCACATAAGGTATCATATCATCTTCAAAGAGTGATAGTTTGACTTCTTCTTTGCTGATTCAGATGCCTTTAATTTCTTTTTTTTTTTAAAGATTTTATTTATTTGACAGATATAGATCACAAGTAGGCAGAGAGGCAGGTAGAGAGAGAGAGAGAGAGGAGGAAGCAGGCTCCCCGCTGAGTAGAAGAGCCTGATGTGGGTCTCGATCCCAGGATTCTGGGATCATGACCTGAGCCAAAGGCAGAGGCTTTAACCCTCTGAGCCACCCAGGTGCCCCGCCTTTTATTTCTTTTTGTTGTCTGATTGCTGAGGCTAGGACTTCTAGTAGTATGTTGAATAGCAGTGGTGATAATGGATATCCCTGCCGTGCTCCTGACCTTAGCAGAAAAGCTCTCAGTTTTTCTTCATTGAGAATGATATTCTCTGTGGGTTTTTCATAGATGGCTTTAATAATATTGAGGTATGTGCCCTCTATCCCTACACTTCGAAGAGTTTTGATCAGGAAGGGATGCTGTACTTTGTCAAATGCTTTTTCAGCATCTACTGAGAGTACTATATCGTTCTTATTATTTCTTTTATTAATGCATTGTATCACATCAATTGATTTACAGATGTTGAACCAACCTTGCAGCCCTGGAATAAATCCCACTTTGTCATGGTGAATAATCTTTTAATGTACTCTTGGATCCTATTGGCTAGTATTTTGGTGAGAATTTTTGCATCTGTGTTCATCAAGGATGTTGGCCTGTAGTTCTCTTTTTTGATGGGATCCCTGTGTGGTTTTGGGATCAAGGTGATGCTGGCCTCATAAAATGAAAATGAAAAGGAAGTTTTCCTTCCATTTCTATTTTTTGGAACAGTTTCAGGAGAATAGGAATTAATTCTTCTTTAAATGTTTGGTAGAGGGACGCCTGGGTGGCTCAGTTGTTTGGGCGGCTGCCTTCGGCTCAGGTCATGATCGCAGCATCCTGGGATCGAGTCCCACATCGGGCTCCTTGCTTGGCGGGGAGCCTGCTTCTCCCTCTGCCTCTGCCTGCCACTCTGTCTGCCTGTGCTTGCTCTCACTTCTCTCTCTATGACAAATAAATAAATAAAATCTTTAAAAAAAATAAAAATAAAAAATGTTTGGTAGAATTCCCCTGGGAAGCCATCTGACCCTGGGCTTTTGTTTGTTTGTTTGGAGATTTTTGATGACTGTTTCAATCTCCTTACTCATTATGTTCTAGTTTTCTATTTCATCCTGGTTCAGTTGTGGTAGTTTATATGTCTCTAGGAATGCATCCATTTCTTCCAGATTGTCAAATTTGTTGACACAGAGTTGCTCATAATATGTTCTTATAATTGTTTGTATTTCTCTGGTGTTGGTTGTGATCTCTCCTCTTTCATACATGATTTTATTTATTTGGTTCCTTTCTCTTTTCTTTTTAATAAGTCTGGCCAGGGGGTTATCAATCTAATTAATTCTTTCAAAGAACCAGCTCCTAGTTTTGTTGATTTGTTCTATTGGGGTTTTTTTTGTTTGTTTGTCTGTTTTTGGTTTCTATTTCATTGATTTTTCTCTGATCTTTATGATTTCTCTTCTCCTGCTCTTCTCCTGCTGGGTTTAGGCTTTCTTTGTTGTTCTTTCTCCAGCTCCTTTAGGTGTAGGGTTAGGTTGTGTATTTGATACCTTTCTTGTTTCTTAAGAAAGGCTTGTATCACTATATATTTTCCTCTCAGGACTGCCTTTGCTGTGTCCTGATTTTGAAACATAGTGTTTTCATTATCATTTGTTTCCATGAATTTTTTCAATTCTTTATTTCCTGGTTGACCCATTCATTCTTTAGAAGGATGCTCTTTAGCCTCCATGTATTTGGGTTCTTTCAAAACTTCCTCTTGTGATTGAGTTCTAGCTTCAGAGCATTCTGGTCTGAAAATATGCAGGGAATGATTCCAATCTTTTGATACCAGTTGAGACTTTATTTATGACCCAGGATGTGATTTATTCTGGAGAATGTTCCATGTGCACTAGAGAAGAATGTGTATTCTGTTGCTTTGGGATGGAATGTTCTGAATATATCTGTGATGTCCATCTGGTCCAGTGTGTCATTTAAGGCCTCTATTTCCTTGTTGATCTTTTGCTTGGATGATCTGTCCATTTCAGTGAGGATAGTGTTAAAGTCCCCTACTGTTATTGTATTATTGTTGATGTTTTTCTTTGATTTTGTTATTAATTATTTGATATAGTTGGCTGCTCTCATGTTAGGGACATAGATATTTAAAATCATTAGGTCTTCTTGAACAGACCCTTTGAGTATGATATAGTGTCCTTCCTCATCTCTTTTTATAGTCTTTGGCTTAAAGTCTAATTGATCTGATATAAGGATTGCCACCCCAGCTTTCTTCTGGATGTGCATTACCATGGTAAATTGTTTTCCACCCCCTCACTTTAAATCTGGAAGTGTCTTTGGTCTAAAATTAGTTTCTTCTAGGCAGCATATTGATGGGTTTTGTTTTTTTAATCCATTCTGATACCCTGTGTCTTTTGATTGGAGCATTTAGCCCATTTACATTCAGGGTAGCTATTGAGAGATATGAATTTAGTGCCATTGTATTGCCTGTAAGGTGACTGTTACTGTATATTGTCTCCGTTCTTTTCTGATCTACTACTTTTAGGGTCTCTCTTTGCTTAGAGGATCCCTTTCAATATTTCCTGTAGAGCTGGTTTGGTGTTTGCAAAGTCTTTCAGTTTTTGTTTGTCCTGGAAGCTTTTTATCTCTCCTTCTATTTTCAGTGATAGCCTAGGTGGATATTATATTCTTGTTTGCATGTTTTAATGTCTTTTAAACTGAGCATTATCTCTCCTTTCTAGTGAAACAAAAAGTAAATTTAAAAATAAACAGGAACAAAATTACAATAGAGAACGTCAATGCCAAATAAGATCCTATAGGTTCTGCTGATTCTCCCATCAAATGGCAGGGCTCATGTCATCATTGGGAGGGAATTTTATTTTAAAATTGCCTTCTTAAATGCAAGGATGTTCATTAAACATCACAAGTAAACATGCCAAAGGAAAAGTCATATTGTCAAAATGCCTACTTAACCACCCAGACATCTCAAACCCACCCTTTGGTGATGTTCTATAACCCCATTTTTTAAAGTTTTTTTTTCTTTTAAACAAGAGTAATTAGACAGATACATGTTGGTAAATGCCAACTGTCCGTTATCACATAGAGACACAGTATAATAATCTCTATGCCCAATGTACAGAGAAAGGATGAAAAAGCTGGAATTCTATGTACTACTACAGAGGGACCTAGAACTCTGACATCTGGAGAGCTGTCAGCATAATCAAGGAAGCAGAAGAATTTTATTTTTTCCCATGGAGCATGGTGTAGATTCCATAAAGATTTGTTGAGACAGGAAGGGATAAAAATTAATTTGGAAAAGAAAGGGGTAGAGATTCTTTTCCCACTATATTCTGCTCAAAGGTATTCCTCTCTCCCATAATTTGAGAACCATGTTATAAAGGAAGAGTGAAGAGACTTCAAAATAAGGCAATGAACAGAAGAATGGGAAGGGAAATGACTGAAACTTGCCTTCAGGGACTGGAGAAAATTAAAAAAGGAAGGTTGGAATCCATCAGAAAATTAAAAAAGGAAGGTTGGAATCCATCAGACTAATCCATTAGTCATCTTCTCTTCATCTTCCTCTCCTTCCTTTCCCTCATCCTCATCTTCATCTCTTCACCTTCATGCTCACCTCCTTCTTCATTGATATCTTCCAATCCTTTTTCTCCATCATCTTCATCATCATCATCTTCTCCTTCACCTTCTTCATCCATATTGGGAACCACATAATACTGTAATGGATTTGGCTAAATACCATCTTTGATGATCTCTCTTAATTCATCTGTACCTGCATCAGAATGGTCAGTAAACCAGATGAAGAAGATCTCTGGTTCCTCATGCTGTCTTTTTCTTCTAGTTTTATTCTGCATTTTACTTGAACATTTCACCATTCCTCTCCAGATTTCTGTTTGATTTCAGTGGACTTTGAAGAGAGATCATCACTGTCATTCAGATGACATTCTTTAAAGAGAACTTTACTTTCAAAAGAAGAGTATTCATCAAAATAAAATCTATTCTGATTTAATATCTTCAAATTCTGTCACTTCAACTTTTGTCAAATAATGCAGCACCTCTTCATCCTCCTCCCCAAGGAGTGTAGACACTAGTAGATGGTTGACAAATGTTACCCCCTTATTTGGGATTTTTGGCAATCAATTACAATCTCTGAAGGAATGATTGGTGGAGTTTGTTATATTTCTGTTCTACCTTCAAAAATCTCCTCACTGGCTTATTCATTAAGTCTGTCTATTCCATTTGTTACTTCATCTTTGTGTTAAATTGCTTCTTGCTGTTTTTTTCTCCCTTTGGCAAGTGCTCAGATGTTGATATCTCCTTTGGCTTGGGGGCAAGAGGCAATCTTGGTTTCTTTGTTTGGGGCAGGAGTGAACAATGGCATTTGGGGGCCATGCTGTGAGGATAGTCCATAAAATAAGGGCAGATGCATGTATGGAAGAAGTTCTGATTACTCTCCAGCTCAGCACTTGGAATGTATCATACCACTCTCTTCTGGCTTGCAAGGTTTCTATTGAAAAATCTCCTACTAGATTTATGGGTCTTCCCTTCTAAGTTAATGACTTCTTCTGTCTTGCTGCTTTCAAGATTTTTTCTTTATCACTTTATTTTGTGAATTTAATTACAATATATCTTGGTGTTGGCCTGCTTTTGTTGATTTTGATGGGAGTTCTCTATACCTTCTGGATCTGGATATCTGTTTCCCCATATTAGGGAAAATTTAAACTATTATTTATTCAAACAAAATTTCTGTGCCCTTTACTCTGTTTCTCTTCTGGGACTCCTATAATACCAATGTTATTATGTTTGATGGAGTCACTGAGTTCCCTAGATCTATTTAATTGTATATAATTTCCTTTTCTCTCTTCTGTTCAGCTTGACTACTTTCTATTACTCTGTCTTCTAGGTCACTAATTTGTGCCCCTGCTTCTTTCATTCTGCTATTCCAATCATTCAAGCATGTTTCTCATTTCATTTATTGATCTCTTTATCTTTAACATGTTATTCCTTATCTCTGTGCTGAAGGTTTAACTCATGTCTTCCACCCCTTTCTCAAGTCCAGTGATTGTTGCTTTAAGTTTTATTTCAAGCATGTTACCTGTATCTATTTCACTTAGATCTCTGGCTGTGGCCTAGTCCTATTCTTTCATTTGGGATAAATTTCTCTGTATCCTCATTTTGCTTGCTTCTCTGTGACTGCTTCTGTGTGTTAAAGTTAGCTGAGTCTTCCGTTCTTTAAAGTAGTGACTTTATGAAGAAAAGGACCTGGAGTACCCTGCAGTGCCACATCCCTTGTTCACCAGAACCTGGCACTTATCAACACAAAATTAACAAATTTACAATTCAAGCCCAAGTGAAGACGACTCCATGGGATAAACAATCCTCACAAAGAAGAATCTGGAAAGATTGTATATTACAGGGTTATATAGGTTTTTTGTTGTTGAGTTACAAATCATCATGATGAAGGACATTTCAGAAAACTGTCTATGCTTTTAGTACATGCAAGTTTGCATGTTTTGGAGGTATGGGAATGGAATTTCAGGAGATTTTTACTCTTATATTTAGTATAAAATATTTCCTTTAGGTTATTTGCTAATAACTTGATATACAATGTATGCTTAGGGCAGAAATATTACCCATGCTCTGAAGTTTGGTGAAGTTACTGTGACCTTGGTAAAAGTATATCTTCCCTAGGAGCCCAGGAGCAGGATCCACAAACACTAAAAGTTGAAAACTTCCTTTATCATATGCCCCTTTTGGTCAATAATCTTTCCTCAGAAAACACTGATGATCAACCTATTTTATATCCCTCGGTGCCAGAGTGACTGGCTTGTCTGCCTAGGTCCATCAAGTTCCCCATTGCTAAGTGTGAGAATATATACATAAATATAAATAAAATATAAATAAATATATAAATATAAATATAGGAACTTAGTTTCCTTATTCAGGGGAATTTATTATACCATAAATGGTGGGAATCTTAAAAGTGATATATGTTTTCTAATAAGTCCAATCGGTGAGCAAACATGGTATGTGTGCTTGGCTTAGATGGTCTAGTTTAACATTTTATATAATATTTATAACAAAGATATATGGACAATAAAATAATTCCAATAATTACAATTTGAAGGAGCCAATGTAATATTAGAATAGACCCAGAAGAAAAAAATCCAATGAATCCTTTATATTTATCTTGGTAAAAGGGTAGGGAAATTTACGATTATTTATGAGGAAAAATGGAGCATGTGCACTGAGCAAACATAACATTTATTCCCATGTTTCTTTGGAGTTGAGACTTAATATCAGAAGGAGACAAAATTCAGTTCCTGACACCAGGAGGTTTTCTTACAATAAGGGAAGGGGTTATGGGCTTGCTCTAAGAGCTGGAGTCTTAGACTTGTTGTCTCACCTAAAGAATGCTGGGCCTTGCTTGTTCATAGACCAGAAACATATCAATTGACCTTGAGTCCAGGCTTCTGCAAAGACAGCTAGTGAGCTTGTTAGTGGGGTCTGTAAAGACACAATTGCTGATTGGGGGGAAACAGTTGTATGAAAAACTAGTTTAAATTTTTTTGTTAATTTTAACTTCATTAACCCTGTGGGGCATGGTTTCAGTTCCCTAAGTTATGATCATTCCTCACTCTTGAAGAATTGAAATGATGATCACTTCGGCTACTTCTTAATCTCCTCAGGTGAGGTTGGTTTTGGTTCAAAGACAGTTTTTGCAAGTCTTCACTGTAATGTGCCATGTGACAGGCTAAGCAAAAGTTTTAATTTAAAGGTCAGAGCAGCAAGAGAAATAGAAGCAACTATGTTCCTAAGTCAGACATGCTAAGTTTTTTCCTACTGTGATTTCCCATTGTCAATCCTTCATTCCATGTCTGTGGAACATGGGTTTATCTTCTGTAACTCCTTCAAGCTGAATTAAGGCACAGTAGGGGCTTTGGATTGGAAGGATTTGACATGGTGTAGGATGCAACTTTTGGCCCCCAGTAAAGGGGAACTATCAGAGATAGTTCTTATCTGAGAACCTGGATATTTTCCTACATAATTTGGTACTACATGACATCACTAATTTTATCCCAAAATACATTTTAAGGAAAAGTAACAGTGTAATGAACCCATCATCCCCTCTAAAATTGATCTCATATAAATGCGTATATTGATATGAGGATAGATCAGTAAACCAGTCCCAGCAACCTTGGGAAGGGAGGTGTTGTGGTCAGGGGCTTCTTATAGCCAAGAGGCTTGCTGCCTGATTTTATCTATATGGAATTTTATTTCCCAGGAGAAGTGAATGTAAGTGTTGTTATCAAGTGGTGTTAGTCATCGTATAGATTCTGCCTTAGTTAGCAGGCAACCAGATAATCAAGAAGACTTTTTTTTATGGAAACAAACAAAACAAAACCATTAACCCTGTGGGGCATGGTGTCAGTTTTTTTCAAACAAAAAAAATCAAATTGTAATTATTGGAATTCTTTTACTGTCCATATATCTTTGTTATAAATATTATATCACTAGACAATCTAAGCCAAGCACACGCACTACTTTTGCTCATTAGTTGTTTTCATTTTTGTTTTAAGGAAACAAAAGAGCAAATTATAAATCCAGTGTCTGAGTCCCTGATGCTACCAGTGAGATTTTTAGATGTCAGACTTGAAGCATCCTCAGATGTAGTGAGAGCAGACTGGCAATATGACGGAATTTTTTTTTTTTTTTTTTTGGTTTGTAGCTCAAATGTCTCTGGTAATCCTTTTGAGTGGTCTGTAGAGTAGCAGGCACAGTGATTGTCTATATACGAGCTATTGTGGAACTCTTTCTGACATTTACCTCAAGTTGTCTAGCTTTAGCCTGTAGGACTGGAAAGGCAGCTGGAAACTCCATAAGCAAGATATCAGGGTAAAATTTCCATTGTTTCCATAAAGTCAGCCTTAGTTCCTTAAACCTGTCTGGTCATATCTGAATCTATACATGTTTCTCTCAAATATGACATTCTAGTCAAAGCCTTGGTAATATAACCAATATTTCCAATGGTGTTCTGTTTCAAAGAGAACAGATTTTATTGAACTTACATAAGTAATTATAAATGCCATGAAAGAAAGAATACTCATGGAGTGTTTTGAATTCTAGAGGGTTCAGGTAGGGAGAAAAGAAAAATGCTTCCATTTGTTCATAAAGGAACATTTTATCAAATTTTTGTAAGTCACAGATACCTTAAGAGAAAAAAATTTCCTTAAATCTGGAAGAGCAAACATTAGAGGACCAGCAATATTTTTAAACAAGAGTCATAAAAACTATAATCATCTTCCTTAATTCATTTAGTCCCATGTTATTAATTTGTTTTGGTTGAACATACTTTTCCCATTAGTTTTAGAAATCCTTACTCAGTTCAGTTTTATGATCCTAAGGGTATCAGAAACCTGTATTTGTCAAAATCCCTTTTCATGAATCTCCTTGAAGGTACTACAAGATGCAAGAGCATCAGAGCAATAACTATAAATGACAAAAGACTTAAAAATGGACATGGTTTGATGAGACTCTGATGGGAGTTCGTTATAATGTAGTTGACCAGGAAATTTGGGTGTTTTTTTGAAACACTTAGTATTTTAATAATTAGAATTTCAAGTGATGAATTATACCAGGGTATATTAAAACCTTAGCAATTTTATATGGTTTTGGAACAGTTTTAACATTTACCCACAAAGATAACCTAGGAAATTTTATCATCATTTATCAATGCATTCAATGTGAGTTAACATACCAAATAAATAAGCCTAATTAGACAAAAATACTTCATTTAGGATTTGAATTTCTGGGAGAAGTTTGTTTTAAAAACCCCTAGCATGGGGGCACCTGGGTGGCTCAGTGGTTTAAAAACCCCTAGCATGTTTTAAAGCATGTGCCTATATATATGATCTTAGGCTATTATAAAATTTTATATATTATTACTGTTTAACCATAGTGGCTGTGAGAAATTTTACAGAAGGTTTTATAGTTGTTAGCAAAACTTAGCTCCTTTAGTATTGAAGGATTTAGTACTTTTAAGTATTCAAAGACTTGTTAAAAACAAATAGAGAACCCCTTGTTTTTCTGGGCAAATGAGGGGAAACCTTGTTTATAATTTCTTATCAAGAGCAAACCAATAATCCAAGAAATCCTAGTCTTTTTCTTTTCTTTTAAGATTTTATTCATTTATTTGCCAGAGAGAGAGATAGTGAGAGCAGAAAGAGAAGCAGGGAGAGTGGGAGAGAGAGAAGCAGGCTTCCTGCTGAGCAGGGAGCCTGGCGTTTTTATTTTCTTAACAGAGATAAAAGCAAAATTTTAATTTTGTATCAGTATATTTTTGAAACTCATTTATTCCAATCTTAGTCCTGACCACACATAAAGCCCTTCACAAATGTTTTACAATTTTTTTAAAAATTCAAATTTAGTCCTAAATTTTCCCTCTCTAAATAACCAGTCTTATGTCTGGACAAAATTATTTTCTTTCCATCAAAAGAAATGTATTTTTATTCCTTACACCTTTCTTATATAGCTCTCACTTCCCTACACACAGAGCTGCTTTTTTTTTAAAAAAAAAAAATCATTTTCCAGCAGTCCCAATCACATTTATCAGAATTTTAATTCTTAGAAACAACCTTTCCTGTGAAAACTAATTAGTAACAAATTGTGAATTATTACACCAGATTTTTTTTAGAATGGCAAATTTATGAGTATGTTTCATGATTTCTACAAATGTCTTTTTTTCATGGTACAATCTTTCAATAATGCACAAAGCATGTATACCAACTGTTCATGCATTTTTAGTTTCAGCAACAAGAAGCTAAAAGCAGACAAACCTACGTGCAGTAATTAATGTTTTAAATTTCATTTGGGAAAGTCTTAGATACCCAATGAATTTAACCTAATTTCTGATTTAACATATAAAAACTTCAAAGTTTTATGTTATAATGATTTGTGGAAGTTATTTAAAAGTTTATCTGTAAATCTTTTTATTTATTTGACCTATTTTTAATGATTATCCATGAAAACTTCATGAAACAGACAAACTAACCATGATTTTAAGTCCCCTCTGCTGACAAACTGCAACAGAGATAATGTGACCTTAGCTAATCAATTCAAGTAGAATAGAAGTTGGTTGCCTCTATTATATTTGATGTTGAATATATGAAGACATGTTAAATTAGATTTAATATTGAATATGTTACACCTGTTTCCACTAAAAAGTCCAACAGTTTGTTTCCTATTAGTCAATTTTATTTGGGGCTCCTGTGAGGAAATCTGAAGTGAGTGGAGTGGCTTAAGTCCAGGGGAACCCTTGGGCTCTTGCACATTGATTTGAGAGGTGACTAAATTCAAGCCTCATGAGGAGGTGGTCCAATAGCTAGGGGTGCTTTGTGTTCCTTGATAGCAAGGGTAGACGTACAGTAGCTGATGGTACTAGAGGCACTGAGGAGGAACTGTGCAAACAGCCCAGGGGGGTTGGGATAGGAACAGTAAGAGGCAGAGGCAAAGGCAGCAGGGTGCCACCAGCAAAGCCAGAGGCAGATTTAAAGTTTTGGACTAACTTTTTTTTTTAAATCTCCATCTCCTCTTGCTTGCCATTCAGCCCTCTAGAAGAGGTAGAGGAGGAGATAGTAGGTTGGGCTTCAGTTCTGGTGCTTGTCTTGGAGTGTGGATTTAGGATTTCTAGTGTCTGCCTACTTTCCTCCTCCTCTTCCTCATTATTCTCACTTTTGGGAAACGGATCATGTGTCTTACATTTTGCTCATCTTTATCTCTTTGAATGATCGATCAGGTCCCTTCCTGGGATACATCTTTATTATGGAATAATATTGAAGTCTGAATGTTGGGAATTTTATCCCAGATCATGTGAACTTAAAAAACATTTGGCCTGTTTTTATCCTTTTGAGTTTTAGAATGCTCAATTTTTACAACCCCCTGCCTTTAAACCAATTAAATAAAGCTCTTTTACAAATTAATTTTAACAACACCCAACCATAGGTAGGTTAGTACACAAAACTCACATTTGTAATACATATGGACACGTATACAAAAGCAGGATGCAAACTAAATTGAATCTGTGTTTCATTGATATTTGCAGAGAGGACATTGAAGACCAAATTTCTAAATATTCCCCTTTTATTAAAACAAGTCTAATTCTAAGACAGCATTATAATTTATATATCAATTTATTAGTTATTTCCCATTTCCAATTAGAACACAACCAGTTTTGTGCAAAGACCCCCAAATCCGCAGCAACAGACAAACCCAAGGAAGCGAAAGTACTGTTATATCTAGAGCAGTGAATTATGCAGATGGACACCACATTTAGTTGGCCAAATTCAGGGGCACCTGGATGGCTCTGTGGGTAAAAACCTCTGCCTTCAGTTCAGGTCACGATCTCAGGGTACTGGGATAGAGCCCCACATTGGGCTCTCTGCTCAGCAGGGAGCCTGCTTCCTCCCTCTCTCTCTGCCTGCCTCTCTGCCTATTTGTGATCTCTGTCTGTCAAATAAATAAATAAAAATTTTTTTTTAAAGTAGGCAAAAAAAAAAAAAGTAGGCCAAATTCAGGAGTCTTTATTAAGAAGGCGGTGGCTGTGAGAGAGCTCATGCACTCCAAAATCTCGCAGCCCTGAATGAGCTCAGGGATAGACTTATAAAGGCATAAACCACATCCTGTTGCCAGTTTTAAAAATTGCCAAGCACAGTACAGAAGCAAAAATGCTGGGTTAAGCAGATATTTAGGGTAAGGGTACATTTCCTGAAATTGTTATATCTGGAGTATTTTGCAGTTTTTTGTTAAGGTTGCAATAACACGGGTATAGTAACATGACTATGTTACAAAATGCCCACTTTTTATAAAAATGGCATGACTTATACTAAGTCCATCTCCTAGGTGTCTCAGTACTGCTGTGATCATTGGTTCATCCCCCAAAGCCAGGGGCTTCATTGACTGACCCAAATGGCTTCCTAGTTTCTGGTTACTTAGTCTTGGAGCTGGTTTTCTCTAATTGTGGCTACAAGAAACTAATTCAGACATGTCAAAAGAACCCCTTTTGGGTCATCCAAGACTCAGGTTATTCTTAAATGTTCCCATTTCAGTAAGCACTTGCACGCATAGGCTTATACGTACTATACATGTGGCCTCCCAGAGGTTCCTGGGGATGGTTGTTGGTTTCCCCTTCTTTTGAAGCACAATTCCCCATTTCTTTTACTTTCACTTTTACTTTTAGAATAAGGCTTGAACAAGATCTAAGGTTATTAGGTGTGGTGGGTCAAGAGAATGCTGCTTGTGATTGTCACTTCTAATTACTAGGTATGCTCTCTTAAGTGGGGTCTATGACCATTGGGGGCACTCAGAGCACTGGATGATCAACCCCTATGTGTGTGTTCCCTGAGGAGTTAATCATTAATTACCTTATGAGATGGGAAGTTCCTATGGGACTGGTATATCCTTTGACACTTCTGCTAGACTTTAAGTCACTGCAAAGCACCATATGGACAGAAGGAGCAAGAGCTCCTTCTCTTTGGAGTTGAGTGACTCAGTTGTTCCAGTTTCTAACCAGAAAATTTATTCAAGCCTTATATCAATAACATCAATTAGAATAATGCCCAATTAAAATAACCAACCCATTCACTCCCCTGCTCTAGGTTATTCCCACCTGGAGAACATTACCAGTAACCTTTAACAGCTCACAAAAAGTCACGACCATCAACTCAAATTGAGGAGGTCCAGTTATCAGGAGAACTCACCTGATACATCTGTGAAATGCTGAGAAATCAGAGGGTCATGAGGAGTCCATGCTGGTACCAAGTTCTAGGTGAGCTCTGAGCATTTTCAGGCAAGTTGCTCTGATAGCCTGACAACTGAGCCAATAATTTTCAATGCAAAATGAACAAATCTTTTACAATTTCTACAAAAAAAGACAAGAGTTTTATTCAAGCCCAAGTGAGCACAGCAGCCCAGGATATACAATCTTCATAAAGAAGGGAGTGCTCTGGAGAAGGACTGTTTAATACAGGATCATATATGCTTTTATTACATCAAGAGTTACAAGTCATCACAGGAAGGACATTTCAGAAAATTACAGACTTTATCTTGTGTTTTTAGTATGTGCAAGTTTGCAGGTTTGGGAGTATGGGAAGAGAACTCCAGGGGATTTTTACTCCTATCTTGAGTCTGAAATATTTCTTTTAGGTTATGTGCTAATGAAACAGATGTACAACATGTGCTCAGGACAGAAAGGACTTTTGTGCTTTGAAGTGTCATCTTGATAAAAGTGTATCTTCCCTGGGAGCCCAGGAGCAGGGTTCACAAATATTAGAACTTGAAAATGTCCTTTGTCACACTTCAAGGAGAGGATCATATGTGTGTTACTTGTGCACTGCTGTCGCCTCTGAGTCACTTTCCTTTCAGGGCAGTTGTCCCCGATGTGGGAAATAAAGGCAGAAGAGAAATTATTAAATTCCCTTACTACCTACAGTTCATTGACAAGTCCTTGAAACAGGCAGATTGACAGTCCTCTAGGGACTCAACTGCCTTGATGTTGACACTTTGCTAAGGGCAAAAGGCAATCTGTACCCTCCCCCCGCGCCCCACCACCACCACCAGGATCATGTAAGCCTACTTTAACATATAAAAATTGTTTTGGAAAGTTCCTTTATCTCTAAACCCCCCAAGATATGTTTTGGCATTCCCCCAAGCATATGGGCTAACCATTACACATCTTAAGGGTCTCATGACTAAGGTTTTATTAGATGGTAGTAAACAACATTTTCCCAACAATAGCTAGCCATCGCAAGGTTCTGGAAACTTTGCTTCCAGAATTTCTTAGAGACTTACACTATCCCTAACCCCCTCCCAAGTTGAAAATATATAATGGGCCACTCCTCATGACCCCAGTGCAACCTTTTCTGCCCACAGGTCCTGTCCCCATGCTTTTTAATAAAACCACCTTTTTGCACCAAAGACATCTCAAGAGTTCTTTCTTGGCCATCAGCTCTGACCCTCAATGTCTTTCCTACCTCAGTCCACACTGATTGTGCCTGTTGTGGGCTGTGCTTGCTCTCTGTAGAGTTAGTGGGACCCAGGCAGGCCCTGGGGAACTTTGGAGCAAGGCTGCGGTGTAAGCAAAGTTTGCATTGAGCCACTAGTCCTTCGCCAGATCCCCCAAAGTCTGACACAGGTTGGGTGATGTGTGTGTGGGGGGGTGGGCAGGGGGTTGAGGCTGGGCTTGGCTATGCACTTGGTGGCCCAGGAGGGTACATGAGAGCAGTTTTAACAAAATTTGCCCTAAGCACTGGGCTGAGGTGAGTGGGCTTGGAGTGGTCCAGTCCTCAGGAGAACCTGCAGGTCTGGCACACACCTGGCAGGTTAGGTAGCAAGTCTCAGTGCAGCCCCGCCTCCCGCAGAAGACCTTAGGTTTATGTTGGGGAGAGGGGCAGGTGGGAGATGGGGGAAGAGGGGGTGTGAGATTGGGGAGGGGGGTTGAGGAGTGCAGGAATGGTACCTGCCAGTAGCCTCATTTGTGGAGAAGTTCCCCAACATGCTCCAAAGTCAGTATGAACTGATCTGTCTCCTGTTTGCCCCAGCATGTGTAAACTGCTATTTTTTATGTTGTCTCTCCATGCATCTGCTGTCTTTATAAGGGTCGCCCTTCCCCCCCAACCCAGCTATCACTGGCTCTCACAGCTTGCTCAGTGCTGAGTCAGCTGACTTTTAAAGCTCCAGGCTCCAGGTCCTACTACTTATACAAACTCTCAGAATTCAGCTTCTCTGGTCTTTAAAAGCCAAATGTTATGGGGAATAGTCTTCCCGTGTGAACTCCCTGGTGTGAGGAACAATTTCTCTGCTCTCTCCATGCATGCAGCTCTTTCCCACCTGCCAACAGCTTCCCTCTATCTTTTTGACCTTCCTAGCCTTTCAGATTCAACTTCTCTATATTCATTTGTGGAGTTTGTCCTGCCAGTCTTCAGATCACTCTCTAGTTTATGGACTTGGGTGTGAATGATATCTAGTTGTAAACTTGGGAGAGTGTAAGCTCAGAGCACTACTCTGCCATCTTCGCAGCCTTGACTTTATTAGAGATTTTTTTTTGACAAAAATTAAGATCATGTGAAACAGAAAGTTGAATTTCCTTTCCAGGAGGCAGATGGAAGTCAGAGTGATTTAGGATGGCAAGAAGGCAAGTCCAAAAGATAAGGGGAGTGAATATTTCTGCCACACTGAGAACCACCACTGGCAAGAGATTCTGTATGAATATTCTGAGAATTAAGGACATATGAACTTAGAAGAAGTGATGAAAAGGAGTCATCTTTCTGTCTTTTAGAGTTCACCAGCTAACAGATCCCTAGCTCTTTCAGGCCACAGAAGTGTCATTTACAATATTTAATAATAAAAATCACCATATGTCCTGTGGTTTCCCATTCTTCTTATAAAATGAAACCTGTCAGCAGTGGGTCCACACTCTCATTTGTCAGCACTCATCTAGGGGTCAGTTTCCATGGCCCTCTTTGGAGAAAGCAAGTGAGTAGTTTACTAGTCTTTTGCCTGACATCATCATCTGCCTGGCTCTTGTAGGCCTGGCTCTTGTAGTTTGTTATCTCTGATCTAGACATTTGATGGTCTAGTTGGGGGACATGGCAATATTGAAGGTTTTATCTGTAATGTATGTTTGTTTCTTAGAATTTCTTGGTTCTATCTGAAACCTTAGAATACAGGTAACTTCTATCAACACTATCAACACATAACATGCTCTTGAGTAATACCAATGGGATGAATCTGTCTTGTTTCAAGGAAGATGGTCACAATAGTTGGCATTCTCTAGGGAGAGAAAAGAGGCATAGACCTATTACCCAATGAGATCTGATACTAAACTGAAGCTCGCATATTTTCATAAAAGCCTAATTCTACTAAATGATTGATTCAAAAAGCATTCATTGAGCACCTAAAATGTAACAGGAGTAATACTAAGTATTGAGATGCAGAGAAGAGTAAAACAAAACTCTGATTTCGAGATGAATCCTTGAGAGTAAAGGGACCCAAAAGGCCAAAGTTGCAGAAACACAAAGGGTTGTAGTTGCTGTGTGTTAGATGGCTTCCATACACAGTGAGGATAAAAAGAAAAGTCTTTTGTGACAGGACAGTGAGGGTTTTGAGAAAGAACATCCTGGAAGAGATGCAGCTTGGATCGTGTGTTTAAAGATGAGTGAGCATTTGCCAAACTGATTAGGATCTTTCCAGGCAGAGTGTGACCTCTACCAGGACCTTGTGAGAGGAATCAGGAATAGGAGGTTGTTGCAGTGGGATTTCAGAGGGAATAGGAAGTTAGGAAATGGGGATCACAGATGAAGCTGGGGAAGTTCAGCTATAATTGGAAGGAAGTACTAAGGTGGACAATGGGAAAACAGAAGACTAGAGGGGCTTTGGGTTTTGTTTTAGTTTTGTTTGAAGATGAGAAGAGTTGCATGTTTTAGAAGCTGGTATGCAAACACCAACAAAAAGGAAGAAGGTTAAGGTGCCCACAAAAAGGAGATAGTTGATGGAGTGAGATACAAAAGAATGTGAGAAAATGAAAAAGTTATAGCAGAAATGAGTGATTTTCTATATAATAACATATTTATTAAGAGAATGTTCTCATCTAATTACTCATTGAAAGAGACAGAATATTATAATTAAGTACATATTATTAAGTGATATAATTTTTTTTGTTAACAAATTATTTCATTAATAATTGATTAAATCACTGACAATGTCTACTCATGGTACTGCTTTAACACCTCCCCTCAAGGAACTGAAAATACACAGAAAATTATAATAAAAAATATTAATTTATGCGCAGCTTATTATGAAACCCAGAGATTTAACAATCACTTACCCACAGACCCTTCAAACACTGAAGACCAGACCTGATTATCTTACACTATTTATAAGGTTTAAATTAATAAATGTTTATAAAAGTTTTTTCATTTATTCCTGCATCCAACAAATTTTTACTGAAGTCCTACTAAACATCCTAGTAAATGTCTATGCTGGACAGTAGGGCACAGAGAGAAAGAAGAACCCAGTCTGTTGAGGCAAAGTGCCGGAATTATGTTAGTAACTCATATGCAATCATTTTTATGCATTTTCATTTGGGATTTCTGACATTATTGTCAGAGGCATTAATTTCTCCTTTGACACTACTAGCATGAGAACTGCAAGAATGCTGGGGGGTTAAGCATAGAAAAATACCTCTAAATATAGTAATAATAATTCATTACATGCAAGTAGTACTTCCCAATTAACAGAAACGAGATATTCCTGAATGGCCTATGGTATAGGCAACATTACTATTCTTCATTATATAGTTGAAAAACCTGAAGTACATAGGACATCATTGCTCATTCAAGATCACAGTGTTAGAACAAATCTTAGAACTTGAAATCTGGAAGATTCCAGATGAGTAGACTATTTTAAATAATTTTGAATGAAGTTGCATAGAGACATTACAACCATTTGCAACACATTCTACTAAGATATAATATCATGCTCTTCTTTAATAAAATAAGAAGCATCTATATCAAACTTAGAACCAGACAATATGCTTAATAGAAAAACCCTAGAAGTATGTCCTCTGAACTCAAGGCCAAAGCTTCTTCTTTATAGTGATAGAAATCTATATAACTAAATTGTGATTTCAATAGTTTGGAAAATTTTGCTAATTTAATAAGGCACCCCAAATTATCTTATTGATTTGAATTATTTTATCTGTTCTGATGGCTCCTTGTTTCCAAGCTTCAGATGCACATATTCTTCAGTCTAAGGGACTTTTCCACACGCAATGCAAACCAAACATATAAGTGGTTAAGCTTATCTTCTTGCCGGCCTTACTATTCTTTTGATATTACCTCATTTGTATACCATCATCTGGTCTCCTAAGACTTAGAACTAGTGGTTATCAATTCTTTCCTTGACCCTTTACTTTTCACATCCTTGACTGTCCCATTCAGCATGCATCTGTGAACCAGTAAAAATGAGCTGGAATGTATTCACTTATAATTGGAGTTCTGACACCCACTCTTTTTCATTCCCTTTTTTCTCTGAGATTACATTTCTACATATCTTTAAATATTCTCACTCTGAAATTGGCCTTTCTCCTGACTGGCACCTGAAACTGGTGCTTAGCCTTGGTCTCTAGTGTTAGAACCTCAATTTTCCTCCGTAACTTTCTATACCCTGACCCCTTTCTGTTCTAGTCAGGCCTTGAGATCCCCAGCTTTGGCCTCTTGCTTCATCTTGCTGTCCAGGCCTTTGTCCAGGAGGCCCACACAGAATTTTTCATTGCTCTGTAGGGTACATTTTATAGTCCTTACACTGGGCTGTGAGAACCACATTGTTCCACATAAGTCAGGGATCTCAAGTCACCACAAACTGACCAGAATCACTGAATGCTTCAGAACCAGTTCTGAAAAGACCCCAGGGAAAAGAAAGTTTGGACCAGGCCTAGATTTAGCATGTCCATTTATGAACCTGGCAAAAGACAGTATTGTGTGCAGAAGAAATACATCTGGCCACCATCTTCCCCCTGATCAGCACATAGGAACCTTCACTGCATGACCCAGTGTACTACCCATAGTCTCTGATATCCTCCAACTGGAAACTTATTAGCATACCATCTCTCAGAGCAGTCAAACCCTATTGTTCTGTATTACCATAGCCACCATTTATATTAATTCCATGCAGCTTTCATTTTTATCTACCTTCTTGGCATGTATTCATCCTGCTTAAAACTCATATCCAGGTAGATCACCTATAGGAAATGTCTAAATGGGAGGCAGGAGAATTTCTTACACTGTAAGAGTATCAATTAAGGCCTGTGATCCTGATATGATAACTTTAGTTATCACCCAAACAGGATGAGTGTAAAGAAAAACATACCTAGATACACCATGATCAAACTGCTGAACACCAAAGATAGTATTGAAAGCAGTCAGAGAAAACAGAAACATCACATTTGGAAGACCAAAGGTAAGAATGAGACCAGAGCTCTTAGAGGGTATGCAGGCTGGAAGCAAATAGAGCAGGAGCTATAAAGTATTGAAAGAAAAAAGCTGTCAACTCAGAGATGTTAACCAGCAGAAGTATCTTTCAAAAATGAAGGTGAAAAAATGATTTTCTCAGAGAAAAAATTAAGCAAAAAAGAATTTATCACCAGCAGATTATGCCATAAGGAATGTTAACGTTCTTTTTTTTTTTTTTTAAATTTTTTTATTTTATTATTATTTTTTTTATTTCCAGCATAACAGTATTCATTATTTTTGCACCACACCCCGTGCTCCATGCAATCCGTGCCCTCTATAATACCCACCACCTGGTACCCCAACCTCCCACCCCCCGTCCCTTCAAAACCCTCAGATTGTTTTTCAGAGTCCATAGTCTCTCATGGTTCACCTCCCCTTCCAATTTCCCCCAACTCCCTTCTCCACTCTAAGTCCCCATGTCCTCCATGCTATTTGTTATGCTCCACAAATAAGTGAAACCATATGATAATTGACTCTCTCTGCTTGACTTATTTCACTCAGCATAATCTCTTCCAGTCCCGTCCATGTTGCTACAAAAGTTGGGTATTCATCCTTTCTGATGGAGGCATAATACTCTATCCCCAGGGGTACAGGTCTGTGAATCACCAGGTTTACACACTTCACAGCACTCACCAAAGCACATACCCTCCCCAATGTCCATAATCCCACCCCCTTCTCCCAAACCCCCTCCCCCCAGCAACCCTCAGTTTGTTTTGTGAGATTAAAAGTCACTTATGGTTTGTCTCCCTCCCAATCCCATCTTGTTTCATTGATTCTTCTCCTACCCACTTAAGCCCCCATGTTGCATCACCACTTCCTCATATCAAGGAGATCATATGATAGTTGTCTTTCTCTGCTTGACTTATTTCGCTAAGCATGATACGCTCTAGTTCCATCCATGTTGTCGCAAATGGCAAGATTTCATTTCTTTTGATAGCTGCGTAGTATTCCATTGTGTATATATACCACATCTTCTTGATCCATTCATCTGTTGATGGACATCTAGGTTCTTTCCATAGTTTGGCTATTGTGGACATTGCTGCTATAAACATTCAGGTGCATGTGCCCCTTTGGATCACTACGTTTGTATCCTTAGGGTAAATACCCAATAGTGCAATTGCTGGGTCATAGGGCAGTTCTATTTTCAACATTTTGAGGAACCTCCATGCTGTTTTCCAGAGTGGCTGCACCAGCTTGCATTCCCACCAACAGTGTAGGAGGGTTCCCCTTTCTCCGCATCCTCGCCAGCATCTGTCATTTCCTGACTTGTTGATTTTAGCCATTCTGACTGGTGTGAGGTGATATCTCATTGTGGTTTTGATTTGTATTTCCCTGATGCCGAGTGACATGGAGCACTTTTTCATGTGTCTGTTGGCCATCTGGATGTCTTTGCAGAAATGTCTGTTCATGTCCTCTGTCCATTTCTTGATTGGATTATTTGTTCTTTGGGTGTTGAGTTTGCTAAGTTCTTTATAGATTCTGGACACTAGTCCTTTATCTGATATGTCATTTGCAAATATCTTCTCCCATTCTGTCAGTTGTCTTTTGATTTTGTTAACTGTTTCCTTTGCTGTGCAAAAGCTTTTGATCTTGATGAAATCCCAATAGTTCATTTTTGCCCTTGCTTCCCTTGCCTTTTGCGTTGTTCCTAGGAAGATGTTGCTGCGGCAGAGGTCAAAGAGGTTGCTGCCTGTGTTCTCCTCAAGGATTTTGATGGATTCCTTTCGCACATTGAGGTCCTTCATCCATTTTGAGTCTATTTTTGTGTGTGGTGTAAGGAAATGGTCCAATTTCATTTTTCTGCATGTGGCTGTCCAATTTTCCCAGCACCATTTATTGAAGAGGCTGTCTTTTTGCCATTGGACATTCTTTCCTGCTTTGTCGAAGATGAGTTGACCATAGAGTTGAGGGTCTATTTCTGGGCTCTCTATTCTGTTCCATTGATCTATGTGTCTGTTTTTGTGCCAGTACCATGCTGTCCTGATGACGACAGCTTTGTAATAGAGCTTGAAGTCCGGAATTGTGATGCCACCAACGTTGGCTTTCTTTTTCAATATCCCTTTGGCTATTCGAGGTCTTTTCTGGTTCCATATAAATTTTAGCATTATTTGTTCCATTTCTTTGAAAAAGATGGATGGTACTTTGATAGGAATTGCATTAAATGTGTAGATTGCTTTAGGTAGCATAGACATTTTCACAATATTTATTCTTCCAATCCAGGAGCATGGAACATTTTTCCATTTCTTTGTGTCTTCCTCAATTTCTTTCATGAGTACTTTATAGTTTTCTGAGTATAGATTCTGTGTCTCTTTGGTTAGGTTTATTCCTAGGTATCTTATGGTTTTGGGTGCAATTGTAAATGGGATTGACTCCTTAATTTCTCTTTCTTCTGTCTTGCTGTTGGTGTAGAGAAATGCAACTGATTTCTGTGCATTGATTTTATATCCTGACACTTTACTGAATTCCTGTATAAGTTCTAGCAGTTTTGGAGTGGAGTCTTTTGGGTTTTCCACATATAGTATCATATCATCTGCGAAGAGTGATAATTTGACTTCTTCTTTGCCGATTTGGATGCCTTTAATTTCCTTTTGTTGTCTGATTGCTGAGGCTAGGACCTCTAGTACTATGTTGAATAGCAGTGGTGATAATGGACATCCCTGCCGTGTTCCTGACCTTAGCGGAAAAGCTTTCAGTTTTTCTCCATTGAGAATGATATTTGCGGTGGGTTTTTCATAGATGGCTTTGATGATATTGAGGTATGTGCCCTCTATCCCTACACTTTGAAGCGTTTTGATCAGGAAGGGATGCTGTACTTTGTCAAATGCTTTTTCAGCATCTATTGAGAGTATCATATGGTTCTTGTTCTTTCTTTTATTGATGTGTTGTATCACATTGACTGATTTGCGGATGTTGAACCAACCTTGCAGCCCTGGAATAAATCCCACTTGGTCGTGGTGAATAATCTTTTTAATGTACTGTTGAATCCTATTGGCTAGTATTTTGTTGAGTATTTTCGCATCTGTGTTCATCAAGGATATCGGTCTATAGCTCTCTTTTTTGGTGGGATCCTTGTCTGGTTTTAGGATCAAGGTGATGCTGGCCTCATAAAATGAGTTTGGAAGTTTTCCTTCCATTTCTATTTTTTGGAACAGTTTCAGGAGAATAGGAATTAGTTCTTCTTTAAACGTTTGGTAGAATTCCCCCGGGAAGCCGTCTGGCCCTGGGCTTTTGTTTGTTTGGAGATTTTTAATGACTGTTTCAATCTCCTTACTGGTTATGGGTCTGTTCAGGCTTTCTATTTCTTCCTGGTTCAGTTGTGGTAGTTTATATGTTTCTAGGAATGCATCCATTTCTTCCAGATTGTCAAATTTATTGGCGTAGAGTTGCTCATAGTATGTTCTTATAATAGTTTGTATTTCTTTGGTGTTAGTTGTGATCTCTCCTCTTTCATTCATGATTTTATTTATTTGGGTCCTTTCTCTTTTCTTTTTGATAAGTCGGGCCAGGGGTTTATCAATTTTATTAATTCTTTCAAAGAACCAGCTCCTAGTTTCGTTGATTTGTTCTATTGTTTTTTTGGTTTCTATTTCATTGATTTCTGCTCTGATCTTTATGATTTCTCTTCTCCTGCTGGGCTTAGGGTTTCTTTCTTGTTCTTTCTCCAGCTCCTTTAGGTGTAGGGTTAGGTTGTGTACCTGAGACCTTTCTTGTTTCTTGAGAAAGGCTTGTACCGCTATATATTTTCCTCTCAGGACTGCCTTTGTTGTGTCCCACAGATTTTGAACCGTTGTATTTTCATTATCATTTGTTTCCATGATTTTTTTCAATTCTTCTTTAATTTCCCGGTTGACCCATTCATTCTTTAGAAGGATGCTGTTTAGTCTCCATGTATTTGGGTTCTTTCCAAACTTCCTTTTGTGGTTGAGTTCTAGCTTTAGAGCATTGTGGTCTGAAAATATGCAGGGAATGATCCCAATCTTTTGATACCGGTTGAGTCCTGATTTAGGACCGAGGATGTGATCTATTCTGGAGAATGTTCCATGTGCACTAGAGAAGAATGTGTATTCTGTTGCTTTGGGATGAAATATTCTGAATATATCTGTGATGTCCATCTGGTCCAGTGTGTCGTTTAAGGCCTTTATTTCCTTGCTGATCTTTTGCTTGGATGATCTGTCCATTTCAGTGAGGGGAGTGTTAAAGTCCCCCACTATTATTGTATTATTGTTGATGTGTTTCTTTGATTTTGTTATTAATTGGTTTATATAGTTGGCTGCTCCCACGTTGGGGGCATAGATATTTAAAATTGTTAAATCTTCTTGTTGGACAGACCCTTTGAGTATGATATAGTGTCCTTCCTCATCTCTTATTATAGTCTTTGGCTTAAAATCTAATTGATCTGATATAAGGATTGCCACTCCTGCTTTCTTCTGATGTCCATTAGCATGGTAAATTCTTTTCCACCCCCTCACTTTAAATCTGGAGGTGTCTTCGGGCTTAAAATGAGTTTCTTGGAGGCAACATATAGATGGGTTTTGTTTTTTTATCCATTCTGATACCCTGTGTCTTTTGACAGGGGCATTTAGCCCATTAACATTCAGGGTAACTATTGAGAGATATGAATTTAGTGCCATTGTATTGCCTGTAAGTTGACTGTTACTGTATATGGTCTCTGTTCCTTTCTGATCTACCACTTGTAGGCTCTCTCTTTGCTTAGAGGACCCCTTTCAATATTTCCTGTAGAGCTGGTTTGGTATTTGCAAATTCTTTCAGTTTTTGTTTGTCCTGGAAGCTTTTAATCTCTCCTTCTATTTTCAATGATAGCCTAGCTGGATATAGTATTCTTGGCTGCATGTTTTTCTCGTTTAGTGCTCTGAAAATATCATGCCAGCTCTTTCTGGCCTGCCAGGTCTCTGTGGATAAGTCAGCTGCCAATCTAATATTTTTACCATTGTATGTTACAGACTTCTTTTCCCGGGCTGCTTTCAGGATTTTCTCTTTGTCACTGAGACTTGTAAATTTTACTATTAGGTGACGGGGTGTGGGCCTATTCCTATTGATTTTGAGGGGCGTTCTCTGAACCTCCTGAATTTTGATGCTCGTTCCCTTTGCCATATTGGGGAAATTCTCCCCAATAATTCTCTCCAGTATACCTTCTGCTCCCCTCTCTCTTTCTTCTTCTTCTGGAATCCCAATTATTCTAATGTTGTTTTGTCTTATGGTGTCACTTATCTCTCGAATTCTCCCCTCGTGGTCCAGTAGCTGTTTGTCCCTCTTTTGCTCAGCTTCTTTATTCTCTGTCATTTGGTCTTCTATATCACTAATTCTTTCTTCTGCCTCATTGATCCTAGCAGTGAGAGCCTCCATTTTTGATTGCACTTCATTAATAGCTTTTTTTATTTCAACTTGGTTAGATTTTAGTTCTTTTATTTCTCCAGAAAGGGCTTTTATATCTCCCGAGAGGGTTTCTCTAATATCTTCCATGCCTTTTTCGAGCCCGGCTAGAACCTTGAGAATTGTCATTCTGAACTCTAGATCTGACATATTACCAATGTCTGTATTGATTAGGTCCCTAGCCTTCGGTACTGCCTCTTGTTCTTTTTTTTGTGTTGAATTTTTCCGTCTTGTCATTTTGTCCAGATAAGAGTATATGAAGGGGCAAGTAAAATACTAAAAGGGTGGCAACAACCCCAGGAAAAAATGCTTTAACCAAATTAGAAGAGATCCAAAATCGTGAGGGGGGAGAAAGGGGATAAAAAGAGGTTCAAAAAGGAAGAAAGAAAAAAAAAGAAAAAAGAAAAAAAAAAGAAAAAAGAAAAAAGAAAAGAAAAGAATTAAAAAAAAAAAGGAAAACACCTAAGAAAAATGTAAAAAAGAAAAAATATATATATTAGATAAACTAGTAAAAAATCGTT
This sequence comes from Mustela erminea, assembly GCF_009829155.1. Taxonomy (NCBI): domain Eukaryota; kingdom Metazoa; phylum Chordata; class Mammalia; order Carnivora; family Mustelidae; genus Mustela; species Mustela erminea. The sequence continues at coordinate 15,161,412 of NC_045631.1, read as the reverse complement.
AAAAAAGAAAAAGGTAACAGTTAAAAAAAAAAAAAAATTTACCCGAAGGCGAGGAAAAAAAAAAAAAAAATGAAAAAGAAAAAAATTAAATTAACTGCAAGACTAAAAAAAAATCACAGGGAAAAAGCCATGAGTTCCGTTCTTGGCTTTCTCCTCCTCTGGAATTCTGCTGCTCTCCTTGGTATTGAAACCGCACTCCTTGGTAGGTGAACTTGGTCTCGGCTGGATTTCTTGTTGATCTTCTGGGGGAGGGGCCTGTTGTAGTGATTCTCAAGTGTCTTTGCCCCAGGCGGAATTACACCGCCCTTACCCGGGGCCGGGGTGAGTAATCCGCTCGGGTTTGCTTTCAGGAGCTTTTGTTCCCTGAACGCTTTCCGTAGAGTTCTGGAGGACGGGAATACAAATGGCGGCCTCCTGTCTCCGGCCCGGAGGAGCCGAGAGCCCAGGGCCGCACTCCTCAGTGCGCCCTCAGAGAACAGCGCCCAGTTACTCCCGTCTGCCTGACCTCCGGCCGCGCTCCGAGCTCTCCGAGCCTGCGACCAGTTCAAGGTAACACCGAGCTGTGAGCTTACTGTCGGCTCTGTCTCTGTAGCCGGCTTTCCCGTTCCAATACCTGCAAGGTCTGCGACACTCAGACACCCCTGATCCTTCTGTGACCCTGCGGGACCTGAGGCCACGCTGAACCCGCGTGGGCTTCGCCCCGGTTTAGCCTCTGGAGCGATGTCCCTCAGCGGAACAGACTTTTAAAAGTCCTGATTTTGTGCACCGTTGCTCCGCCGCTTGCCGGGAGCCGGCCCCTCCCCCCGGGGTCTATCTTCCCGTCGCTTTGGATTCACTTCTCCGCCGGTCCTACCTTTCAGAAAGTGGTTGTTTTTCTGTTTCCAGAATTGCTGTTCTTCTTCTCTTCGATCTGCCGATGGATTTTCAGGTGTTTGCAATCTTTAGATAAGCTATCTAGCTGATCTCCGGCTAGCTGAAGCAGTCTCAGCCTGCTACTTCTCCGCCATCTTGACTCCTCCCCAGGAATGTTAACGTTCTTGAGGCAGGAGTATAATACCAGATTCAGGTATTCAGGAATGTAATATACACCCAGACTGAAAGTGAAGGGATGGAGAAGCATCTTTCATGCCAGTGGGCCTCAAAAGAAGGCTGGGGTAGCGATTCTCATATCAGATAAATTAGATTTTAAACTAAAGACTGTAGTCAGAGATACAGAAGGACACTACATCATTCTTAAAGGGACTATCCACCAAGATGATCTAACAATTGTAAATATCTATGCCCCCAAATGGGAGCAGCCAATTACATAAGAAAATTTTTAATCAAGATAAAGAATCATATTGATATGAATACATTAATAGTAGGAGATCTTAACATGCCTCTCTCAGAAATAGACAGATCATCGAAGCAGAAAATCAATAAAGAAACAAGAGCATTGAATGACAAACTGGACCAGATGGACCTCATAGATATATACAGAACATTCCACCCTAAAACAACAGAATACTCATTCTTCTCAAGTGCACATGGAACCTTCTCCAGAATAGACCACATACTGGGTCACAAATCAGGACTCAACCGATATCAAAAGACTGAGATTATTCCCTGCATATTCTCAGATCACAATGCTTGGAAACTGGAGCTCAATCACAAGGAAAAGTTCTGAAGGAACTCAAACACCTGGAAGCTAAAGACCACCTTGCTTAAGAATGCTTGGCTCAACCAGGAGGTCAAAGAAGAACTGAAAGAATTCATGGAAACCAATGAGAATGAAGACACTTCAGTCCAAAACCTATGGGATACAACAAAGGCGGTCCTCAGGGGGAAATACATAGCCATCCAAGCCTCCCTCAAAAAAATTGAAAAATCCAGAACTCAACCCCTGTCTCTACACCTTAAAGAACTGGAGAATCAACAACAAATCAAACCAACTCCACACATAAGAAGGGAAATAATCAAGATTAGAGCAGAGATCAATGAGGTAGAAACCAGAGACAGTAGAACGTATCAATGAAACTAGAAGGTGGTTTTTGAAAGAATCAATAAGATCAATAAACCATTGGCCACACTAATCGAAAAGAAAAGAGAGAAAGCCCAAATTCATCAAATTATGAATGAAAAGAGAGAGAGATCACAACTAAGACCAAGGAAGTAGAAACAATCATTAGAAGTTATTATCAACAGTTATATGCCAATAAACTAAGCAACCTAGATGAAATGGATGCATTTTTGGAAAACTATAAACTCCCAAAATTGAACCAGGAAGAAATTGACAACTTGAATAGACCGATATCTAGTAACGAGATTGAAGTGGTGATCAAAAACCTCCCAAAAAACAAGAGCCCAGGACCTGACGTGTCGGGGACTGCCTCCGGCCGGGGAAGTCCCCGCCATTACAAGAAGGTGCTTGGCTCACTGCTAGCAAAGTACGCTGCAAGTATACAATGAACTTTCTGGTGAAGCCCGCCTAAAGGAGGACATAGTTATTGGCTGTATCAAATTTAATCAGCATAGTAACAGGACTCTCATTGGCTCTCCCCATTGCTTGACCCCTTATTGGTCACCCTGCTGTATATAAGCTAAGGTAGTTGAATAAATAAACGGAAATGAAGCATTAACACCATACCAGGCTCATTGTCGTCCTTGCGGGCCGAGGACGACAAATGGTGCTGAGACCCGGGAAATATTAAGAAAAATAGAAAAACCTTGCAAGGGAGAAGTCTGCAGGTAAGCGGGGAAGGGACCACGATCAAAGTGGTGGGAATCTTGTACAAGACCGCAATAAGAAGCGGGGCGGCCTTAGAGCCAGGATTTAACAAGTCCGCAATAAGAAGTGGGGCGGCCTTAGAGCCGGGATTTAATAAGTCCGCAATAAGAAGCGGGGCGGCCTTAGAGCCGGGATTAAGCAGCGAGTATACACGGAACAGACATTAGGTTGGGATTCTAATTATGGGATCTGGACTGTCAATGTCGAGGTTAGAGGGTTCCCTAAAGGACCTTCTAAAGGCCAATGGCACGCCATTAAAAACGAAAACTGCTAGGACATTCTTGAATACAGTTGAGACAGTGACGCCTTGGTTTCTGGACGAGGGCTTGCTAAATATCCCCCAATGGGACCAGTTAGGTGAGGATTTTAAGAAGAGGGATAAAAACAAACCATTGCCACCGGGAACTTTAGTTATATGGACTCTAGTCAGAGGGTGCCTGGGAGGATATAAGCCGAAATGTGATTCAGTTATTCAGGAGGGCGCTGAGGCACTCGAGGAAGTTAAAGAAGAACGCTCATCTCGTGCTTTGGAAAAGAGTAGTTCTAGCGAAGGGGAAGAAGAAATGTCGGGGGAGGAGCTAGAGTGAAAGTTCAAATTAAAACCAGACCCTCCCTGTTCAGCAGTGACCCCTAGTGCTCCGCCTACTTACAATCCCCTGGCGGGGGAGATAACATGTAAATGTCATCCCTCTGCTAATGAGGATTGGAAGACAGCATGGAGGGGGGCCAATAGCAGCTCGATTTTCCCAGTTCTAGAGGACCAAAATCATCAACGGTATCACCAGCCCTTGGAATTTAAATTAGTTAAACAATTAAAGGAAGCGGTCATGCAGTATGGCCCTCAGGCAGCATTTACTATTTCTCTAGTGGAGTCCATAGCAGGCATGAATTTAATCCCCGAAGACTGGGGGAATTTAGCAAGGGCAGCCCTCTCTGGAGGGCAATATTTGGTCTGGAAGACAGCATGGCAAGAGCATTCCCAGGATGTTGCACGGCGTAATGCCGCAGCAGGCAATCCACAATGGAATCTGGATATGCTTATGGGCATGGGGCCATACACTGGTAAACATGACCAACTGCAATACAACCCTGCCGTATACATGCAGATTGCGGCTGCCGCTACCAAAGCATGGAAAACCCTCCAGGGCAGTGGGGACTTGCAGGGTCAACTATCTAAGGTGATACAAGGACCAAATGAAGCATATGCTGATTTTGTTGCAAGATTGATGCAAACAGCTGGGAGAGTATTGGGGGATGTTGACACAGCCATGCCTCTAATTAAACAACTGGCCTATGAGCAAGCCAATAAATGGTGTAAAGAGGCCCTTAGGCCATGGAAGGCTAAAGATTTAAGCACCTACATTAAGGTATGCAGGGATATTAACGACAGTGTTATTCAAGGACAAGTACTTGCTTCAGCCATTACTCAAGGCCTTCAGGGCATTCAGCTATCCCAACGTAAGGGCGCTAAAGGAAATTCTGGGGAATGCTACAAATGTGGAGCTCAGGGGCACTTTAAGCGAGAATGTCCTGACAGCAAGGGTCCCCCAACAGTAAAGCAACCTGGCATATGTCCTAGGTGTGGCAAGGGTACACACTGGGCGAATGAATGTCGCTCAGTAAAAGATATTCAAGGTAATCCACTACCCCCAAGGAATTCAAAAAACGGGAAATGGGGCCCATCACCCCAGGGCCCTCAAATGTATGGGGTGCTTCAACAGGTAGCCCGCACGCATTACCCGCCGACGAGCCAAGGCGGGCTACAAAAGGAAGCGCCGGATTGGACATCCGCGCCACCACCAGACTTGTACTAACCCCCGAGATGGGAACCCAGGTGGTGGAATCGGATTTTAAGGGCCCACTGCCTGTGAATATTGTAGGCCTATTATTAGGGCGTAGCTCCACAGCCCTTGCTGGATTAATAGTACAACCCAGAGTAATTGATGCTGATTATACAGGAATAGTCAAAATATTAGTGTCTTCCCCTCGTTGCATTACAGTTATCAGTCCAGGTGATAAAATAGCACAAATTATAGTGTTACCAAGCTGTCATAAACTATTCCCCAACACAGAAAAATCCCGTGGACAGAGGGGTTTTGGCTCCACTGGCCCGCCCCTCGCATGTCTACAATCCTCAAGGACAGGCCATCGTGGAACGTGCCCACTTAACCATCAAACAAACTCTTTTAAAACAAAAAGGGGGAATAAGGGACACGTTCCGGTCCCCTAAAGACAAACTAAATACAATTCTATTTATTTTAAATTTTTTGACGCTTGATAAAAACGGTCAAGCAGCAGCTGAAAGACATTCAGCCCGTATGGATTCTTCTCCCAAGCCCTTAGTTCTTTGGAAGGATATCCTTACAGGACAATGGAAAGGCCCGGATCCTGTATTAATCTGGAGCAGAGGCTCCGTTTGTGTTTTCCCACAGGACAAAGAAGTGCCGATTTGGATTCCAGAGAGATTGGTCCGGAAGGCCCCTGAGAACGAGGATGAGGACAGAGGAAGCCGTGATCCTCCTACTGTCGTGGGGGACTCTGATATTCCTAATTCCCCCGACGGTGACACGTGAATTATGGGCTATTCTGAAGGCTTGGCCCTATCCTTTACCTTTAACTAATTCTTCCTTTATCTTCCCCCCATTCTTCACTAGCTGATATACTGAGTGTTGGTTCTATTGTTCCTTTTTCTGCGCTTTGTGTTACCCCTGTAAAATTCTCTCAATTTAATAAGGCCAGCAATTCCTCCCAACAGCTCTCTTAGTATTTGCAGGGTACTTGATCTGACGATTTTCAAAATTTCACATGAATCCTTCTGGCTGAGATAACTTGAGTAAATAGTATGCGTGTGCAACCAGCTTCCCTTCCAGAGCTATTTCCAACATTCAGCAATATGTTCCAGTTCACCAAAAATGGGCTGGTACAATTGGTCATCTTGTCCTCCTCCTTATTGGCATTCTGCTTCTATTCGGAAATGTTCACCAGTGGAGAATACAGCAGCGAGAGCAGAGCCGAGCTATAGCACAAGCCCCTATGTCAATAGAGGCTGGGACATCTCCTCAGATATGGCTAAGCATGCTAGATCGGTAGTCAAAGACGGGTAAGATCAGTAGAGAAACATACCAACCTAAGACAGGACAGAGATCATCGATATCTTGTGTCTGATGACGGGTAAGGATGTTTTCTGCTACTGACAACCTAAGACAGGCACGATCTCTGCCATAAAACAAAAAAGGGGGAGATGTCGGGGACTGCCTCCGGCCGGGGAAGTCCCCGCCATTACAAGAAGGTGCTTGGCTCACTGCTAGCAAAGTACGCTGCAAGTATACAATGAACTTTCTGGTGAAGCCCGCCTAAAGGAGGACATAGTTATTGGCTGTATCAAATTTAATCAGCATAGTAACAGGACTCTCATTGGCTCTCCCCATTGCTTGACCCCTTATTGGTCACCCTGCTGTATATAAGCTAAGGTAGTTGAATAAATAAACGGAAATGAAGCATTAACACCATACCAGGCTCATTGTCGTCCTTGCGGGCCGAGGATGACACTGACGGACACCCTGGGGAATTCTACCAAACTTTCAAAGAAGAAATAACACCTATTCTCCTGAAGCTGTTTCAAAAAATTGAAGCAGAAGGAAAACTTCCAGACTTTCCCTATGAAGCCAGCATTACCCTGATCCCCAAACCAGGCAAAGACCCTACCAAAAAGGAGAATTTCAGACCAATATCACTGATGAATATGGATGCTAAGATTCTCAACAAGATCCTAGCAAACAGGATCCAATAGCACATTAAAAAGATTATCCACCATGACCAGGTGGGATTCATCCCTGGGCTACAAGGATGGTTCAACATTCGCAAATCGATCAATGTGATACAACAAATCAATATGAGAAGAGAGAAGAACCACATGGTCCTTTCAATAGATGCAGAAAAAGCATTTGACAAAATCCAGCACCCGTTCCTGATTAAACCCTTCAAAGTATAGGGAAAAAGAGAATAGTCCTGAACTTCATCAAATCTGTCTGTGAAAGACCCACAGCAAATATCATCCTCAATGGGAAAAAGCTTGCAGCCTTCCCGTTGAGATCAGGAACATGACAAGGATGCCCACTTTCACCACTCTTGTTCAACATAGTATTAGAAGTCATAGCAACAGCTATCAGACAACAAAGAGAAATAAATTGGCAATGAAGAAGTCAAAGAAAAATTGGCAATGAAGAAGTCAAACTCTCTCTATTCACAGATGACATGATTCTTTATATGGAAAACCCAAAAGACTCCACCCCTAAACTAGTAGAACTCATACAGCAATTCAGCAACGTGGCAGGATACAAAGTCAATGTACAGAAATCAGTGGCTTTCTTATACACTAACAATGAAAATACAGAAAGGGAAATTAGAGAATCGATTCCATTTTCTATAGCACCAAGAACCATAAGATACCTGGGAATAAACCTAACCAAAGAGGTAAAGGATCTGTACTCGAGGAACTACAGAACACTCATGAACGAAATTGAAGAAGACACAAAAAGACGGAAGACCATTCTATGCTCTTGGATCAGAAGAATAAACATTGTTAAAATGTCTATACTGCCTAGAGCAATCTATACTTTTAATGCCATTCCAATCAAAATTCCACCGGTATTTTTCAAAGAGCTGGAGCAAATAATCCTAAAATTTGTATGGAATCAGAAGAGACCCCAAGTCGCTAAGGAAATGTTGAAAAACCAAAATAAAACTGGGGGCAGCACGTTACCTGATTTCAAGCTTTATTACAAAGCTGTGATCACCAAGATAGCATGGTACTCGCATAAAAGCAGACACATAGACCAGTGGAACAGATATGGACCCTCAACTCTATGGGCAGGAAAAAATATACAGTGGAAAAAAGACAGTCTCTTCAATAAATGGTGCTGGGAAAACTGGACAGCTATATGTAGAAGAATGAAACTGGACCATTCTCTTACACCGTACACAAAGATAAACTCAAAGTGGATAAAAGACCTCAACATGAGACAGGAATCCATCAGAATCCTAGAGGAGAACATAGGCAGTAATCTCTTCAATATCAGCCACAGCAACTTCTTTCACGATATGTCTCCAAAGGCAAAGGAAACAAAAACGAAAATAAACTTTTGGGACTTCATTAAAATCAAAAGCTTCTGCACAGCAAAGGAAACAGTCAAAAAAACAAAGAGGCAACCCACGGAATGGGAGAAGATATTTGCAAATGACAGTACAGACAAAAGGTTGATATCCAGGATCTATAACGAACTCCTCAAACTCAACACACACAAAACAGACAAGCATATAAAAAAATGGGCAGAAGATATGGACAGACACTTCTCCAATGAAGACTTACAAATGGCTATCAGACACATGAAAAAATGTTCATCACTAGCCCTCAGGGAGATTCAAATTAAAACTACATTGAGATATCACCTTACACCAGTTAGAATGGCCAAATTTAGCAAGACAGGAAACAACGCGTGTTGGAGGGGATGTGGAGAAAGGGGAACCCTCTTCCACTGTTGGTGGGAATGCAAGTTGGTGTAGCCTCTTTGGAGAACAGTGTGGAGATTCCTAAAGAAAGTAAAAATAGAAATTCCCTATGACCCTGCCATTGCACTACTGGGTATTTACCCCAAAGATACAGATGTAGTGAAAAGAAGGGCCATCTGTACCCCAATGTTTATAGCAGCAATGGCCATGGTCGCCAAACTGTAGAGAGAACCAAGATGGTCTTCAATGGATGAATGGATAAGGAAGATATGGTCCATATACACAATGGAGTATTATGCCTCCATCAGAAAGGATGAATACCCAACTTTTGTAGCAACATGGAATTATGCTGAGTGAAATCAGTCAAGCAGAGAGAGTCAATTATCATATGGTTTCACTTATTTGTGGAGTATAACAAATAGCATGGAGAACATGGGGAGTTAGAGAGGAGAAGGGAGTTGGGGTAAATTGGAAGGGGAGGTGAACCATAAGAGACTATGGACTCTAAAAAACAATCTGAGGGGTTTGAAGTGGCGGGGGGTTGGGGTACCAGGTGGTGGCTATTATAGAGGGCACGGATTGCATGGAGCACTGGGTGTGGTGCAAAAATAATGAATACTGTTATGCCAAAAATAAATAAAAAATAAATTTTAAAAAAATTCATTGAAATTCACAACTGAAATTATACATTAGTTAACCCAACTTTTTTAAAGTTTTACCTTAAAAAACCCAATGTGATATATAATTGAGAGAAAAAGCACCAGAATCAGCTCAGCTGGGGCCCTTCCTGAGCTTCACCACAGCCCACTCTCTGGCCTTACCAACTCATCTAACTCCTCTGGATCCATTTCCATCTGTAACACCTTTCTTGGAGATGTTAGTAGCCTGGAATGATGTAATAAATCTAGTATTTCTTTAATAGAATCCAAAATACTAGGCAGATGAGAGAAACCCTTAAACCCTTAAACTGAGGTTGCTTGTCTGCCTCTGGCTTCTTGTGAAATCCCCGAAAGAGTTAATTTTTAGGGATCTTTGGAGCTTGTTAGCAGCCAAATAGAGCACCAGGATAGATTCTCTGGGCTCCTGCCTCACATCTTTTATAAGCCTTTGGAGACAGGCCACCTAGGGTCAGCTTAGCACTCACCCCATCTCTACAAGTCCCCAGCCAGGAGTAGCACCCAGAGTACTCACAGAAAGGTAAGCCCCATCATGATATTTTCCACTGCTCCAGAGCTCCTAGTTTCCTTCCATCTTGAGTAAGGGGGGGATGGACATCATTTATGATCCTCATATGGCTTTTTCCTTGTTGATAGAACAAAGAACCAAGGGATGCTTGGATTCAGGAAAGGTAGGGAAATATCATGGTGAGGTTTTCCACTCTGAGTGACTGAAAGATTGAAGGTCAGGGCTTGCAAATAGAGGGACATCAGAGGGAACTGACTGGGGTAAAGAATAGGGGAAAAAAGAGTCTGGGAGAGCCAAGAAGGCTATTTAGGTTGGTCAGGGCAGAGTAACCTGTATTTATGAATCTCACACCTTTAAGTAAACCTGGAGATAATGTAGTATCCCCTTTCATACTACAGAAGGGAAAAGGGATGGATGGATGGATGGATGGATGGATGGACAGACAGACAGATAGATGGTTAATGGCAAGGGACTTGGGAAACAACAAAGGCTGGCAGAAAAAGAACAAGTTCTTCATTCAGAACAAACTCTTGCATATGTGATCTTTGATGAGTTAAATTTTTTGAGCCTCACCTTTCTCATTTGTAAAATGATTACCTTTCTTCAAGACTATCTGTAAAGTTTAGAGGGAGGAGTCAAGATGGCGGAGAAGTAGCAGGCTGAGACTGCTTCAGCTAGCCGGAGATCAGCTAGATAGCTTATCTAAAGATTGCAAACACCTGAAAATCCATCGGCAGATCGAAGAGAAGAAGAACAGCAATTCTGGAAACAGAAAAACAACCACTTTCTGAAAGGTAGGACCGGCGGAGAAGTGAATCCAAAGCGACGGGAAGATAGACCCCGGGGGGAGGGGCCGGCTCCCGGCAAGCGGCGGAGCAACCGCGCACAAAATCAGGACTTTTAAAAGTCTGTTCCGCTGAGGGACATCGCTCCAGAGGCTAAACCGGGGCGAAGCCCACGCGGGTTCAGCGTGGCCTCAGGTCCCACAGGGTCACAGAAGGATCAGGGGTGTCTGAGTGTCGCAGACCTTGCGGGTATTGGAACGGGAAAGCCGGCTACAGAGACAGAGCCGACAGTAAGCTCACAGCTCGGTGTTACCTTGAACTGGTCGCAGGCTCGGAGAGTGCGGAGCGCGGCCGGAGGTCAGGCAGACGGGAGTAACTGGGCCCTGTTCTCTGAGGGCGCACTGAGGAGTGCGGCCCTGGGCTCTCGGCTCCTCCGGGCCGGAGACCAGGAGGCCGCCATTTGTATTCCCGTCCTCCGGAACTCTACGGAAAGCGTTCAGGGAACAAAAGCTCCTGAAAGCAAACCCGAGCGGATTACTCACCCCGGCCCCGGGTAAGGGCGGTGTAATTCCGCCTGGGGCAAAGACACTTGAGAATCACTACAACAGGCCCCTCCCCCAGAAGATCAACAAGAAATCCAGCCGAGACCAAGTTCACCTACCAAGGAGAGCAGTTTCAATACCAAGGAGAGCAGCAGAATTCCAGAGGAGGAGAAAGCCAAGCACGGAACTCATGGCTTTTTCCCTGTGATTTTTTTTTAGTCTTGCAGTTAATTTAATTTTTTTCTTTTTCATTTTTTGTTTTTTTTTTTTCTCACCTTCGGGAAAAATTTTTTTTTTTTTTTAACTGTAACCTTTTTCTTTTTTAACGATTTTTTACTAGTTTATCTAATATATATATTTTTTCTTTTTTACATTTTTCTTAGGTGTTTTCCTTTTTTTTTTTTTTTAATTCTTTTCTTTCCTTTTTTTTTTTCCTTTTTCTTTTTTTTTTCTTTCTTCCTTTTTGAACCTCTTTTTATCCCCTTTCTCCCCCCTCACGATTTTGGATCTCTTCTAATTTGGTTAAAGCATTTTTTACTGGGGTTGTTGCCACCCTTTTAGTATTTTACTTGCCCCTTCATATACTCTTATCTGGACAAAATGACAAGACGGAAAAATTCAACACAAAAAAAAAGAACAAGAGGCAGTACCGAAGGCTAGGGACCTAATCAATACAGACATTGGTAATATGTCAGATCTAGAGTTCAGAATGACAATTCTCAAGGTTCTAGCCGGGCTCGAAAAAGGCATGGAAGATATTAGAGAAACCCTCTCGAGAGATATAAAAGCCCTTTCTGGAGAAATAAAAGAACTAAAATCTAACCAAGTTGAAATCAAAAAAGCTATTAATGAAGTGCAATCAAAAATGGAGGCTCTCACTGCTAGGATCAATGAGGCAGAAGAAAGAATTAGTGATATAGAAGACCAAATGACAGAGAATAAAGAAGCTGAGCAAAAGAGGGACAAACAGCTACTGGAACACGAGGGGAGAATTCGAGAGATAAGTGACACCATAAGACGAAACAACATTAGAATAATTGGGATTCCAGAAGAAGAAGAAAGAGAGAGGGGAGCAGAAGGTATACTGGAGAGAATTATTGGGGAGAATTTCCCCAATATGGCAAAGGGAACGAGCATTAAAATTCAGGAGGTTCAGAGAACGCCCCTCCAAATCAATAAGAATAGGCCCACACCCCGTCACCTAATAGTAAAATTTACAAGTCTCAGTGACAAAGAGAAAATCCTGAAAGCAGCCCGGGAAAAGAAATCTGTAACATACAATGGTAAAAATATTAGATTGGCAGCTGACTTATCCACAGAGACCTGGCAGGCCAGAAAGAGCTGGCATGATATTTTCAGAGCACTAAACGAGAAAAACATGCAGCCAAGAATACTATATCCAGCCAGGCTATCATTGAAAATAGAAGGAGAGATTAAAAGCTTCCAGGACAAACAACAACTGAAAGAATTTGCAAACACCAAACCAGCTCTACAGGAAATCTTGAAAGGGGTCCTCTAAGCAAAGAGAGAGCCTACAAGTGGTAGATCAGAAAGGAACAGAGACCATATACAGTAACAGTCACCTTACAGGCAATACAATGGCACTAAATTCATATCTCTCAATAGTTACCCTGAATGTTAATGGGCTAAATGCCCCTGTCAAAAGACACAGGGTATCAGAATGGATAAAAAAACAAAACCCATCTATATGTTGCCTCCAAGAAACTCATTTTAAGCCCGAAGACACCTCCAGATTTAAAGTGAGGGGGTGGAAAAGAATTTACCATGCTAATGGACATCAGAAGAAAGCAGGAGTGGCAATCCTTATATCAGATCAATTAGATTTTAAGCCAAAGACTATAATAAGAGATGAGGAAGGACACTATATCATACTCAAAGGGTCTGTCCAACAAGAAGATTTAACAATTTTAAATATCTATGCCCCCAACGTGGGAGCAGCCAACTATATAAACCAATTAATAACAAAATCAAAGAAACACATCAACAATAATACAATAATAGTGGGGGACTTTAACACTCCCCTCACTGAAATGGACAGATCATCCAAGCAAAAGATCAGCAAGGAAATAAAGGCCTTAAACGACACACTGGACCAGATGGACATCACAGATATATTCAGAATATTTCATCCCAAAGCAACAGAATACACATTCTTCTCTAGTGCACATGGAACATTCTCCAGAATAGATCACATCCTCGGTCCTAAATCAGGACTCAACCGGTATCAAAAGATTGGGATCATTCCCTGCATATTTTCAGACCACAATGCTCTAAAGCTAGAACTCAACCACAAAAGGAAGTTTGGAAAGAACCCAAATACATGGAGACTAAACAGCATCCTTCTAAAGAATGAATGGGTCAACCGGGAAATTAAAGAAGAATTGAAAAAAATCATGGAAACAAATGATAATGAAAATACAACGGTTCAAAATCTGTGGGACACAACAAAGGCAGTCCTGAGAGGAAAATATATAGCGGTACAAGCCTTTCTCAAGAAACAAGAAAGGTCTCAGGTACACAACCTAACCCTACACCTAAAGGAGCTGGAGAAAGAACAAGAAAGAAACCCTAAGCCCAGCAGGAGAAGAGAAATCATAAAGATCAGAGCAGAAATCAATGAAATAGAAACCAAAAAAACAATAGAACAAATCAACGAAACTAGGAGCTGGTTCTTTGAAAGAATTAATAAAATTGATAAACCCCTGGCCCGACTTATCAAAAAGAAAAGAGAAAGGACCCAAATAAATAAAATCATGAATGAAAGAGGAGAGATCACAACTAACACCAAAGAAATACAAACTATTATAAGAACATACTATGAGCAACTCTACGCCAATAAATTTGACAATCTGGAAGAAATGGATGCATTCCTAGAAACATATAAACTACCACAACTGAACCAGGAAGAAATAGAAAGCCTGAACAGACCCATAACCAGTAAGGAGATTGAAACAGTCATTAAAAATCTCCAAACAAACAAAAGCCCAGGGCCAGACGGCTTCCCGGGGGAATTCTACCAAACGTTTAAAGAAGAACTAATTCCTATTCTCCTGAAACTGTTCCAAAAAATAGAAATGGAAGGAAAACTTCCAAACTCATTTTATGAGGCCAGCATCACCTTGATCCTAAAACCAGACAAGGATCCCACCAAAAAAGAGAGCTATAGACCGATATCCTTGATGAACACAGATGCGAAAATACTCAACAAAATACTAGCCAATAGGATTCAACAGTACATTAAAAAGATTATTCACCACGACCAAGTGGGATTTATTCCAGGGCTGCAAGGTTGGTTCAACATCCGCAAATCAGTCAATGTGATACAACACATCAATAAAAGAAAGAACAAGAACCATATGATACTCTCAATAGATGCTGAAAAAGCATTTGACAAAGTACAGCATCCCTTCCTGATCAAAACGCTTCAAAGTGTAGGGATAGAGGGCACATACCTCAATATCATCAAAGCCATCTATGAAAAACCCACCGCAAATATCATTCTCAATGGAGAAAAACTGAAAGCTTTTCCGCTAAGGTCAGGAACACGGCAGGGATGTCCATTATCACCACTGCTATTCAACATAGTACTAGAGGTCCTAGCCTCAGCAATCAGACAACAAAAGGAAATTAAAGGCATCCAAATCGGCAAAGAAGAAGTCAAATTATCACTCTTCGCAGATGATATGATACTATATGTGGAAAACCCAAAAGACTCCACTCCAAAACTGCTAGAACTTATACAGGAATTCAGTAAAGTGTCAGGATATAAAATCAATGCACAGAAATCAGTTGCATTTCTCTACACCAACAGCAAGACAGAAGAAAGAGAAATTAAGGAGTCAATCCCATTTACAATTGCACCCAAAACCATAAGATACCTAGGAATAAACCTAACCAAAGAGACACAGAATCTATACTCAGAAAACTATAAAGTACTCATGAAAGAAATTGAGGAAGACACAAAGAAATGGAAAAATGTTCCATGCTCCTGGATTGGAAGAATAAATATTGTGAAAATGTCTATGCTACCTAAAGCAATCTACACATTTAATGCAATTCCTATCAAAGTACCATCCATCTTTTTCAAAGAAATGGAACAAATAATGCTAAAATTTATATGGAACCAGAAAAGACCTCGAATAGCCAAAGGGATATTGAAAAAGAAAGCCAACGTTGGTGGCATCACAATTCCGGACTTCAAGCTCTATTACAAAGCTGTCGTCATCAAGACAGCATGGTACTGGCACAAAAACAGACACATAGATCAATGGAACAGAATAGAGAGCCCAGAAATAGACCCTCAACTCTATGGTCAACTCATCTTCGACAAAGCAGGAAAGAATGTCCAATGGCAAAAAGACAGCCTCTTCAATAAATGGTGCTGGGAAAATTGGACAGCCACATGCAGAAAAATGAAATTGGACCATTTCCTTACACCACACACAAAAATAGACTCAAAATGGATGAAGGACCTCAATGTGCGAAAGGAATCCATCAAAATCCTTGAGGAGAACACAGGCAGCAACCTCTTTGACCTCTGCCGCAGCAACATCTTCCTAGGAACAACGCCAAAGGCAAGGGAAGCAAGGGCAAAAATGAACTATTGGGATTTCATCAAGATCAAAAGCTTTTGCACAGCAAAGGAAACAGTTAACAAAATCAAAAGACAACTGACAGAATGGGAGAAGATATTTGCAAATGACATATCAGATAAAGGACTAGTGTCCAGAATCTATAAAGAACTTAGCAAACTCAACACCCAAAGAACAAATAATCCAATCAAGAAATGGGCAGAGGACATGAACAGACATTTCTGCAAAGAAGACATCCAGATGGCCAACAGACACATGAAAAAGTGCTCCATATCACTCGGCATCAGGGAAATACAAATCAAAACCACGATGAGATATCACCTCACACCAGTCAGAATGGCTAAAATCAACAAGTCAGGAAATGACAGATGCTGGCGAGGATGCGGAGAAAGGGGAACCCTCCTACACTGTTGGTGGGAATGCAAGCTGGTGCAGTCACTCTGGAAAACAGCATGGAGGTTCCTCAAAATGTTGAAAATAGAACTGCCCTATGACCCAACAATTGCACTATTGGGTATTTACCCTAAGGATACAAACGTAGTGATCCAAAGGGGCACATGCACCCGAATGTTTATAGCAGCAATGTCCACAATAGCCAAACTATGGAAAGAACCTAGATGTCCATCAACAGATGAATGGATCAAGAAGATGTGGTATATATACACAATGGAATACTATGCAGCCATCAAAAGAAATGAAATCTTGCCATTTGCGACAACATGGATGGAACTAGAGCGTATCATGCTTAGCGAAATAAGTCAAGCAGAGAAAGACAACTGTCATATGATCTCCCTGATATGAGGAAGTGGTGATGCAACATGGGGGCTTAAGTGGGTAGGAGAAGAATAAATGAAACAAGATGGGATTGGGAGGGAGACAAACCATAAGTGACTTTTAATCTCACAAAACAAACTGAGGGTTGCTGGGGGGAGGGGGTTTGGGAGAAGGGGGTGGGATTATGGACATTGGGGAGGGTATGTGCTTTGGTGAGTGCTGTGAAGTGTGTAAACCTGGTGATTCACAGACCTGTACCCCTGGGGATAGAGTATTATGCCTCCATCAGAAAGGATGAATACCCAACTTTTGTAGCAACATGGACGGGACTGGAAGAGATTATGCTGAGTGAAATAAGTCAAGCAGAGAGAGTCAATTATCATATGGTTTCACTTATTTGTGGAGCATAACAAATAGCATGGAGGACATGGGGACTTAGAGTGGAGAAGGGAGTTGGGGGAAATTGGAAGGGGAGGTGAACCATGAGAGACTATGGACTCTGAAAAACAATCTGAGGGTTTTGAAGGGACGGGGGGTGGGAGGTTGGGGTACCAGGTGGTGGGTATTATAGAGGGCACGGATTGCATGGAGCACGGGGTGTGGTGCAAAAATAATGAATACTGTTATGCTGGAAATAAAAAAAAAAAAAAAAGACTATCTGTAAAGTTTAAATGTAACATATAATGTACTAATGTATAACAGAGTATACATTTATGGAAACATTAGATTTCTGTTTTATTTTTCTTTTCATTTCTTCTTTTCTCCCTCCATCCCTCCCTTCTTTCCCCCCCACCATTTTTCCTTTCTCAAAGTCCCAATGCTGTTAGAAACTTGTTTATAACACAAATAACATAAGCACCTGGACTCCAACTCCACAGCTCTTTCTGTTCTCAGCTGTTCTGAGTTGTCATTCTTGTAAACCAGAAGAATGGGATGGGGAGGGAAAAGAGAGAGAGAGAAGGAAGAAGAAGGGGAGAAGAGGGGGAGAGAGAAAGAGAGAGTGGGAGTTTGTGCATGGCTTCATGGAGAGAAAGAACTACATATAGCATATTGGAGAGAGAACTTGAGGGGAACTGACCCTTGTATGAACAGGCAAGGTGGGAGATGATTGAAGAAGTGGGGAGTAGACAAATACATCCAGGATGAAGAGGCATTGCTGCTGCTTAGAGCAAGAATGAACTCTTGCCCCTGTGCTTTGTGACACCAGGCCGTGTCGCTGCTATGATTTCAAACCCAGACTGGGCTTAATATTAAGCTAAGAAAATCCATCTGTGAGGACATTTCCTATGGTGACACTAGGGATCCCTGCAAATATCTTCTCTCTTCTCACCAAATAACCTGCATCCACAAATTGCCTGTCCCGGCAGTGGCAGGTGTTGGGGTATTCCTTTTTTCCCCCCCTCTTTGTCTTTTAGCTTCAAAGGTAGAATTCAGTGATTCATCAGTTGCATATAACACCAAGTGTTCATTACATCAAGTGCTCTCTTTAATGCCCATCACCCAGTCATCCCATCTCCCCACCCATCTCCCCACCAACAATCCCCAGTTTGTTTCCTAGAGTTCAGCACCTCTGGCATTCTGGAAGGGCATAATCAGGAGACATGTATCTCCTGCTTAGGGCAAAGGAGGCATTGTCACTCTGCACTGTGTCTGAGTCTAGCTCTTAGTAGAGTTAAAGTTTTCCCAAGACTGAAATTGTGATAGAAAAGTGTACCCAAGTGTACAGTGTCTGAGAGGTTTGTGGCTGACTTCCTACTGTGAGGATCAGTGGTGGTCATAGGTAGAGGTAGATTCTGGAAAGGGAGACAAAACTGTGAGAGGCTAGCAGTCTTCTTTCTCCAGAAGAGGGTCAGTATTGGCCCAACAGAGTTTGAGCCCAAAAGATTGCCAACAGTTTTCACAGGAAAGGACAGAATGGAGGTGCCAGGGGTAGTGTAGAGTCTCCTGTGGTAGCCTATCAACATAGTCTACATTCTTTGTCTTGTGCTGTTGATTCCAAGTAGCCCTCCAGTGTGATTTCGGGCAAGCTACACCTCATAATGGTTCAGCTCCCCACCCCTTTCTCCATTTGCAGGTTATTAATTATCTCATCAGAGGAGGGGAAGATCAATTAAAAACTGGTGTGGATAAGGAGGACTTCCTTGAGATGAGGGGGCAATGTCCCAAGACTGAGCCTTGAAGGATAGAGTTTTGATGTGGAATGGAAGAGTGTTCTAATTAGAAAGGAAAACTAGCACAGTCAAGGGCAAAGGGTGGCCCAGCAGAGCAAGAGTCCAGCTGAAGGGGCCCCATAGTTACCTTTCCAGAGCTATTGATGCAGTCACATTGAAGAACTTTTGACATCATGGGTTCATTCCTCAGTTGTCTGGGCACTTGTTCGGAAACCCAACCTGCTACCATGTGCAATTGAGTGGAAACTAGCTATATGTTCCCTGGGATTTCAAATCCCCTCTTTTCCCTTGGAAAATCTCCTGATCTCTGACCCCAGCCCCTAAAAAATCATCAGTCTTCCCCATATCACTTAATAGCAACTTCAGTTGCTCAGGCAAAGAATCTTGGAATCATCCCTGTACCTTCTCTTTCTCTCATACCTCATGCCCAATCTATTAGTTCCACCACCAAAATATATGCAGAATCTTACTTCACTTAACAAATAAACAATTATTGAATAGAAGAGTGGATGGATGGATGGATGGATGGATGGATGGATGGATGGATGGGATCCTGACCTCTTTGAATTGTTGTGGTGATGACAAGACCTGAAGACTTAGAAATATCTTTCCTTTATTTGTCACACAAAATGTCATTTATAAGACATCAGTAACAACATGTCCAAGTTCTGTAAGAGGCTGTACAAAATTAAATTGTGGATTTGGGGGAGTTAGACAGTCTTGGGTTTGAGGACTGGGCTACTTATTTAACCTTTTAAAAACCTAAGTATCCTGATAATATAGATATAATAGCAGTTACCACATAGAGTCCTGTGAAAATTAAATAAGAAACTTAATATGAAGTTCTTAGCACAATACTCATAGTTTACACTTTAAAAACATTGTCTGTGCTCTCTTAAATTGCCTTCATGAGTTCCATATTTAGCCTCTGAGTATTTCTGTATTTTGGTCTGCTCCTTGATCCTTTTCTTCTCACTCTCTTGCATCTCTTATTTATTTCATCCTCCTACTGTTCTAATGTTGTTGCTACTCTCCTATAATCTGCTTTCTAGAACCTCATACATTCATCTATTCATTGAGCTAGTCAAAACTACTATTCAGTCACTCTATACCAACACAACCTCAATAGCTATTAAAAATGTTGTGAGGTAGCCAGTGTCCTATACCACAGAGTAGTTTCTTCTGCCCCAGTCCCTTCTCTGGCATCCCCTGGATTTGAGCCTGAAAAAGCAGTTAAAGTGTTCATGTCTGGCTTCATGGTGGCCTCCAGGAGACCACTCAAGCTTCAGGCTGGTAGGTGCTCACGCCACAATCCCCAACATCCAGTAGTCTCAGATTAGGTGCCTACTATGTGTCTCTCTCCCCATTTGACAGGTTCAGGTCTTCTCCCACTGCAGAGATCAGAAGCATCCTATGGAGCCAGGTGCCTGGGGCAAAAGGACAACTGTCACTGAGTTCATCCTTCTTGGCCTGACAGAAAGCATAAGACTGCAACCCATCCTTTCTGTTATCTTCCTCTTTGCCTATGTAGTCACTGTTTGAGGCAACCTCAGTATCCTGGCTGCCATCTTTGTGGAGCCCAAACTCCACATGCCCATGTACTACTTCTTGGGGAGTCTATCTCTGCTAGACATCGGATGCATCACTGTCACTGTCCCTCCAATGCTGGCATGTCTCCTGGACCACCAGTGCAGAGTCCCCTATGCTGCCTGCATTTCACAGCTCTTCTTTTTCCATCTCCTGGCTGGTGTGGACTCTCACCTCCTGACAGCCATGGCTTATGACCGCTACCTGGCCATCTGTCAACCCCTCACCCATAGCACCCATATGAGCTGTGAAGTCCAAGGAGCCCTGGTGGGCATTTGCTGCACCATTTCCTTTATCAACGCTCTGACTCACACAGTGGCTACATCTATGCTTGACTTCTATGGCCCTAATGTGGTCAATCACTTCTATTGTGACCTCCCACCCCTTTTCCAGCTCTCCTGCTCCAGCGCCCATGTCAATGGGCAGCTGCTTTTTGTGGGGACCGCTTTCATGGGGGTGTTCCCCATGATCCTCATCTCAGTGTCCTATGCCCATGTCACCGCTGCAGTGCTACGAATCTGTTCAGCGGAGGGGAAGAAGAAGGCCTTCTCCACATGTGGCTCCCACCTCACTGTAGTCTGTATCTTTTATGGAACTGACTTCTTCAGTTACATGTGTCTGGGCTCGGTGTCAGCTTCAGATAAGGACAAGGGGATTGGGATCCTCAACACTATCCTTAGCCCCATGCTGAACCCGGTCATCTACAGCCTCTGGAACCCGGATGTGCAGGGTGCCCTGAAAAAGGTGTTGATGGGGAAGTGACTACCTGAATGAGAAAGGGGGCACCAGCATGCCCCTAGAGCACCCACTGACTTTCTCATGCGGAAGGTGTGGATGTGGGCAGTGGGGATCTTCAGGGGTGGCTGGGAGGATAGGGAGAAAGTAGATAGTATGGACCAGAGTAGAATATGATTTACCTTGGACTGGGGGGGAAAGCTAAAGCTGGAGGAAGATGGATCAAAGAGAGGTAGGAGAAAAGCATAATGCATGTCAGGAAATGGGACGGAAATCGGCTATTTTAAAAAATTTAATGAGTATTTAATTGAAACGTTTAAAATGCTAATAAAAGCAAAATGTTTGCATCCTCCACCCACCATTTAAGATAAAAATATATTTGTACTGGTGAATGGGGTATGTTTTTAAAAGATTCTTCTTCAGGAAATAAACCCAGGACTGTGAAACTAAATTGAGGTTTGACATAGCCTAGGAATAAAGTATTAGGACCCACCAGCATCTTCTTCAGAGCAACATTATCAAATACTTGTTTCCAAAGCCAGGGTCTCCATCCTGAGTAACCATTAGGGGGAACACCACATTTTCATGTCTGTGTGTGAGCTAGCTGACTCACAACTCCTCCACCAAAAACTGAGGATGGATATCACATGTTTCAGGAGAAGAAGCACCCAGAATAGCAAGTTTCTTTTTAATTGGCAAAATACAATTTTGCCAATTTTTTAAATTGACAATATACAATACACAAAACACAGTCAGTATATATATTGACATATAATGGGCATTCTGGATTTTTTTGTTTGTTTGTTTGTTTTGGTTTTTTGGGGGGGCATTCTGTTTAATATGTGTAGATACTAAGCAAAGGTGAGGAGAGAAAGGAAAATAGAGGGAGATAGTGTTTGCAGTTTACCAGTGAATGAGTATTAGAAACCAGGGTTTTACAAAAAGAGCAAAGCTAAGGCAATCTAGAGAAGAACAGTGAATAGAATAAGAGCCCATTTCATGTCCTGTCATGGCTATCTCTAGAATTTTTTCTGTGAACCATTTCAGACACTTCCTGGCCCAGAAGTTGGAAGTCTGAGAAGAGTGACTTTACTTGGCATCCTTATTAATTGCTTGAGGAGGGCAGCATGGAATCCTGAAGAATATTTCCCAATCAAATAGATCTACAGTCATTCTTCAAATCCAGTCACCTACTAGGTCCTGCTAAACAGTCCCTAACACTCTCTTCTACCCACACCTTTGTCCTCCTGCAGACAACTGCTTCCTGATTCAGGCCTGTGACATCCAGTCCCACTAGGGCTCCCACAGTGACCTGTGGCCTATAATCTCTTCCCCACTAGCTTCTCCCCACACCTGCCTGATTAACCCCTGGAGATATATCTGCCCCAAGTCATTCCACCCTGAAAAGCCACTGATTTCACTGATTTCTGACCACCATATCACATCCAGACCTCTGTGGTGTGCATGGCTCTCCCTCCGTCATCTCTTCCTGCTTCAGTCTTGAACTCTTAGCCACAAACTCTCACTCAGGGAGGGCTTCTCCTTGCTAGGTGACTCCTCTGACAGACTGTGTTCTGAGCAGCAAGACACCATCATCAACTTTTCTGGATTCCCTGCATCCTCTTTTGCTCTCCCCACTACATCATAAGCTCCTGAAAGACAGGAACCATTTTTAATATCATACTATGTCCTCCAAATACCTAGCATAGTCCTGAGTACAGAAAACAATTTTTCAGACTGATTAATTAGTAATAGGAAGCACGACCTATGAAAAGAAATTTGTTTTCTACATGGGAGACCAGTGTAACTGCTAGATGTTTTCAAAATGCTAAAGGTACAGCCATTTTGGAAAACTGTAGAGTCTCTCAAAGAGCTAAAACTAGAGCTACCCTATGACTCAGCAATGGCACTACTGGGTATTTATCTCAAAGATACAGATGTGGTGAGAAGAAGGGCCATATGCACCCCAATGTTCATAACAGCAATGTCTACAATAGCCAAACTGTGGAAGGAGCCAAGATGTCCATCAACAGTCAAATGGATGAAGAAGATGTGGTTCATATACACAATGGAATATTACTCAGCCATCAGAAAGGATGAATACCCACCATTTGCATTGATATGGATGGAACTGGAGGAGATTATGCTGAGTGAAATAAGTCAAGCAGAGAAAGACAATTATCATATGGCTTCACTTATTTGTGGAACATAAGGAATAGCATGAAGGACATTAGGAGAAGGAAGGAAAGAATGAAGAGGGGGTAGTCAGAGGGAAAGATGAAGCATGAGAGACTATGGACTCTGGGAAACAAACTGAGGGTTTTAGAGGGGAGCAGCGTGGAGGGATGGCTCAGCCCAGGAATGGGGATTAAGGAGGGCCCAGATTGCATGGAATACTGGGTGCTATATGCAAACAAGGAATCGTGGAACACTACATCAAAAACTAGTGATGTACTGTATGGTGACTAATGTAATATAATTAAAAAATTATTTTTTAAAAAGTGCCATTGTTTTAAAAAAAAACTGCATGGTGTCCTGGTGGTGACAGTGTAGTTCCAGGTTCAGAACCCC
Organism: Mustela erminea; assembly: GCF_009829155.1. Classification (NCBI taxonomy): domain Eukaryota; kingdom Metazoa; phylum Chordata; class Mammalia; order Carnivora; family Mustelidae; genus Mustela; species Mustela erminea. The sequence goes on along the minus strand of NC_045631.1, from coordinate 15,138,174 downwards.
TCTGTGTCCTGTGGCTGCAGGGCCAGGGCCAAAAGAAGGAGGCCAAAGGCCCAATAGCATCTCAGACAAGGTGGCCCAATGCCTACCCACCAGGTGCATTCAGGGTCAGCAGGCCTTTAGGCACGAGCTGTGTTCTCTGCATCTTCCATCTCCACAAACCAAATCCGCAGTGCTCTTTGCGAACGAGGGCAAGGTGCTTCCTCAACTTTGGATGCCAGATGAATACAAGCCACAGGAACAATCTGAAAGAACCCCTTACTTAATAAAAAGTTGTTAGATTATAGCACTATCCAATGCAGTTAGGAAAAAGGCCCCCTCCCAAAGTTTAATGAACTCACTGTGATGAAGAAATTGCAGGACACAACTGGGACAACTTTTGGTGAAATGAAAGTATGATTCACATTTCTAGACCCCCCCCAAAATACCCCAAAGGTCCAATATTAGAGGGATATAAAGATATAAAAGGAAAAGGAAAACAAAACAAAACAAAAAACAAAACCTTTTACTTGGTGAAATAAAGACAATCATTGAGCTTGATGTAAAATAGAGAAGCTTTCCTGAGAGCTTATGAACCATATCATCTCTCCTCAGAACTAAGAGACTCTGCCTGAAGCTAAGACAAAGAAGAGTCTCCTTCTTGCAGAGAATTAGAAAAAGAGCATTTGGGGTGCCTGGGTGACTCAGTTGGTTAAGCAACTGCCTTCAGCACAGATCATGATACTGGAGTCCCAGGATTGAGCCCCGCATAGGGCTCCCTGCTTCTTCCTCTGACTCTCCCCTCTCATTCTCTCTCTCAAATAAATAAATAAAATCTTAAACAAAAGAAAAAAAGAGAGAGAGAGAGAGCATTTAGTTGCACAAGCTGACCATCAAGCCAGGGCATGAAATCTGATAACACCCAGAAACCAGGATCTATTTAACATCAAGCACATTACAGAGGAGGGGTTATAATGAATAGGTAATCGTATGTTATGACAAAGTGTTTGTCTTTCGTTAATTCATGTTCTGAAGTGAATAGTTTGTTTTAGGACTACCTTTAGGTACTGCGAATATTGTTATTTATCCTAAGTCGTATCATGTCTCAGAAAGCTACTTCTTCCCCAGTGAAATTTGAAGTAAATAGCTTTTAACTCTGCTATGCAAATATGAGTTATTCATGTTTCATGTGAATAATTTTAATAGAAAGCATATTTTTGGTTAAGAAATGTGAATGCATTAACATGAGAAGATGTATAGCATCTATTGCTAAACTGAGAAAGTGATGATAATGTGATATGTGTATGTGTAGGGGGCAAAAAAATCTCAGACAACAAACCTTGGGCTGTAGATGGTGATTCCCTCCATGGAGGAAGGTAGGACTGAGAGCTATGGGAAGTGGAGAAGCACTTTGCTTTTATGCTATCTACTTTTATTTGAAGTTTTTTTCACTGGATTCAGTAATTAAAAAAAAACAAACTAGGGACGCCTGGGTGACTCAGTTAAGTGTCTGCCTTCTGCTCAGGTCATGATCCTGGGGTCCTGGAATTGAATCCAGCATCGAGCTCCCTGATTGGCAGGGAGTCTGCTTCTCCCTCTCACTTGTGCTCTCTCTCAAATAAATAAGTAGAATCTTTAAGAAAATTAAAAACAAAAAATTGTTTATTTAAATTTAATTAGCCAAGTTATAGTACATTATTAGTTTTTGATATAATGTTCTGTGATTCATTAGTTGAGTCTAATACCCAGAGCTCATCATATCACATGCCCTCCTTAATGCCCATCACCCAGTTACCTCATCCCCCCCTCCCTCTTCCCTTTCCCCAACCCTCAGTTTGTTTCCTTGGAGTCAAGAGTCTTATATGGTTTGTTTCACTCTCTGATTTCTTCCCATTCAGTTTTCCCTTCTTTCCCCTGTTGTGCTCTGTGCTGTTTCTTATATTCCACATATGAGTGAAACCATATGATAATTGTGTGTTGATCAGAGGAATACAATCAGAAAAAAAAAAATTAAAAAGTACCAATGGTGACAATGTGGAGCTGGGAGGGCAAGATGAGCTGACATATTCCAGATGTCATCAGTTACTTTGTGAACTTTTGAGGACATCCAGGATCCATGTGTCAAGCACAACAGGTGTTATTTTATACATACTGAGCATCTACATACAAGTACTTGGAAATGCTTTCCTACACACCCCATGTTGTCTGCTTCCCCACATCTATCCTACCATCCAGAGGCTTAATCTTTTGTCCAACACAGAGAGAGGTACTCTTAGAACTCAAGAGAATTACAACAGTTGTTCATTTTCTCTTATTATTCTATTAGCATATAACAGTATTTACAAAGCAATTTGAAATCTGTTCTCATCTGAATGTTGCAACTTCACAATTGAATGTCACCCACAATCAGGGCCAGGATTGCAGAGTAAGAAGACCAGTTCCTATTATCCTCACTTTGTAGATTAAAACAAACAAACAAACAAACAACAACAAAAAAAGCACACAGATACAAACAGGCTAAGTGATTTCCCAGAGACCAGATGTTTAAAAGGTAAGACAACCTCTGAGTGCTGACTCCTGGCCCGGCATCTTTGTCTCCCTCCCCACCCACTTCTAGTAAATCACCAAAGAACTCAAAACTAAAACAGTGATACTGACTCTAGATACAGTGAGTCTCAGAAAAGGGAAAGGCAGTGTAGTTGAGTGAAGAGAGCTTTAGACAGGACATCTGGAGACCTGGGTTCTAATCCAGCCTCTTCCATTTTAGGCTACATGAACTTTCTAAGCATCAGTTCCTTTTATCTGTAAAACTAGTTCCTTCCAAATATCTTGGGCTTTTTTCACTCACATACTGCATGATAAATACTCAGACCCACATAAGATGCAAAAGGCTGAGGGAAAATAAAGACCATTGACAATTAAATGGACAGGGGATAAGGTTGAAAACAAGTATACAAACCCAACAACAATTAATTCATGCACAGTGGACCTGTGATGGGTAAAAGTCAGTTCTTGGTAGTCAGCAACTGGAGAGAGGCCTAGATTGGAGATGGAGCAGTGGGCCAGGCAGAGAAGGCCTGACTGCTAACATTCATTAAAACAGAAAGAAGAGAGTTTGGGAAGGAATCTTGGGACATTAGCCAGAAAATATTTAACATCATTTTCCAAGTTTTTGTTTGCAGGACCTGGGGAAATAATGATATCAGGGCCTAAAAGACTTCAGACCTTTATTTGGTACTGACAGGTAGTTGTCCAGGCCAAGATACAAGGAAAACAAATAAGCAAGCATCTTCTCTGTGCCAGGCAGGAACCTGAGAAGCCCGTGCTCCTAGTCAAATTGAATCAGCTGTGGTCAAGTGGCGAGAGCTGGACTGAGAAGTTGGGAGACCTGGCTTCTGGGTTAAGACTCCTACCAGCTGGCTGTGTAATGCTGGGCAAGCCAGTTCCTTTCTGTGGGCCCTAATTTTCTCATCAATGAAATGGGAATCCTGACATGCACTTCAAATGATTATTCTGAAGATTAAGTGAACTGAAATAGAGAATAACTGAGTTGACAAGTGTAATGGGAAGGTGATGTTAAAATTCCACTGGGTTTCCAGGAGAAGGCATTTGCCATATTTCTAGAGTTGGTGCCCTTTCTCTTCTATGGACCAGAGCAAGAATTTCCCCCCAATACTCCAGCTTTTCCAGCTGGTACTATGTCCTTTTTACTGCACTGGCCCTCATCTCCCTCTAATGCGCTGATGAAGAACTCAGTCATGTAGAAGCTGTTGTCCCATACCACCTCCCCACACACCATGGAGACTGGGAGGGAGCATGATTGATCTCCTGGGCCCCCAAAACACCCAGTATATTTTGCTCTGTTCGCAAGAGTCAACTAATTGATAAACTTTGCTAACTTCTCCAGTTCTGCAGGAACTTGGGAGTCCCACTTACCCAGCAACTGCTCTAATAAAGTATCCCATTGAGACAGCCAGGATTGGGGAATATAGTCCTTCCGATTTCCACAAACAGAAGCTTCTAATTAGCTCCCAAATGAGAGTTCAGGATAATGCAGCCTAGAGGCTAAGGGAAAGTGGGATTTGCTGATTGTCTTCTGCATCTCAGCTAATAAGTCCAGAGGGGAGTGATGCCCAGAGAAGATTTTCTTTCTTTTTGGTCCTTAAGTCAGAAAGAAACTAGACCTTAGGGAGGATTGTGGAGGAGGCCAATTAGTGATGGGAAGTTGCAATAGCATCATTAGCAAGGCTCATTTGCGAAGTTGTGAGTAGAGGGAAAATGTGTTCAAACCGAGAATGCCTGGCCATGAGTCTCAGTTTCCTGTAAACACTGGCCTCCCATTTCTTCACTTCTTTCTGATCTTCAGCATTTTGTCCTGCCACCTTCTTCATACCCAGAACTCTCCTGTTCTCCCTCTCCTCCCATCACAGCCTAGTCATCTTCAATCCCATACTAATAAATGCATCTTTTTTGTAGTAAGGGTGCATTTTTTTATAACTGCACCAGGATTTCCTTAATCAAACTCCTGTCTTGACCCTTTAGACTGCTTATGGTTTTTCACTCTTAAAGACAAGACTTTGATATGTCTTTGCACAGCTATTTCCTTGAATGGACGACATGCTTGTACTTCACTTCTATGAATATTGACAAACTACCAATAGACGGATTGTACCAATTGACTCTTCTACCAATTCAATGCAACCACGTTACTTTCCTAGTCTTGACCAACCCTAGATTTTATCATTCTTAAAAATCTTTACAGTGTCGTGGGTGAATCAGTATTTTTCATTGCTGTTTCAGTTTGTGTTTTTGTGTGAAAGAGACTGAGTTTTCCTTCTTATATGAATGCAAATAGTAACTCTTTTTCATATATGCTGCAAATATTTTCCTTATTTATATTTGTGTCTCATTAATGTTACTGGTGTTTTTGATATACAGACTTTTAAAGTTTTCTGTAGTCAAGTATATATTTTACTTTATGACTTCTATCTTTGCTGTCACACTTGATATTATTTCCCCCATTTCAAGTTTATGTAAATATTCATCTCTGTTTCCTGCTACTTATTTTATGATTTTATTTTTTTACTTAGAATTACTAGTTTATTATACTTACAAACATATATGATTCTTCATTAACAAATTTAACTCTATTAATGAAAGTCGAGGATTAGACACCACTTTTAAATTCCTGAAGGATACAGAAAACTGAACAAGTCACCAGTAAAATAATCACTGTTTACAAAATGAACACTTTATTTACAAGAGTGCAGCTCCAGAAATAGAACACTGGAGTGTACAAGAATGTGTCACTTCCACTGTATATTTTGTTCTGCTTTGTCGAGGATTATTTGACCATAGAGTTGAGGGTCCATATCTGGGCTCTCTACTCTGTTCCATTGGTCTAGTTAAAATTTATTAACTTTGCAAGACTAAAGAATTATGGGGAGAAAGCCATGAATTCCATACTTTGCTTTCTTCTCCTCTGGAACTCCACTGTTCTCTTGGTACTTGAACTTGGTCTTGGCTGGATTTCTTGTTGACCTTCTGGGGGAGGGGCATATTATAGTGATTCTCAAGTGTCTTTGCCCAAGGCGGAGATGCACTGCCCTTACCAGGGGCCAGGCTAAGTAATCCGCTGGGGTTCACTATCCCTGAAAGCTTTCCATACAGTTCCAGAGGTCAGGAATGAAAATGGTGGCCTCCCAATCTCTGGCCCACAGGAGCTGAGAGCTTGGGGCCCTACTCCTCAGTGCGCCTTGGGAGAAAAGCACTGAATCACACCTGTCTCCCTGGCCTCCACCCTGTGACCAAGCTTCTGTGTCTCTGGCACACAGCCCTGCCTGGAGTCGCTGAACCCTGCAGATCCCTGAGTTCTTCCAGGGGGTTCTCCCTGGACCTTGTGGGGTCCCTGCTCACAGAGTAGTAGCCTGTGCCACGGATCACAATAAGGTAATCCTGAGTTGAGAGCTCGCTCCTCGACTCCATCTCTGTAGCCAGTTTCAAAGAACACCTTTGTGTTGGTGAAACAAAAACTTGGTTTTTTCCTTCCACACTAATTAGCGTCATTTCAACCCTAAATGTTATGTACTTTAATTTTAAGGAAATGACATAACTATATTGTTTCTTCTGATTATAAAACACTTACCCATTATGAAAAGATGAAATACAATAGAACTTTATAAAGTTTGCTGACTGAAGAGGCTGTGGGGGCTCAGAGAGGGTCATTAAAGGCCTTAGTCTTAGACAGAAAGGGGTTCACATTCCAGACATATCCCTTCCTTGCTGAATGACTGGGGGCAAGGGACTTAACTTGGTTGAGCCTCCATTTTCCACGTGCTAAATGGGCATAATGACACTCTCCCTCGGAGTGATTTTATGAGAATTTTTGTGAGATAAGCCACGTAAAACTCTAGCACCTTGTCTGGCACAGGGGAGCTCTAGATGAAATCGTTGTTATTAGTGTGCTTGAGAAGTTCCCAACAGGGACGGAGGACACTGCCTCATGACAGGGACTATGCACATGTGTTTGGAGTTACTGTGCCATCTGCTTTCCAAAAGCCCTACTTCTTTTTTATTTTTTTAATTCTTTTAATAGAGTGGTGAGGTCCTGGCATATCTTTACAAAGAGAAATGCAAATTGTCCTCACTCAGTGGTGTGGAAAATACAGTAGAAGAATTGCAGCTGATGGTGAATCAGACTTTAATTAGTTGGGGGGATAGGGCCCAGGGAAGACCAGGCGTGTTCTCCCCTCTCTCCATGGTAAATAAAACCCAGCCAGGACCAGGAGGCCCACCAAGGATCTTGAAAACACTTGGCCTGCTTTTCCATGTCTTTCCAGTAGAGGGAAGTGAATGATGTTCTGGCCAATTACTCTGCCCACCTGCCTTGCTGATCAATCAGAAACTGCATTTAATCACTTTGCATCTGTAAGAGGAAATTTATCCCCCATCGTGCCCCTCCCCAACCTTGATTAGACTTATGCCAGAAGTTTAAAAAAAAAAAAACAAAACACCATTTGGGATGGATCTGAGAACTGGAAATAAAAGTCATTTTGTCACAGGACACTGCCTTTGGCAGTGACCACTGGACAGGGTTTTATATGGCTCTGAGAGCAGTGCCCTCCTGTAAAGTGGATTGTGTGCCTTTGCCAAGCTGTGTGATTTCAGAGGTCTGGTGGATGGACTCTGGTGTCCTCTGTGGTCTCATGGCAGAGAATGTCAATCAACTCCCACTGCCACTGCACGTGGCTGATGGGAAAGGGCGGGGAGAGAGCAAGACAGAGTGTGTGCTTTGCATTAGGTACACCTGGGTCCCTGCACAGTCTAGTCAAGGGGACTGATGGGGCTGCCATGTGTAAGTCAGTCCCTGGCGATATTTGGGACATACTTCTACTGAAAGATTACTGCTTGCTTCACTGAAATTCAAATTTCATTGGGCATCCTGCATTTTTTATTTGCTAAATCTGGCAACCCCAGGCCTTGAGCAAATTTCTCAACTTCTCTGAGCCTTAGTTTCCAAGATGTAAAGTGGAACACTGTAAAATCAGCCTCATAGGACAGTATAAAAGTAAAATTTGTACAACACCTGGAGTCCAGAGCCAGACACAAAATGAGCTGTTCAGGAGACGGTACTTACTACTGTTCGTTCCCAAACAGATGTTTTTCTCCATTTCAGCTACATTGTTACAGGTGATAATAGAGGTAACATTAAGTTCTACGATTGGACCCTATCCATTGTTAACTGGTACAGCAACTTCAGACTGAGTTCCATAAGGACCCTGTCATTTTCCAAGGCCCCAACAGCTCCCCCCACCGAAAAATCAAACTATCCTCCAGACTGCACTCTAAAAGGTGAACTTTTTATTGTAAGGTAACTTGTTAATGAATCTAGGGCACCCAGGTGGCTCAGTGGGTTAATCCTCTGCCTTCGGTTCAGGTTGTGATCCCAGAATCCTGGGATTGAGCCCCACATTGGGCTCCCTGCTCAGCAGGGAGCCTGCTTCCCCATCTCCTTCTGCCTGCCTCTTTGCATACTTGTGACCTCTCTCTGTTTCAAATAAATTTTAAGAATCTTAAATAAGCAAATAAATAAATAATAAAAATGAATTATAAAATAAATTAATTAAAAATAAAATTAATAAAATAAAAAATAATTTAAAATAAAATATTAAAATTAATAATAAAATTAATAATAAGATAAAGAAATTGATAATTTCCCAGGTTACATTTCAAAGCAGAATTTTCAGGACACCCAACTGGTTCAGTGTGTTAATCATCTGCCTTCTCAGGTCATGAGGCTGGGATCCTTGAATGGAGTCCCACATTGGGCTCGCTTCTCAAAGGGGAGTCTGCTTCTCCCTCTGCCTCGGTCCCTCCCCCCTGCTTGTGCTCTCCATCTCTCTCTGACAAATAAGTAAATAAAATCTTTTTTTTTTTTAATATTTTATTTATTTGTCAGAGAGAGGGAGAGAGAGCGAGCACAGGCAGACAGAATGGCAGGCAGAGGCAGAGGGAGAAGCAGGCTCCTGGCTGAGCAAGGAGCCCGATGTGGGACTTGATCCCAGGACGCTGGGATTATGACCCGAGCCGAAGGCAGCTGCTTAACCAACTGAGCCACCCAGGTGTCCCAGTAAATAAAATCTTTTAAAAATTTTAAGGCAGAATTTTATAAATAACCTCTAAAAGGACGAGCTGCCTGGATGGCTCATTCGGTGGAGTGTGTGATGCTTGGTCTCAGGGTTGTGAATATGAGTCCCACCTTGGGTGTAGAGATGAATTCAGGTATGAGAAATAACCTCTAAAAACAAAAAAATTTGTCATTTTTCTCTACGGATAGATAAAAATCTATACCCACATATAAAAATATGTGAGCCATGTTATGTTGAGACTCCCATTACTGAACAATTGGAAAGCATGTTCAAATACAGAGGATCTTTGGTCAAAGCAAGCTGTTGAATTATTACCGATGGGATTATAGTTCAGGATTTCAGAAACCCACCTCCCAGGCTTCCTATATGGGGTGGGGGATTGTCCTGCTGCTCCATGGCCACAGACTATCCAAGAAAACAATTGGCACCTGGCCTGGGGGGGAATTGTTTTCAGCAGCAAAGCTCCAGGGAAAGAAATTCTCTTCTCAGGCCAAGTTTTCAGCCTCCTGAGCCCCAGCAGCATGTCTGTGGCCTCGGGAGCAGTCATTGCTTAAAGTTTCTCTGTGTGCCCCTGGTGTGCATTGGGCCTTGAGCATATGAAAATTCTGGTACTAGGCCAGCCCTGGACATGAGACAGTAGATGCCACCCACTCATGCAAGCAGGAAGAGGGTCCCACCAAACTGCTATGCAGATGAGGAAGAGACAGACTAGGACACAGCGGGGATGACCTGCCCACTGGGGACCTGACGTGCAGCCAGGAGGAAGGGCAGGATCTAGATGGCCTCACTGTATCCCTGGGTCGCTGTTCCTCCCCTCTTTCCTACCTGTCCTGTGTCTCTGTGTGTGCATGTGTGTGTGTGTGTGTGTGTGTGTGTGTGTGTTGTCAGTCCCCTCTGTTCCTCTCCCCTCCCACCTCCTCCTAGAGTTCTGTACCTTCTCTGCTTCTCTGTCTGCTTGCTGCCCATCTTTCCCAACTACCTGCCACTGTGTGCAGGGTAATCAGGGTCATCTCTCAGCCCCCAGGCCACCTTTCTTGCATGCTCAGGCCAACATCCTTAAAGCCCAAGTCGTACTTCCTGGGAGAGTAGCAAAAGGGGGCCCTGTGGGGGACAGGGGTCCACCTAGCCTATGGGACACACTGCAAATGTAGCTGTCGGGGTCATGGCCAGGGTACAGGGAACGGGCCCCGCTTAGGCCCCAGTCGCAGTGTAGGGACTGCTCAGCACCTTCTCCCTCTTACCACCCTTCTCCAGCAAGCTCTAAGACCTATATGGATGAGGAAGGTCAGGGCCTGAGTTCTAGCTAGGCCTGCAAGCCTCGAGGACCCAGCTCTCAGCATGGACTCAGGCTGGCATCAGCCTACCAGCTGGATGACCTAGAACAGGCAGTGAATCATCTGCGTGTCTCAGCATCCCCAACTACTGAACAGGGAAGAGAAGACTCCCTCCTTCTTAATATGCCTCTGAGGACTGGATAAGGATGAACAGACATGAAGAACTTGGCACGACAGTTGCCACAGTCAGTGGTGAGAATTCGGATCTGAGTGGCAGCAGCAGCAAGAGAGAAAAGCCGAGAGACCACCAGGATAGCAGCTGTAGCTGACCGGGGGGCTTACCACCCATTGCTGTGTGGACCCACACGTGCCAGGGGACCGTTGGGGTCTCTGTGAGAGGGTGTTACCAGGAATGATTGCCCTTTGGATTTCAGTGGGTGCTTGTGGGGATTGTCCAAGGAGACTCCACACCAGGTGCTGTCAGAAAGTAAGGAAAGTTCTGTGAATGGAATCCAGTCTGTGCGATCTTCAGGGGGAGTAAAGGAGAGACTCAGCTGTAGATGTAACCCCAGATTTGGGTGTGCCAAGTGTACACGAAGAGCATGGCAGGGGCAGGCCAAAGGCACTGGAACAAGAATGGCGGACAAAAGGCAAGATGGAATGCCCACATGGACCTCCACTGTGTTGCTTGATTAATCAAAATGGGGAAAGAACCCTAAAGGTCTTCCGAGTGTCTCCTAGAGCCCAGAGTCACAAAACACTGTGAGTCCACTGTCCAGGATGTCACCCAGAACCAAAGGGCCTGACACCCAGAGAAGAAGGCAATGCAGACACTTGCAGAGGGAAGAGAGGATCCGTGCAGCCCTGCAATGCCTGCCTGATGGGTCCACAAAGGCGCGGCTATAAGACCAGCTCCTTGTCCCTGAGAGCTTGGGGACCCAGCCAGGGGAGATGGCTGGCACCCACTGCGCCCCCATTCCTCTTCCTCAGTTCAGCCTTCAAGCCCAAGAGATCTGTGAATGTCCCGAGGGTGGGGAGCGAGGGAGTCAACCCCTCCACGGCGCCTCTGCAAGCCTGATTCATGCACTGGGCAGTGGCCCAACAGAAGCTGTGCATGTGTACAGGGGTTCCTGCACGCGCGCTCATTCCTCAGGTTCCAGGTTCCAAAGCTGTGTCCTAGGAACAGGCCCCGCATTATGCTCTAGGCCTTCTGCTGCGACTTGGCAGCTGAAGGAGAGTACTGCGAGCCTAGTTTGCTATCTTCAGCATCTGGACTTACCCGACTGCTCTATGGGCACCTCCTGTAGCAGGCCGTGCCCCTCCCCCCAGCCCCAGGCTCTGTGGGGTCTGCACCTACCAGGAGGGCTGGTCCACCCCTACCCCACTCACTGCGGCTGCGGACTACTCTTGACGCCCAGAGCTCGCCAGGCAGTCCACACCCTGGGGTACACTTGCAGGCGGTCCTCCAAGTACCCCGTGAGTTGGCAACCTCACTCAGTCCTAGCAGCTTGCAGAAGGTAGTCCATGATCCTGGAGACCCTGTGCTTTCTTCTGGGGCTCCTCGCCTCCATCGGCAGGTGGGGCTGCTGGGTGAAAGTGATGCTGTCGGCTTCCGGATTGCAGGTGTCCTGCCGCCCCTGCTGCAAGTCCATCGTGGACACGGTCACCCCCTGTGTGCTGCAGAAGCGGGTCGTAACCGGGCTGCTGCCCTCAGCCCCCAGGAATGTCCACGATGTCTCCACAGGGGAGAGGGTGTGCAGAGACCCCAGAGAGAGTGGCAAAGGCATGGCACAGGTAGAGGAATACCCTGCACTTCCAGAGGGGCAGATTCACAGAAAAGACCCTAAAGGCGCTGGGGCTCCACAGGGGGCATTTAGGCCCCTGGGGGTCCAGGGAGGCCTCTCTTCCTTTGTGCCCAGGCCTGGGCCTCTGCAGAGAGCTGTCCCCTGAGAAGAGAGCTCAGAAGACCCATGCAATAAGAAGTCCCCCAGCTCCCATAGGAGCTCCTGCCCCACTCAAAATGCCATCACGAGTTCCTACAGTTCCACCAGGGGCTGCCACCCAGTGCAGAGGAGGAGGGGTCTGGCCACAAGTCAGGCCTCATGGCCCCTGAGGCCCCCCAAAAGTCAGCCAAGAGAGCCCCTTGTGTCCTGCTGGAGTGCCTGCACTTTGCCAGAAGAAGAACTAGCTGGAAAAGGATGCCGATACCACCACTGGGCAGAAGGCAATGCAGAGGAACTGCTCATCCCCAGCTGACTGTTCCAGGCCCCAAAAACACAAGGTTCATCTGCTGCCACACAGGCGAGGGGAGCCTCTGAGGCTGCCGCCACCCCCTGAGCTGGGGTATCAAGTGACTGCTGAGGACCTGGACTGGGAAAAGAGAGCTACTCTCCAACGCATCCAAGATGTTCTTCGAGGTTACACAGAGGCCACCTGCAGTTGTGGCCCAAGTTGGCCATCCAGTGCCTTGGCCCTGTCTGCTGCAGTGGCTATCCCCTGCCAGCCTCTGACACCCATGTCATCCCTATGATTGGCTCCCCACCTTCTCAGCCTCTCCTCTTGGGGTCTCACCCGGCTGCAGTGGGAGATCCTTTCCATGTACCCAGGCCCTCTTGATGCCCTCCAGGGACAGCATGGCCAGAGCCAGCACGCTTCACAGCTCTCCCCAGCATGGACAGCTGGCAGCTCAGGCTCCAGACCCACTCCAGGCCCTGAGCACAGCTCTAGCCCAGCTATCCTTGGGCAGAGGCACCCAGGTGGGTTATGTAGTGCCCTTACCCTCATCTGCCTCCTGGGGCACCCGTGCCAGTGCCCAGCCAGGTTCGGCTACCTCCCTTGCTGTACTCACCCCTGGCGCAGCCGCTGTCCCTGGCTTGACAGCTGCCCCCCAGATGCCCAGCACTGTGTCCCATGCTGGGCCCAACAGCCAGCAGCTCCGCCCCCCAGGTGGCAGCACAATGCCGGCCCCTATCAGCATGGGGCTTTTGGTAGCATCTCCAGGTTTGGGGAGAGGAGATGATGTTGCAGCTCTGTGCTCCAGCTTTGGGGCTCTCAGTATCACAGCAGCAATCAGCAGGGCCCTGAGCAGCTCTGGGGCAAGCCTGGGCCAGAACACAGGGGGCCGCCCATGACAGAGCACCCTGTTAGGGACCGCTGGAGCTAGCACAATGAATCACCCTGTGTCAAGAGCCCCAAGTGCCCTTCCCTTCAGTCACATCCCCAGGCACCTAATGAAGCAGAGGTCCAGCTCAGATGGCTGCAGCACTCCCAGGAAGGCCACATACGGGGGCGGGGGCGTCCGGGCCTTTCCTCCTAGTGGCCCCACCTTGCTGGTCAGCATGGCCCAGAGCAGCCTTGCCACCAAGACCCCCTTATCCCCTGCCCAGCGCCTGACTGGACACAAAAGAGCTGCACAGTGCAACATGCCATTTTCACATCACAGCTCACTCCCTTGTGGCCCAAGAGGCAGAGGCTTGGCTGAGCCAATAGCTTCCTGGAGAAGTAGCCGGTGTTGCACTTCCTTCCAGGTGACACCGGTGCAAGAATAGTGTGGAATGGAAGACACAAATCTAGCCCCGACCTTTGCAGTCCCAGAGCAAAACCGGGCTCCCAGCCAGCCAGCCAACATTCCGTAAGCTTCCCAATCCCTGACCCACCATTTTAAAGGAAGGTCAGGGCTTGGGGCCTTGTCTGTGATTCCAGTGGCCACGGGCCTCGGGACAGTACACGGAGATCCATGTCCTTTTGGCCTCCAGTCCCACAGCTCCCGGGACTCCTGCCGCTGCCCATAGGTTTCCCCTCCTCTGTCCCCATGTTCTTCCCAGAACCTTTTGGTATTGTCCATTAATTAAAGCCATTCATTAATTAAAGTTCTAGTTTCTTTGCATAGCTTTCCTGAGTCTCATTTGTGGGTCAAGTGTGCAAAAGTTGGGACTCGAATGGGTCCTGGAATGGGAAGTCACATGCCATCATTTCCAGGTTCCCGTGGCCCAGCAGAGGGGTTAGGGCTAGAAGGACGGACCCTTGAAGAGTAAGAGCAGGTTTTCCATTTGGGGGATGGGCTTGGGAGAACACTGGCCTGGGGAGGACAAAATGGAGAGACTCACCCTTGCCTATTGGGAGCACTGCTTTTCTCCCACTGGGGACCCACTGGGATGGAATCTTTTTGCTTCACAGCCCTAGGGCAATATAAAGACACTCCTGGCCTAGAGTATGGGTCTGGCATCAAAGATTGTGGCTCAGGGCAAAGGAGGACAGCTTTGCCTTGAGGGTGTCACAGCTCCCTGAGCGCTGAGTGACATCCCACTTCACACAAGCACCAGGCCTCCCTCAGTACATCTCTTCCCTCTGCCAGGCATTTGGGGTGCTGCTTCCTGATGGCACTGGGGAGAAGAATGAGGTGCAAACAACTCACCTGTGAGAGGGATGGAGCAGGGACGACAGCTAAAAGGACCGTCACCCCAAAAAACTCCTCAGTCCCGTATTTATTAGATACAAGATAACAACCAACAAAGGAGGAAGTTATACATTAGTCATGGGTCTTGTAGGTCAACCAGAAGGAATGGAAGTCCTATGTCGACCACAGTCTTGTAGGTAAACAGAGTAGGGTGTTCCTGGCCCAGCAGCATGGAATTTATAGTTGAGCAAGCGCACATAAAGGAATTATTCTAACAGCAGGCTTTAATGAGGCAGGGGAGACAACAGAAAAGGGAAACAGGCAATGTTCCACCCTGAGTGCCCAGGGCATCCCCAGCTGCTGGGCTTCAAGGATGTGTATCCTCCTCTCCACCGGAGGCCTGCTGCTAGTACAGGTTTTCTCAAGGTCATCGTCAAGCATACGTGTGTGACCAGTACAATTTCTCATTAGTGATATCTTAAGCAGTCTATCATTCTGAGGGATGATTACATTTCCCCCTTTTTGTTAATGCAGAAGCAGCAAAATCCATTTTGCAAGTTCTTGAAACATTAGTTGTCAGAAAGATTTCCGTGAGCATCTGAGGACCAAGCATAAAAAGATTATAGCAATAAAAAGTGTCATCATTCCACCTATAATGCCAAGACCAGTTTTTTGATCCAAGCAAAGGGGTTTACATCAGACAGAATATCATTAATCCTTTGTGCAAAACTCACTCTTGGAACTCATTGTAAGGATCGCGAGGAATGCCCTGAATAGAATCTCGAAGCTGTTTAATATCCACAGTTAAATTACCGCCATAATGACTAGTAATATGGTGAAATCTTGTTCCATGGTATTTCTGATTCATTATAGGTGTAGGAGTAACACAGAAGGAAGAAACATTCTAATCACACAGAAGGTGAGGCCTTATATTTGGAAGATCTTCTCTCCTATATATATTATGGCTTCTTTTAAAATCAGAGACTCTTTCATGAAATCTTTGATCTAGGACTGTTTGTTGATTCCAAGCCTTCCTAGCATTCTCGTGCCATTTTTGCACAAATTGTGTGGTTTGTACGGTCTGATGCAAGGCCATTCTCGCAGTGGTAGCCATAACAGCAATAGCTATAATTCCTAGAATAGGTCGGTCAGAGGCACAGGTGACAACCCGGATTTGTGATTCTTGTCTGAAGTGTGTAATATGTGTGTGGTGGGGCAGAGGTTGGGGGGACAGTTTTGTGGGACTGAGTCCCTGCTATCTCCAGGTATCTGTGTCCACATACATAGTGTCAGATTTGAGTTACATTGTAGCACACCTAGCTGGTGTCAGAGAATTGTTGGTGAGTGGAAGACCCCCTCCCACACCCGTGGTGGAATTGCACACAGAACACTTATGATTCCAAATATGAGAATGTACAAAAAGAAAACAGAAACCGCACACTTTTTGCTATTTTGGCTAAAACAGAAAGTCTAAAATCAAAGCCTGGTTTACAAATGCACGATGTTATGAGAAATGTTGTTTTATGAAAGTTTCATTTCACAGGCATGATTGATTACATTATTGACTATTTTCCATTGATCTTCATGTCCATCTGTCTTCTTTCCCCAGAGGTCTGGCTGGTGGGGCTCAAGGTCCATGCCTCTAATCACAAGTTGACCCCACTGCCAACCAGCCCCAGTTCCTAGGTGAGGGCAAAAGCCACCTCATTAACATAACAAAAGAAACCTTTATTGCTATCCTCACTGGAAATTACAGAGGTTTTGTGTCTGAAATGGAGACACAGAGCAAATAATTCTGTTATATTTCTATTTTAGAGAAATAGAAAGCAAGGGATAACCTAAAGAATGTAAAAAAAAACAAAAAACAAAAAACAAAAACCCTAGATCAGTGAATAAACTTGATGTATTTTTCTAAGTTTTCAATAACTTTCTTTTTGTGGCATGCTTATAACATATTGTAAATGTAAATATAATCTCATTTGGTTACCAAGTGATATTTAAAAACACAGGGATATGCCGACAATATTAGTTTAAATATTGTCTTAACTCTCCTGATATTTTAGTACATGAATATCCATTTTTTTTCTAGGACTTTTTTTTTTTATTTCTTTTTAGCATATGGTTATTTTTTGTTTTTGCACCACACCTAGTGCTCCATGCAATACGTGCCCTCCCTAATATCCACTACCTTGTTCCCCCCAACCTCCCACCCCCAGCCCCTTCTAAACCCTCAGGTTCTTTTTCAGAGTCCATAGTCTCTAATGGTTCACCTCTCCTTCCAATTTCCCTCAACTTCCTTCTCCTCTCCATCTCCCCATGTCCTCCATGTTATTTGTTACGCTCCACAAATAAGTGAAACCATATGATAATACACTCTCTTTGCTTGACTGATTTCACTCAGCATAATCTCTTCCAATCCCGTCCATGTTGCTACAAAAGTTGGGTATTCATCCTTTCTGATAGAGGCATAATACTCCATAGTGTATATGGACCACATCTTCCTTATCCATTCATCCATTGAAGGGCATCTTGTTTCTATCCACAGTTTGGCGACCGTGGCCATTGCTGCTATAAACATTGGGGTTCAGATGGCTCTTCTTTTCACTACATCTGTATCTTTGGGGTAAATACCCAGGAGTGCAATGGCAGGGTCATAGGGAAGATCTATTTTTAATTTCTTGAGGAATCTCCACACTGTTCTCCAAAGTGGCTGCACCAACTTGCATTCCCACCAACAGTGTAGGAGGATTCCCCTTTCTCCACATCCTCTCCAACACATGTTGTTTCCTGTCTTGTTAATTTTGGCCATTCTAACTGGTGTAAGGTGGTATCTCAATATGGGTTTCTTTTAAATTTTAATTAATTAATTTTTTTCAGCATAACAGTATTCATTGTTTTTGAACCACACCTAGTGCTCCATGCAATCAGTGCCCTCTCTAATACCCACCACCTGGTTCCCCCAACCTCCCACCCCCCACCCCTTCAAAACCCTCAAATTGTTTTTCAGAGTCCATAGTCTCTCATGGTTCAGGTCCCCTTCCAATTTCCCCCAACTCCCTTCTCCTCCCTAACTCCCCTTGTCCTCCATGCTATTTGATATGCTCCACAAATAAGTGAAACCATATGATAATTGATTCTCTCTGCTTGACTTATTTCACTCAGCATAATCTCTTCCAGTCATGTGCATGTTGCTACAAAAGTTGGGTATTCATCATTTGTCCGCTGAAGGGCATCTTGGTTCTTTCCACAGTTTGGTGACCTTGGCCATTGCTGCTATAAACATTGGGGTACAGATGGCCCTTCTTTTCACAACATCTGTATCTTTGGGGTAAATAACCAGGAGTGCAATTGCAGGGTCATAAGGAAGCTCTATTGTCTTGTTAATTTTGGCCATTCTAACTGGCGTAAGGTGGTATCTCAATGTGGTTTTAATTTGAATCTCCCTGAGGGCTAGTGATGATGAACAATTTTTCATGTGTCTGATATACATTTGTATGTCTTCATTGGAGAAATGTCTGCTCATATCTTCTGCCCATTTTTTGATATGATTGTCTGTTTTGTGTGTGTTGAGTTTGAGGAGTTCTTTATAGATCCTGGATATCAACCTTTTGTCTGTACTGTCATTTGCAAATATCTTCTCCCATTCCGTGGGTTGCCTCTTTGTTTTGTTGACTATTTCCTTTGCTGTGCAGAAGCTTTTGATTTTTTTTTAAAGATTTTATTTATTTATTTGACAGACAGAAATCACAAGTAGATGGAGAGGCAGGCAGAGAGAGAGGGGGAAGCAGGCTCCCTGCTGAGCAGAGAGCCCGATGCGGGACTCGATCCCAGGACCCCGAGATCATGACCTGAGCCGAAGGCAGCGGCTTAACCCACTGAGCCACCCAGGCGTCCCAGAAGCTTTTGATTTTGATGAAGTCCCAAAAGTTCATCTTCGCTTTGTTTCCTTTGCCTTTGGAGACATATCTTGAAAGAAGTTGCTGTGGCTGATATCGAAGTGGTTAATGCCTATGTTCTCCTCTAGGGTTCTGATGGATTCCTGTCTCACATTGAGGTCTTTTATCCATTTCGACTTTATCTTTGTGTATGGTGTAAGAGAATAGTCGAGTTTCATTCTTTTATATATAGCTGTCCAGTTTTCTGAGCATCATTTATTGAAGAGACTGTCTTTTTTCCACTGTATATTTTTTCCTGTTTTGTCGAAGAGTATTTGACCATAGAGTTGAGGGTCCATATCTGGGCTCTCTACTCTGTTCCACTGGTCTATGTGTCTGTTTTTATGCCAGTACCATGCTGTCTTGGTGATCACAGCTTTGTAGTAAAACTTGAAATCAGGTAACACGATGGCGCCAGTTTTATTTTTGTTTTTTAACATTTCCTTAGCAATTCGGGGTCTCTTCTGATTCCATACAAATTTTAGGATTATTTGCTCCAGATCTTTGAAAAATACCAGTGGAATTTTGATCGGGGTGGCATTAAAAGTATAGATTGTTCTAGGCAGAATAGACATTTTTAAAATGTTTATTCTTTTGATCTAAGAGCATGGAATAGTCTTTCATCTTTTTGTGTTTTCTTCAATTTCGTTCATGAGTGTTCTGTAGTTCCTCGAGTACAGATCCTTTACCTCTTTGGTTAGGTTTATTCCCAGGTTTCTTATGGTTCTTGGTGCTAAATGGAATCAATTCTCTAATTTCCCTTTCTGTGTTTTCATTGTTAGTGTATAAGAAAGCCACTGATTTCTGTACATTGACTTTGTATCCTGCCACGTTACTGAATTGTTGTGTGAGTTCTAGTAGTTTGGGGGTGGAGTCTTTTGGGTTTTCTATATAAAGAATCATGTCATCTGCGAAGAGAGAGACTTTGACTTCTTCATTGCCAATTTGGATAGCTTTTATTTCTCTTTGTTGTCTGATTGCTGTTGCTAGGACTTCTAATACTATGTTGAACAAGAGTGGTGAGAGTGGGCATCCTTGTGTTCCTGATCTCAACGGGAAGGCTGCAAGCTTTTTCCCATTGAGGATGATATTTGCTGTGAGTCTTTCATAGACAGATTTGATGAAGTTCAGGAATGTTCCCTCTGTCCCTATACTTTGAAGCATTTTAATCAGGAACGGATGCTGGATTTTGTCAAATGCTTTTTCTGCATCAATTGAGAGGACCATGTGGTTCTTCTCTCATCTCATATTGATTTGTTCTATCACATTGATTGATCTGCGAATGTTGAACCATCCTTGTAACCCAGGGAGAAATCCCACCTGGTCATGGTCGATAATCGTTTTAATGTGCTGTTGGATCCTGTTTGCTAGGATCTTGTTGAGAATCTTAGCATCTATATTCATCAGTGATATTGGTCTGAAATTCTCCTTTTTGGTAGGGTCTTTGCCTGGTTTGGGGATCAGGGTAATGCTGGCTTCATAGAAAGAGTCTGGAAGTTTTCCTTCTGCTTCAATTTTTTGAAACAGCTTCAGGAGAATAGGTGTTATTTCTTCTTTGAAAGTTTGATAGAATTCCCCAGGGAGTCTCTCAGGTCCTGGGCTCTTATTTCTTGGGAGGTTTTTGATCACTGCTTCAATCTCTTATTAGATATCGGTCTATTCAGGTTGTCAGTTTCTTCCTGGTTCAATTTTGGGAGTTTATAGTTTTCCAGGAATGCATCCCTTTCATCTAAGTTGCTTAGCTTATTGGCATATAACTGTTGATAATAATTTCTGATAATTGTTTCTATTTCCTTGGTGTTAGTTGTGACCTCTCCCTTTTCATTCATAATTTTATGAATTTGGGCTTTCTCTCTTTTCTTTTGGATTAGTGTGGCCAATGGTTTATCAATCTTATTGATTCTTTAAAAAAAACCAGCTTCTAGTTTCATTGATACATTCTACTGTCTCTGGTTTCTACCTCATTGATCTCTGCTCCAATCTTGATTATTTCCCTTCTTATGTGTGGAGTTGGTTTGATTTGTTGTTGGTTCTCCAGCTCTTTAAGGTGTAAAGAGAGCTGGTGTATTCTGGATTTTTCAATTTTTTATAGGGAGGCTTGAGTGGCTATGTATTTCCCCCTGAGGACCGCCTTTGCTGTATCCCATAGGTTTTGGACCAAAGTGTTTTCATTCTCGTTGGTTTCCATGAATTGTTTCAGTTCTTCTTTGATCTCCTTGTTGAGCCAAGCATTCTTAAGCAAGGTGGTCTTTAGCTTCCAGGTGTTTGAGTTCCTTCGAAACTTTTCCTTGTGATTGAGATCCAGTTTCCAAGCATTGTGATCTGAGAATATGCAGGGAATAATCTCAGTCTTTTGATATCGGTTGAGTCCTGATTTGTGACCCAGTATGTGGTCTATTCTGGAGAAGGTTCCATGTGCACTTGAGAAGAATGAGTATTCTGTTGTTTTAGGGTGGAATGTTTTGTATATATCTATGAGGTCCATCTGGTCCAGTTTGTCATTCAATGCTCTTGTTTCTTTATTGATTTTCTGCTTCAATGATCTATTACTGAGAGAGGCATGTTAAGATCTCCTACTATTAATGTATTCATATCAATATGACTCTTTATATTGATTAATAGTTTTCTTATGTAATTGGCTGCTCCCATATTGGGGGCATAGATATTTACAATTGTTAGATCATCTTGGTGGATAGTCCCTTTAAGGATTATGTAGTGTCCTTCTATATCTCTGACTACAGTCTTTAGTTTAAAATATAATTTATCTGATATGAGAATCACTACCCCGGCCTTCTTTTGAGGCCCATTGGCATGAAAGATGCCTCTCCATCCCTTCACTTTCAGTCTGGGTGTATCCTTAGTTTCGAAATGGGTCTCTTGTAGACAACATATGGATGGGTCCTGTCGTTTTATCCAATCCACAACCCTGTGTCATTTTATGGGTGCATTTAGGCCATTCACATTGAGAGTGATTATTGATAGATATGTTTTTATTGACATCGTGTTACCTTTGAGGTCTTTCTTTCTCTAGATTGTCTCTATATTTCTGTTCAATGATATTTTTAGGATTTTTTCTCTTTTATGGAATCCCCCTTAATATTTCCTGCAGTGTCGGCTTGGTGGTTGCGTAGTCTTTTTTTGCCCTGCCGGTATTGGAAACTCTTTATCTCTCCATCCATTTTGAATGTCAGTCTTGCTGGATAAAGTATTCTTGGCTGCATGTTCTTCTCATTTAGTGCCCTGAATATATCTTGCCAGCACTTTCCGGCTTACCACGTCTGTGGACAGGTCTGACCGTTATTCTGATGGGCTTTCCTCTGTACATAAGGAGCTTCTTTGTCCTGGCTGCTTTCAAGAGGGTCTGCCTACAATTATAATTCTTCATTCTTACTATTAGGTGTCTCGAGGACTTTTAAGAATCTCTAATCTTGGGGGGAAACCATACTGCCTCTAGTACATGAACGCTGGTTCCATTCGTGAGATTGGGAAAATTTTCATGAACAACTTGTTCCACTATATCTTTTAGACTTCTTTCTTTCTCCTCCCCTTCAGGGATTCCTATAGTTCTGAAGTTGGAACGTTTCATGGCATCATTTATTTCCCGATTCTGTTTTTGTGGCTTCTAAGCTGTTTGTTCCAGGCTTCCTCCTGAGCCTTTCTCTCTATCTGTCCTCCGGATCACTAGTTATAACTTCTGTCCCAGTTACCCTAGCTTTTAGAGAATTTATATTAGATTGGAACTCAGTGAGAGCATTTTTAACATCATCCCTGGTGGCTTTCAGTTCTGCCCTAACATTGTGAACATCATCCCTGGTGGCTTTCAGTTCTGCCCTAATCAATTCCTTCATCCATGGCTTTCTCCAACCTAGGTATTGCCTGGATAATTGTTAGCCTGAATTCCCTTCTGACAAATTGTCTATATCTATAGCCACTAGCTCTGTTGCAGAAGGCCCATCCTCTGTATTTTTCTTCTGTTGGGCATTCCTCCTCCTAGTCATTTTGGTGAGAGATGACTGAACAGATGTAGCTGGATGTATCGACTGTGGTGCAGTCAAGGTGCACCCTGGAATGCTTCTGAGCAATCAGGATTCCCCATCCTAATGAGAGAAAAAAGAAAACAAAAAGAAAAAGAGAGAGACAGAGAAAGAGAGAGACAGGAAAAAAAAGGGAAGATAAAAGAGAAGGCTCATCCCAAATGGACCCCAAGGTAAGATTTATGAAGTATACAAACAAAAACAGACAAACAAAAAGACTGATAAAAGTATATGACAAGAGAAAAGAATATATATTTTATATATATATTATATATATTCTTTTCTCTTGTCATATACTTTTATCAGTCTTTTTGTTTGTCTGTTTTTGTATTTTATATATTATATATTATATAATATTTTATATATATATATATATATATATATATATATATATATATATATATCAAAAAATGGAAGAACCTCTTTAAAAAGAACCCCAAGTATAAGATTTATATACCATCAGGACAAACACAAATACACAGAAACACTGGTGAAAGAAAAAGATGGGGGAGTGGTTATAAATTCTCAGTGTGGGCGAGGAAGGTTATTTTGATTCTTCCTGGATATATCTTGATATCTTTGTTAGAGGACTTAACTTTCCTAAGATAAAGGGGGATTAAAAATTGGTTTACCTAGAGGGGTAGCATTGATTGGGGAAAGGGGGTTACCTTGAAATTTAACTCTATATGAATATTAGAAAATAAAAATAAAAAAGAATAAACTGGACTAAAGTAAACTAAAATGAAAAAAATTTAAAAATAGAAATGCAAATAAAAACACGGGTGTATGTATCAAAAAGTTCAAATTAGAAGGTTATTATGGAATTTGATGTGCTGGACATCTCACTGTGATGGTAAATAGGTTAAAAAAATCATCTATATATTTAAAAAAATGAACCAGAATAGTGGGAACGAGTTAAAAATAAAAGTTGTATCTATGAAGTAATGGTGGTTGTTCTCTTGCCGTCTTTTCTTTTTTCTTTTTTTTTCTTTTTCTTTCCTGGTTGGTTTTCTGGGGAATGGGCCTGCCACGCGGGTTTTCAGTCAATGATGTTCCCTGAGATAAGTCCTCCTGTCCCCCTCAAGAGGGTGGGCTCTGAGGAAACCGGTTTTTCAGGCTTTTGTTCTTTGGAGGTTTTTATGTTTGTTCTTTTTTGTTGTTGTTGTTGTTGTTTCTTTTTCTCTCGCCTTGATAGCTTTTGATGGTTTTTGGAGGTTTAGAGAAAAGCAAACTGCATCCCGACCTCCCTCTCAGAGAGAAGCCTAATTCTCCTCCTCTGTCGGTACTGCAGAGCTGCTGGTAGAGCAGGTTCTGAGTCATTGGTCCCTGGGGATGCAGGATCTCCTCCTTGTACCTAAAAACCACAGCAGTGGTGGCTGTCTGGGCAGCTCCAGACTGCCAGAGAGGTTCCAAGCAGCGATCGCACACTGAGATTTTCCCGCTGGCCCAGGCTGGGAGTGCCTGGTCTTTCCGTGGGGCTGGCACCTGTGAACACCTCTCCCCCAGGGGAGGGTGTGGGGCACACACATCTCAGGCTTTGATAGCACAGCGATGCGTTCTGCCATCTGGCAAGGCTCCCAGCCCCTCACGAGAGCCAGACCCCATGAGTTCTCGGGCACACTGGCTGCTCAGGGACCAAGACCTGGTTTCTCCACTGCACTCTCTCTGGCTCAGCACCAGGGGAGGCTGTCCTGGGTTCGGGGACTTAAGCCCCTGTCCCTAACCACCCCGATTCCCACAATTTCCCCCCATGATCCTTTGCTCTTTTTGAGTGCTTTCAACCAAACTCCAAGTTAATGCTGGTCCCCAGATGCAGAATACTCTCATATTGGGGTATTACTTTCCAATGGGTCGCCTCTGGTGGCTCCCTCCCCCTTTTGTTAATCTTTCAACATCAGTCTGACGGTCCCACTCTGCTTTACCTGCCCACTGGCGTCTTCTGCCCCTGTAGAGATTCAGACATGTATAATTCTGATCTCAGGGTGATTTCATGGGTGATTGGAGTTCTTTGGTAGGTAATCAGCTCACTTTAGGGTACAGGTTGAAACGGCGCCACCTCCTACTTCCCCGCCATCTTGTCTCCTCCATGAACATCCATTTTTAATTATATATGTTGTTTTGAAAATTTAACAACTGAACTAAGAAAA
This sequence comes from Mustela erminea, assembly GCF_009829155.1. Classification (NCBI taxonomy): domain Eukaryota; kingdom Metazoa; phylum Chordata; class Mammalia; order Carnivora; family Mustelidae; genus Mustela; species Mustela erminea. The sequence continues at coordinate 15,113,764 of NC_045631.1, read as the reverse complement.
AAACTATGAGTTCTTTCAACAAAGTGAATATTTTGTTGGAAAAAAAGACTAGAAAAGTTGTATAGTATTATATACCAAAATCTTATCTCATAAAACTTACCTACTTAAAAATTCTTAAAATTTTAAAAATTAAAAAAATATTTAAAAGTGTACCTGGGGGGCTCAGTGGGTTAAAAGCCTCTGCCTTCAGCTTGGGTCGTGATCCCAGGGTCCTGGATCAAGCCCCACATTGGGCTCTCTGTTCTGCAGGGAGCCTGCTTCCTCCTCTCTCTCTGCCTGCCTCTCTGCCTACTTGTGATCTCTGTCTGTCAAATAAATAAATAAAACCTTAAAAAATTTCAAAGATATCTTTGATACTTCTATTTGTAGCTTCTTTTTATGAAAAATTCATTAAAAGTTACAGGGAGGGTTTTTTCACATGTACTTTTAAAATGAAAGAGACTCCAGAAAATAATTATTTGAGATTTCCTATTCAATGACGTTTAGATTTCAAATTTCTTGGCACCAAATGAGAGAAGAAAGCAAGATCCTTATATTTCTGGAAACCAGATCATTCAATCATCCATCATTCCATGATGTGTAAATCACAAGTTCCAGAGTGCTGGATTAAGAAATGGATCCTTATATTCTGAATTTTCTCTCTAATAGATATAGATCATAATTTCTTTGTCTACATCATAGTCTTCCAGCATCATGTATATGTTTAGAGGTTACTGTTACTCAATAACTCTATCTTCAGCATATAGGACTAAAGCATCAGAGCTCTTGATAGATGAAAACTAAAGATCAATTTTAACACCCTTGATATTTCACTTTGCAAAACTTGTCCATGGGAGGGAGTGAAACATTTTTTTTCTTTTTCAAAAAAAGAAAACCTGGGACGCCTGGGTGGCTCAGTTGGTTAAGCAGCTGCCTTCGGCTCAGGTCATGATCCCAGCATCCTGGGATCGAGTCCCACATCGGGCTCCTTGCTCGGCAGGGAGTCTGCTTCTCCCTCTGCCTCTGCCTGCCATTCTGTCTGCCTGTGTTCACGCTCTCTCTCTCTGACAAAAAACAACAACAACAAAAAAAAAAACCTTATTAACATATAATGTATTGTTTCAGGGGTACAAGTCTGTGATTCATCAGTCTTACATAATTCACAGCACTCACCCTAACACATACCCTCCCCAGTGTCCATCACTCATCCACCCCAGCCCTCCCACCCCACTACTCTCCAGCAATCCTGAGATTTTCTGTTTTCTGAGATTATGAGTGTCTTATGGTTTGTCTGCCCCTCTGGTTTCCTCTTGTTTCATTTTCCCCCTCCCTTCCCTTATGATCTTCTGTCTTATTTCTCAAATTCCTCATATCAGTGAGATCCTATGATAATTGTCTTTCTCTGATTGACTTATTTCTGTTAGCATAATACCGTCTAGTTCCACCCATGTCATTGCAAATGGCAAGATTTTGTGGGTTTTGATGACTGCATAGTATTCCTTTGTATAGATATACCACATCTTTACCCATTCATCTGTGGATGGACATCTAGGCTCTTTGCATAACTTGGCTATTATAGACATTGATTCTATAAAAGTCTGGGTGCAAATGCCCCTTCAGATCACTACAATTGTATCTTTAGGGTAAATACACAGTAGTGTGATTGTGGGGTAGTAGGGTAGCTCTATTTTCAACTTTTTGAGAAACCTCCATAATGATCTCCAGAGTGGCTGCAGCAGCTTGCATTCCCACCAACAGTGTAGGAAGATTCCCCTTTCTCCACATCCTCGCAAACATCTGTCATTTCCTAACTTGTTAATTTTTGGTTTGAGGTTTTATCTCCCTGTGGTTTTGATTTGTATTTCCTTGATGCTGAGTTATGTTGAGTGCTTTTTCATGTATCTATTGGCCATCTGGATGTCCTCTTTGTAGAAATGTCTATTCATGTCCTCTGCCCGTTTCTCTTTTTTAATTTTTTTACTAACATATAATGTATTATTAGCCCCAGGGGTACAGGTCTGTAAATCACCAGGGTTATACACTTCACAGCAGGGAGTGAAACATTTTACCAGGGAAGAAGCTGGACATTCTTGACTTGGGAAAATGCTTCTACTAAAATAACAGCTTGTGGTCTGAAAGTGCTTTGGGAAAAGCAGCATACAATTTACTTTTATTTACTTATTTATTTATCTTATTTTTTTTAATTTTTTATTTTTAATAAACATATATTTTTATCCCGAGGTGTACAGGTCTGTGAATCACCAGGCTTACACACTTCACAGCACTCACCAAAGCACATACCCTCCCCAATGTCCATAATCCCACCCCCTTCTCCCAAACCTCCTCCCCCCAGCAACCCTCAATTTGTTTTGTGAGATTAAGAGTCACTTATGGTTTGTCTCCCTCCCAATCCCATCTTGTTTCATTTATTCTTCTCCTACCCACTTAAGCCCCCATGTTGCATCACCACTTCCTCATATCAGGGAGATCATATGATAGTTGTCTTTCTCTGCTTGACTTATTTCGCTAAGCATGATATGCTCTAGTTCCATCCATGTTGTCGCAAATGGCAAGATTTCATTTCTTTTGATGGCTGCATAGTATTACATTGTGTATATATACCACTTCTTTATCCATTCATCTGTTGATGGACATCTAGGTTCTTTCCACAGTTTGGCTATTGTGGACATTGCTGCTATAAACATTCGGGTGCACGTGCCCCTTTGGATCACTACGTTTGTATCTTTAGGGTGCAATTGCTGGGTCATAGGGCAGTTCTATTTTCAACATTTTGAGGAACCTCCATGCTGTTTTCCAGAGTGGCTGCACCAGCTTGCATTCCCACCAACAGTGTAGGAGGGTTCCCCTTTCTCCGCATCCTCACCAGCATCTGTCATTTCCTGACTTGTTTATTTTAGCCATTCTAACTGGTGTGAGGTGATATCTCATTGTGGTTTTGATTTGTATTTCCCTGATGCTGAGTGATATGGAGCACTTTTTCATGTGTCTGTTGGCCATCTGGATGTCTTCTTTGCAGAAATGTCTGTTCATGTCCTCTGCCCATTTCTTGATTGGATTATTTGTTCTTTGGGTGTTGAGTTTGCTAAGTTCTTTATAGATTCTGGACACTAGTCCTTTATCTGATATGTCGTTTGCAAATATCTTCTCCCATTCTGTCAGTTGTCTTTTGGTTTTGTTAACTGTTTCCTTTGCTGTGCAAAAGCTTTTGATCTTGATGAAATCCCAATAGTTCATATTTGCCCTTGCTTCCCTTGCCTTTGGCGTTGTTCCTAGGAAGATGTTGCTGCGGCTGAGGTCGAAGAGGTTGCTGCCTGTGTTCTCCTCAAGGATTTTGATGGATTTCTTTCGCACATTGAGGTCCTTCATCCATTTTGAGTCTATTTTTGTGTGTGGTGTAAGGAAATGGTCCAATTTTATTTTTCTGCATGTGGCTGTCCAATTTTCCCAGCACCATTTATTGAAGAGGCTGTCTTTTTTCCATTGGACATTCTTTCCTGCTTTGTCGAAGATTAGTTGACTGTAGAGTTGAGGGTCTATTTCTGGGCTCTCTATTCTGTTTCATTGATCTATGTGTCTGTTTTTGTGCCAGTACCATGCTGTCTTGATGATGACAGCTTTGTAATAGAGCTTGAAGTCTGGAATTGTGATGCCACCAACGTTGGCTTTCTTTTTCAATATCCCTTTGGCTATTCGAGGTCTTTTGTGGTTCCATATAAATTTTAGAATTATTTGTTCCATTTCTTTGAAAAAGATGGATGGTACTTTGATAGGAATTGCATTAAATGTGTAGATTGCTTTAGGTAGCATAGACATTTTCACAATATTTATTCTTCCAATCCAGGAGCATGGAACATTTTTCCATTTCTTTGTGTCTTCCTCAATTTCTTTCATGAGTACTTTATAGTTTTCTGAGTATAGATTCTGTGCCTCTTTGGTTAGGTTTATTTTTAGGTATCTTATGGTTTTGGGTGCAATTGTAAATGGGATTGACTCCTTAATTTCTCTTTCTTCTGTCTTGCTGTTGGTGTAGAGAAATGCAACTGATTTCTGTGCATTGATTTTATATCCTGACACTTTACTGAATTCCTGTATAAGTTCTAGCAGTTTTGGAGTGGAGTCTTTTGGGTTTTCCACATATAGTATCATATCATCTGCGAAGAGTGATAATTTGACTTCTTCTTTGCTGATTTGGATGCCTTTAATTTCCTTTTGTTGTCTGATTGCTGAGGCTAAGACCTCTAGTACTATGTTGAATAGCAGTGGTGATAATGGACATCCCTGCCATGTTCCTGACCTTAGCGGAAAAGCTTTCAGTTTTTCTCCATTGAGAATGATATATTTATCTTATTTTTAAGAATATTGTATTTATTTATTTGAGAGACAGAGAGAGAACACACAAGCTGGGGAAGTGGTAGAGGGAGAGAGAGAAGCAGACTCCCTTTGGAGCAGGGAGCCCAATGCAGGACTTGATCCCAGGACCCCAGGATCAGGACCTGAGCCAAAGGCAGATGCTTAACTGACCAAGCCACTCAGGCACCCGCATAGTTTCCTTTTTTTTTTTTAAGATTTTATTTACTTATTTGACAGAAAGAGGAATCACAAGTAGGCAGAGATGGGAGAAGCAGGATCCCTTCTGAGCAGAAAGCCTGATGTGGGGCTCGGTCTCAGGACCATGAGATCATTACCTGAGCCTAAGGCAGAGGTTTAACCCACTGCACCATCCAGGTCCCCCACAGTTTACTTTTTGACAACCATCCAAGAGCAAATAAAAACTTGAGAGGACTTGTGTACATGGAGAATTACCTTATGAGTCTTTAAATTGGAGTTTAAAAATTTCCAGGGAATTATTATTATACAAATAGGTTAAACATCTGTCTTATACTGACTACCTAATAGGCAACTTAAACTTTAGTGAACTGTGTGGCCGATCTATTAATGAAAGACTCACCAGGAAGAGTAGGATCAGAGTAAGATACACAAGATTCTGTAATGAAAGAGAAAGCAGAAAGAGGTCATGAGCAGAGCAGTGGGTCTTGGTCACAGGGAAGAAACACAAAGCACAAAACTGAAAGCATTTTCTACGCTGATACTATACTAAGAGCTAGGTACATCGTCTAATCCTACATAGGTTCTATAAGAAATGGATGGTAAACTCATTTTAAAACTGAGGATATTGATACTCAATATGATTATATAATTTGTTCACAATTTTCCAACCAGCGCTGACTCAAAATCTTTATATTTTCAATTGTTCCAAGGGAGGAAACTGGTATATTGAACAGAGGCACGTCTGGTTTTGTGTTGTGTTATGCTGTTTTCCTGTTATTGAGCTGTAGTGCTAGGGCTGCCATGATTCAGAACTCCAGCTAGTGACTCCAGGAAACTGCAAATTCATCAGACTTTGTTCCCCATGTTTCATGACAATGGTTTTATGCCCATGAGTTTCTCATGCTCATTGTCTCCCACTTCTTTATATTTTTCTTCTCTTTTTATGCCAGTTTTCTACATTTTCATATAATAATGACAATAATCTATCTTAAATATGTATCCTACTAGCAACCTCCAAAGTACGTTAATACATATGGCCTTTGATCCATGTGAATAGGACAGCCATCCCCCCCACCAACCCATTTTGCAAAGGAAGAAAATGAAACTCAGAAAGATTAAGCAACTTGCCTAAAGCCACCCAAGTAGGAAATGGCAAACCATGATTGATCCCCCTCCCCGCTTTTTAAAAACTTCCTATTCTATACCACTACCTTTTATTGTACCTCAGGCTCACATCAGGCCTTTCAGAGTTCCTTAATCCCACAGAATCCATTTAAGACTTTGGAAGTGACCAAAATATCCTGAAGCATCTGAGCCAACTTCATATACCTGGTGGGGTTAAAAGCAAAACAAACATCAAAAAAAAAAAAATACCTCTTTTTAGCTGTGTGTAATAGTCAGATGGAAATCTGAATTCTGTTGAGCAGATATGAAGAGCACTCTTGACCAGGGCCGTTTTAAACTCTGTCCATCTCACATTGGGTCACTTTGGTAAGCAGAAATGTACTGAGGAGGAAAAAATTCTGTTTAAAGAGAATTTTGTTTTGAAATCATTTAAAATAATTTGGTAATTCGTTTAGTGTGGCTATGGCATTATGACCCAAGCAGAATCTCTGAGCATATTTCTTTTCTAACATATGATAGAAGCCAATTCTTGAGTACCCTCCTAGGTTCAAAGTGGCTTGTAAAACTGAATGTCAATAATGAAGTTATAAATTCAGCATTCTAATCCCTAACAAAAGCCAGCCACAGTAATTATAGAACAGAACTAAATTATATACATATGCAAATTATATACATATATAATTAACATATAATAATTAATAAGTCTGAAGAGTTCCCAAAATGACATGGAAGCTGGGAATAGAAAGATGACCTATGAAGAATAATAGGACACATCCTCCAAGCAGAGGAAAAATTCTAAAAAAACCTATACAAAACCAAAAAAACACTTAAACCTCCCTCAAACACACAGCTTTCAACATACCCACTATGAAATTCTGTTCTGCTCTGATTCCCTTAGGTGATGCCTGCTTCGAAGGTCTTACTGGCTTGTTAAATTGCAATGAAGGCAAATGGGTTCCCCTTTTAACATTGACAGGTGGCCAATAGCCCCATACTACTATGTTAATAATCACTACCAAACTTTGTGGGGCTCTACTGCTCCAAACCCCTCCGGGTGCCACACTGTGTTGGGGGCAGACCTGAGTCTAGCGAGATAGTCATCACACCCAAATCATGATGTTGTCAGGATCATCTCGCTGTACTCTAGCAAACTACATTAAGCTGCTGATAGCAATGTAAGATTCAGCAGGGTTGAAGGATCTACATTCTGATTGTCCTCTGGCTCTATGAAAATAGCTCATGTGATACTTTGTACATGAGTCTCTTTTTCATGTGTAAATATCAGGAGAGAGAGAATCCAATAAATAAACCTTAAAATATTTGAATTACTTGGACTGTAAAGCTAGACAAGTTTACATTTTGAAGCAGCACGAATTTATATTCTGATACTATTTGTTTTAACAGATAATATTGATATTGGGTTTTCATATCAACATTATAGTACAGAGGAGTGCAGTGTCATATATGAGCACATAATTATCTATTTAAAGAAGTATGCATTTGCATTTACTAATACCTTGTATGCCATATGCTTGATTTTTTAAAAGAAAAACTCTAAATAGCAAAGGCTCTTATTTTTTTCAATAGTTCTTGAAAATAATACCTTTTCCGTTTCCTCCTTAGGGCTTTAAACGATTCGCCCATATCATCTTTAATTGACACCTCAGTGTAACATCAGCAAAATAGAGAGGATGGATAGCACAATTCACAAAACATTATCCTTGCAACTATATTTTCTAATACTTTGAAAAACAAATGAGCAGAACACACTTGCTTTTAAGCTTTTCTTGACAATGTTTTCTAGAAGGCTGATTCTAGTACTCAAATTCCAGTATTCAAATCTTGTGCACCAAAACAATAAACAAAGACTTTTCACTTCAACCCAAATTCAGCAAATGGGGTTTACATAGGGAGTATTTTTCTTCAAGTAAGTTGAGAGTACAGTTTTGAGACTAAGGTGAGAGTAGAGTTGAGAAAGTATAATCCATCTTTACTTGGAATTAATGAGATGGAAGGCAGATATTATCATCATATACTTCTAGAGATCCTAGGAAACTTAAGAGACCACAAGACCAGTCATCTCAGTACTGAGGACACTGAAGCCTGATAGCTTTCTTAGCATCAGAAAGTTTCTAATAGTATGCCGCTTCCAGTCGGCGAAGAGAGAAGAATTAGGCACAAACGAGTCAGCTGCAAAAGACTGGGAGCAGGGGACCACAGTCGAAAAGGACTGCTGCCCCTAGCAACTCTACAGTCTCACTTTTATTGGATAGAAAACAATAGCCAACAGAAGGATTGATGAAGGTCAAACGTTAATCCCGTCTTGCAGACAAGCAAGAAGGAGGATAAAGTTTATAGTTAATCAAGCACATTTAAAGGACTCATCTAACTAACAACGAGCACTTCTGGGAAGAGAAAGGAGCGACAACAAAAAAGGGAAGCGGGCGGTTTTCGTTCCACCCTGAGCTGACCGGGCATTCCCGGCTGCCCAGCTTCACGGTCGTACATCGTCCTTCTCGCCAAAGACCTGTTGTCAGTATCAGTATTTTTTAAGGCCATGTCTAAATGTGCTTGGCAACTAGTAAAATCCTCCAGGGGTTACAGTTTAAGTAACAAATTGTTCCGAGGGGCAGCAGCATCAGTAGTTGGGACCACTCAGGCATTCCAACTGCAGGTCTTATGTGTTTTCTACTACACTAAGCTCTTTTCTTTCAGAACCTGATCGAAAATAATCAAAGCAGATGTAAAAAAATATATATATCAACAAACATAAAGATCAGTGGGGGGAAATGGCACAATGTGAGAGAGGAGTACTGAATGATTAAGATGTTTTATTTTATGAAAATGAGGAAGAAGAGGAGGCCATTCCAGTGACGAGCAGTAACAGATTTTAAAGACAACTTATATCACTTAGGTCCCTCATCCTTTATTTTCTTTTCTTCTGATACTTAAATCCCCTTGATAAATCCTACCAATATCATTCCATTATATAATTAATATATAGTCATCATACTTAAATCCATTTGGTGATAGCAAATATACTGTTTCAGAGGCACACATTTCATCTGACTTAACCCAAACAAATTTCCTTTCAAGTTCTTTCCTTGAAAAAAAAACTTCTAGATTAGAGAGTGAAGTGATGATAACCACTTGATGTTTAGATTAATTTACTCTTTCTATAATGGAAAAAATGTATCTGAATCTAATATAAATGCAAAGAATTTGCTATCCTTTATGATAAAACATGCAAATCCAAAAAGTGAATTAAAAATGATCATTTTCCAACTTTTCCACTGTTAAGTATGGCAATTGTATTAGTTACTTTATCAGTTTCCATGATAGCCTTGAAGTGTTTGATTATATATATATGTGTGTGTGTGTGTATATATACACATATATATGTATATATGCTATTAACTTCTTAAACCATTTGATTATATATGTATATATGATTATATATGTATATATGTATATATATACATATATATATACACATTGATTATATATATATACATATATATAAAATCAAATGATTCAAGAAGTTAATAGCATCAGTAGAAAGTTGGGGTTATAGCTAAGCTTCTTTCCTTGCATTACAATGTCACAAACCTTTAATATCTTTGAACCAAATAATAACTTCTTCAATATAAAAAAAATTCAAGCGTCTTATTTACCTTCTAGTGTGAAGCAGTCATTTATCATAAACTGTTCAATGGTAAAATAAGATATTCTATGGAAATACAGGCAGATGAATGATGAGTACTAGCATGAATGAAAAACATCTCAAGGCAAAAATGCAGAAGCCATACATAATAGAAAAAGATGTTTATGGAACACAATCAATGACCTTGTCTTGAATTCTGTGTCTGAAAGAGAAATGTTCTTAGTAGAGGCTTCAACTAGAGACCATATTTTGTCTACTGTCACTGCTAAACTTTCCATGGATGAAGAGTCAGATTTAAATTTGAGTAAATCAGATTTTGCCCTTTAGTTAATTCTGATCCATACAGTATCATAAGTGCAAAGCCTTCAAGTTCTTTCTAAGAATACTCTTTGAACTATAATTTATTAAATTTTAACTTATCCCAAATTTATTGTTTTCTGTGTCTCAATATGACCACAGGCATGTAGATCAGAGATGCCCTTTCCATGCCTTTTCCATATGTATGTACATATGTATATGCTATCATACATAACACATACCATTAATTTACTATACTGTGCAATGTACTACAATGGTTCTTGCTTTAAGGAATAGCAAAGTAACCCAGCATACCTCAAAAGAAGAAATTGAAAGAAAGAAAGAAAGCTAAACACCAATCCCCACCTTGAAAAATAAAAAGATTAAGCAATGGACTGTGTATCTGGAGAAACAAAGGCAATTTAGGAGTATTTTCTGCACCTCAAAATTACAGGTAGAGCAAAAACAGTCATGATTAACTCCTTTAGCCCACTGGAGCCAATTCAGCTTATGGGAGACAATTGTTAAATTCTCAATAATCTGGGGAGGAGTTTATTGAGTATGACCATTATTAAAAAGTAAATTGAAGCTTACAATTGAATAAGATACCAAAAACAAAAGTGATAGAAACTAAAAATTCATAATTTCCTAATTATTTTGCTATTTTACTATTATCAATGTGCTTGATACGGTTTAAGTCGATTATTATACCACCCCCAGGGAAACACTATACAATCATGTGACACTGAACATCTCTTTCCGACACCTCTTTCACTGCTTTTAGTTGGTGCCTTAAAATAGACCATGGTGGGGATACTTACAGCACAGAAATCAACCTAAACTGCAATGCGAGGTGTTTTATCCCCCTCCATCTCAAAGGCAGCTGCTACTAAACATATAAAAGCACACCATTGATATTCTGAACAGAGATGAATGTAGCTTAGTGGTTCACAACACAACCTCTGAATCTGACCTTGTCCATTAATATCTGTGTGCTCTTGCACAATTTTCTTAAATAAGTAGTGGCCTAGTCACTATATCTGTAAAATGGTTTATAAATCTTTTGAAGCACTAACACTGTGTCTGGATTGGAGCTTTAAGTGACCAGTAAATGCTAACTGTAATCACTATTAACCACAAGATGGAGCAATGAACCACAGAGAGGGCCAGTGGATTTAGTCTTATGTTCAAGAGAACTGGTAAAATAGACAAATTAGATTTTTTCATAATTTACTTAGTTCTTTATATAGAATTGTATGCCTTAGGAGCCAGAGCATAGGGAGAAACCAGTTGCATTTTCTGAAAAACCTACAGAGAATAGGGTTTTTATACTTGTATAAAAACATATATGCTTTCCTAATATTTATTTTTTTATTTATAGGGATAATCGGGAAGTGATTAGTTCAAGCAGTGGAACATAAGATGGTAACTTTTAAGGCTTGAGAAAATAACATAAGTTGAAAAAAATAATAAAATGGAATAAGTTTTAAATTTGTAATGGACATCTTCTAAGATGTAAATTTATTACAACTTGAGACTAGAATTGTCATATCATGAACTTTCTCTGATTATACTCTTCTCTTTTTTACCAAGAGATTCCATTTCTGTATTTTAATTTCAGAGTCAGAATGACTGCCATATGTGAAATACACTTTCTTGAGTGTTCTGAATTCCATTTGGTATAAAAAGGCAAAAAAAAAAAATCAAGCAACAGGATATATATGCTGCAGGTCCTCTACCCTGGACACAAGATAGGACCCTTGAATTCCCTGTAACATGGCTTTGGGATGATGGCAGTGAGGTTGCCCAGTTCTCTTTGCCTGAAAACCTCCTACGCAGTCACCCCAGCTTCCCAGTTCTATAGCTTTTGCTTGTCAGTGTGAATCCTACTTGTGAATTCAAAGTGGGGAAGTGGGTTAGTAAGTGTAAAGTATAAATTCCTCAGTGTAAGGTTAGAGCTAGAAGGGATTTTCTGCAAGTGATTGTAGGAGGCACTATCTGTAAGGAGATAAAATCAGTCAAGCCGTTCAAGTCATAAATGGGGAAGGCGCTAATGCACATCAAATTTGAATAGCAAAGCATGGCTTTAAAAGGAGAAAATAGTGGAAGAATTTGTGGATAAGACACGAGAGACTAGAAGACTTGCAGAGTATAGGAGTTTTGATGGTTGAGAAACTTGTCCATAAACTTAAAGTTTATCTGCTTCCCAACAGTGGTGGGAAGGTGGACAGTACTGCTTAAATGATCTGGACCAAATGTTCTTTATTCTCTTTCCTCCTTTTAAGGTCTGTTTCTAAGCAGTAAAACTTGGAAGAGTTTTTCAATCTATTTCCAAGATACTGACTGTCTCACCTGGTGTCTGGAGTATAAGAGTTATCCATTAGATGAGTATTAAGTGAATTTTCACTAAAGTGTGAATGATTCATAACCAAATTCCATAGGAATTTATAAAACTAAAGGGAGTGAGAGGTGTTGGAGAGGGTTTAAAGGTCTAAAACCTCGTGAGGCTCCCTACTACCATGGTGGAATCTCAGGTATTCAGAAGCAGATGGCCAGCATACATTTTGAAATGAAAGATCATGAATTCACCTATTTAGCCAAGAGAAGAATGATAAGTCACTGCACCCTAACTTCATCAAGCCAGTATAATTGCTTTCCAGAAAATACCACAATAATGACTATGTCAAAAATAGGGATTCTGAGGATACCTGGGTGGCCCAGGCAGTTAAGTGTCTGACTCTTGATTTCAGCTCAGGTCTTGATCTCGGGGTGCTGAGTTCAAGCCCCTGCATTGGAGCAGAAAGGAAGAAAGGAAGGAAGGAAGGGAGAAAGGGAGAAAAGGAGATAGGGAGGGAGTTAGGGAGGGAAGGGTATAAAAGAGAAAGAAAGAGAGAAAGAAAAAGAAAGGGAGGGAGGGAGGGAGGGAGAAGGAGAGAAAGAAAGGACATAGGGATTCTGGACCCATTTGACTGCTTGTCATCTCTAGATTGGTATTATAATTTCTATTTAAAAAGATAAATAATGAAATTTAAAAATGATAAATAATGAAATAATGAGCAACATTCAAACTTATATGTCGCCCTCGGCCCGCAAGGACCACAATGAGCCTGGTATGGTGTTAATGCTTCATTTCCGTTTATTTAATCAACATCCTTAGCTTATATACAGCAGGGTGACCAATAAGGGGTCAAGCAATGGGGAGAGCCAATGAGAGTCCTGTTACTATGCTGATTAAATTTGATACAGCCAATAACTATGTCCTCCTTTAGGCGGACTTCACCAGAAAGTTCATTGTATACTTGCAGCGTATTTTGCTAGCAGTGAGCCAAGCACCTTCTTGTAATGGCGGGGACTTCCCCGGCCGGAGGCAGTCCCCGACATCTCCCCCTTTTTTGTTTTATGGCAGAGATCGTGCCTGTCTTAGGTCGTCAGTAGCAGAAAACATCCTTACCCATCATCAGACACAAGATATCGATGATCTCTGTCCTTTCTTAGGTTGGTATGTTTCTCTACTGATCTTACCCGTCTTTGACTACCGATCTAGCATGCTTAGCCATATCTGGGGAGATGTCCCAGCCTCTATTGACATAGGGGCTTGTGCTATGGCTCGGCTCTGCTCTCGCTGCTATGTTCTCCATTGGCGAACGTTTCTGAATAGAAGCAGAATGCCAGTAAGGAGGAGGACAAGATGACCAATTGTATCAGCCCATTGTTTGGTGAACTGGAACATATTGCTGAATGTTGGAAATAGCTCTGGAAGGGAAGCTGGTTGCACACGCATACTATTTACTAGAGTTATCTCAGCCAGAAGGATTCATGTGAAATTTTGAAAATCGTCAGACCAAGCACCCTGCAAATACTAAGAGAGCTGTTGGGAGGAATTGCTGGCCTTATTAAATTGAGAGAATTTTACAGGGGTAACACTAAGCGCAGAAAAAGAAACAATAGAACCAACACTCAGTATATCAGCTAGTGAAGAACGGGGGTGGGGGGGAGATAAAGGAAGAATTAGTTAAAGGTAAAGGATAGGGCCAAGCCTTCAGAATAGCCTATAATTCACGTGTCGCTGTCGGGGGAATTAGGAATATCAGAGTCCCCCACGACAGTAGGAGGATCACAGCTTCCTCTGTCCTCATCCTCGTTCTCAGGGGCCTTCCGGACCAATCTCTCTGGAATCCAAATCGGCACTTCTTTGTCCTGTGGGAAAACACAAACGGAACCTCTGCTCCAGATTAATACAGGATCCGGGCCTTTCCATTGTCCCGTAAGGATATCCTTCCAAAGAACTAAGGGCTTGGGGGAAGAATCCATACGGGCTGAATGTCTTTCAGCTGCTGCTTGACCGTTTTTATCGAGCGTCAAAAAATTTAAAATAAATAGAATTGTATTTAGTTTGTCTTTAGGGGACCAGAACGTGTCCCCTATTCCCCCTTTTTGTTTTAAAAGAGTTTGTTTGATGGTTAAGTGGGCACGTTCCACGATGGCCTGTCCTTGAGGATTGTAGGGAATACCATGATTTAGGGTAATGTTTAGTTGAGTAAGGAAACTGTGAAATACTTGTGAGGTGTATGCAGGTCCATTGTCTGTTTTTATTTGTCGAGGTTTACCCCAAGCGGCAAAGGCTTGAAGGTAGTGGGAAATAACATCTTTGGATTTTTCCCCAGCATGGATAGAGGTGAATATGACACCAGAACATGTGTCCACGGAAACATGCACATATTTTAGTTTACCAAATTCAGGGATGTGAGTAACATCCATTTGCCATATATGGTTGGGTAACAGGCCTCGTGGGTTAACTCCTAAGGAGGGGGATGGCAAGAGGGTAACACAGTTTTTACAAGAGACTACAATGTCCCTGGCTTGAGCTTTTGTTATGTTGAATTTAAGTCTGAGAGTAAGAGCATTAACATGAAATAGCTTGTGAAATTGTTTTGCTTGTTGAATATTTTCCATTAAAGTGAAGATAAATTGCTCTTTGGTTAACATGTCTGCAGTGCGATTGCCTTCCGTCAAGGGGCCGGGGAGAGCCGTATGTGCCCTGATATGCCCTATGTAAAAGGGTACCTTTCTGTCCCATATAATGTGTTGGAGATTCAAGCTGTTCTTCCTGTTTATGGCAAAGTAGTACATCATCCATATAGTGGTATACCAAAACGGAAGGATAGAGCTCCTTGACCTTTTGCAAGGCCTGATCAACATAAAGCTGACACATTGTGGGGCTGTTAGCCATACCCTGAGGAAGAACTGTCCATTCAAATCGCTGATCAGGACCAGAATGATTAAGAGTGGGTATGGTAAATGCAAATCGGGGGGTATCACTGGAGTGTAATGGTATAGAAAAAAAGCAATCTTTGATATCTACAACAATTGAAGGCCAACTCGAGGGGAGGGCAGATACCAAGGGTAACCCTAATTGGACTGGTCCCATGATAACCATTTGGGCATTGATTGCTCTCAAATCATGCAATAACCGCCATTTACCTGATTTTTTCTTAATGACAAAGATAGGAGTATTCCATAGTGAAGTGGAAGGCTTTATATGTCCTGCAACAAGTTGTTCATACACTAATGTGTGGGCTGCTTCGTATTTTTCTTTGGGCAGGGGCCACTGAGAAACCCACACAGGCTTGTCATTGTGCCATTGAATTTTCAAAGGCTCAGTGGCCCCTATGAAAAACCCAACCCCGGTCCACCAATCCCAGAGGTATAATTACTTAGGGGTACTGAATTTGTAATACCCTGATTTTTCCTCCCTAATCCTCCAACACCTGAATATCCAGCTTTAGTCATGAGGTTTCGAGCTTTCTCACTGTAAAAGGCTTCAGTAGTCAATTTTAGGTCCATTTGAGTAAGAATGTCTCTTCCCCAGAGAGATATAGGGATCTTAAGTACATATGGCTGAACCAGGCCGCTATGACCTTCATCATCCTTCCATGGTAATGTAGCAGCACTACACATAGGACTTTGGGCAACCCCTAGGCCTCTAAGGGTTTGATCAGCCCTTTGAAGGGGCCAATCTTTTGGCCAATCAACTTCATTAATGATACTACAATCAGCCCCGGTATCCAGAAGGCCCATAAATTTTTTATTTCTGATCCACAGAGAATAAAGAGGTCTATCCTCCATTCCAAGTGTTAGACATGCGAGGGGCGGGCCAGTGGAGCCAAAACCCCTCTGTCCACGGGATTTTTCTGTGTTGGGGAATAGTTTATGACAGCTTGGTAACACTATAATTTGTGCTATTTTATCACCTGGACTGATAACTGTAATGCCATGAGGGGAAGACACTAATATTTTGACTATTCCTGTATAATTAGCATCAGTTACTCCGGGGTGTACTATTAATCCAGCAAGGGCTGTGGAGCTACGCCCTAATAATAGGCCTACAGTGTTCACAGGCAGTGGGCCCTTAAAATCCAATTCCACCACCTGGGTTCCCATCTCGGGGGTTAGTACAAGTCTGGTGGTGGCGCGGATATCCAATCCGGCGCTTCCTTTTGTAGCCCGCCTTGGCTCGTCAGCGGGTAATGCGTGCGGGCTACCTGTTGAAGCACCCCATACATTTGAGGGCCCTGGGGTGATGGGCCCCATTTCCCGTTTTTTGAATTCCTTGGGGGTAGTGGATTACCTTGAATATCTTTTACTGAGCGACATTCATTCGCCCAGTGTGTACCCTTGCCACACCTAGGACATATGCCAGGTTGCTTTACTGTTGGGGGACCCTTGCTGTCAGGACATTCTCGCTTAAAGTGCCCCTGAGCTCCACATTTGTAGCATTCCCCAGAATTTCCTTTAGCGCCCTTACGTTGGGATAGCTGAATGCCCTGAAGGCCTTGAGTAATGGCTGAAGCAAGTACTTGTCCTTGAATAACACTGTCGTTAATATCCCTGCATACCTTAATGTAGGTGCTTAAATCTTTAGCCTTCCATGGCCTAAGGGCCTCTTTACACCATTTATTGGCTTGCTCATAGGCCAGTTGTTTAATTAGAGGCATGGCTGTGTCAACATCCCCCAATACTCTCCCAGCTGTTTGCATCAATCTTGCAACAAAATCAGCATATGCTTCATTTGGTCCTTGTATCACCTTAGATAGTTGACCCTGCAAGTCCCCACTGCCCTGGAGGGTTTTCCATGCTTTGGTAGCGGCAGCCGCAATCTGCATGTATACGGCAGGGTTGTATTGCAGTTGGTCATGTTTACCAGTGTATGGCCCCATGCCCATAAGCATATCCAGATTCCATTGTGGATTGCCTGCTGCGGCATTACGCCGTGCAACATCCTGGGAATGCTCTTGCCATGCTGTCTTCCAGACCAAATATTGCCCTCCAGAGAGGGCTGCCCTTGCTAAATTCCCCCAATCTTTGGGGATTAAATTCATGCCTGCTATGGACTCCACTAGAGAAATAGTAACTGCTGCCTGAGGGCCATACTGCATGACCGCTTCCTTTAATTGTTTAACTAATTTAAATTCCAAGGGCTGGTGATACCGTTGATGATTTTGGTCCTCTAGAACTGGGAAAATCGAGCTGCTATTGGCCCCCCTCCATGCTGTCTTCCAATCCTCATTAGCAGAGGGATGACATTTACATGTTATCTCCCCCACCAGGGGATTGTAAGGAGGCAGAGCACTAGGGGTCACTGCTGAACAGGGAGGGTCTGGTTTTAATTTGAACTTCCACTCTAGCTCCTCCCCCGACATTTCTTCTTCCCCTTCGCTAGAACTACTTCTTTCCTAAGCAAGAGATGAGCGTTCTTCTTTCACTTCCTGGAGTGCCTCAGCGCCCTCCTGAATAACTGAGTCATATTTCAGCTTATATCCTTCCAGGCACCCTCTGACTAGAGTCCATATAACTAAAGTTCCCGGCGGCAATGGTTTATTTTTATCCCTCTTCTTAAAATCCTCACCTAATTCGTCCCATTGGGGGATATTTAGCAAGCCCTCGTCCAGAAACCAAGGCGCCACTGTCTCAACTGTATTCAAGAATGTCCTAGCAGTTTTCGTTTTTAATGGCGTGCCATTGGCCTTTAGAAGGTCCTTTAGGGAACCCTCTAACCTCGACATTGACAGTCCAGATCCCATAATTAGAATCCCAACCTAATGGCTGTTCCGTGTATACTCGCTGCTTAATCCCGGCTCTAAGGCCGCCCCGCTTCTTACTGCGGACCTATTAAATCCCGGCTCTAAGGCCGCCCCGCTTCTTATTGCGGACTTGTTAAATCCCGGCTCTAAGGCCGCCCCGCTTCTTATTGCGGATTTATTAAATCCCGGCTCTAAGGCCGCCCCGCTTCTTATTGTGGTCTTGTACAAGATTCCCACCACTTTGATCGTGGTCCCTTCTCTGCTTACCTGCGGACTTCTCCCTTGCAAGGTTTTTCTATTTTTCTTAATATTTCCTGGGTCTCAGCACCATTTGTCGCCCTCAGCCGGCAAGGACGACAATGAGCCTGGTATGGTGTTAATGCTTCATTTCCGTTTATTTAATCAACATCCTTAGCTTATATACAGCAGGGTGACCAATAAGGGGTCAAGCAATGGGGAGAGCCAATGAGAGTCCTGTTACTATGCTGATTAAATTTGATACAGCCAATAACTATGTCCTCCTTTAGGCGGGCTTCACCAGAAAGTTCATTGTATATTTGCAGCATATTTTGCTAGCAGTGAGCCAAGCACCTTCTTGTAATGGCGGGGACTTCCCCGGCTGGAGGCAGTCCCCGACACTTATAGATATATGCCTTCATGCTCCTTCCACTACACCAGGTTACCCATGCACTATCAAGAAATAGAAAGGAGAAAGGATGTGGACTATTTTTGCCATAAGTCATGGAGTTTCTGTTAACATTCTGAGAGTGATCTATATTGAACACCATTAATGTGTACCTGGAGCCCAGTAATGTGATTTCAAAGATGTAACTCAGAGAAAAAAAAATGCACATTTAACAATTCATGCCAAAATGTGACAGACCAGGAGGAGGAGTCAAGATGGCGGAGAAGTAGCAGGCTGAGACTACTTCAGCTAGCCGGAGATCAGCTAGATAGCTTATCTAAAGATTGCAAACACCTGAAAATCCATCGGCAGATCGAAGAGAAGAAGAACAGCAATTCTGGAAACAGAAAAACAACCACTTTCTGAAAGGTAGGACCGGCGGAGAAGTGAATCCAAAGCGACGGGAAGATAGACCCCGGGGGGAGGGGCTGGCTCCCGGCAAGAGGCGGAGCAACGGCGCTCAAAATCAGGACTTTTAAAAGTCTGTTCCGCTGAGGGACATCGCTCCAGAGGCTAAACCGGGGCGAAGCCCACGCGGGTTCAGCGTGGCCTCAGGTCCCGCAGGGTCACAGAAGGATCGGGGGTGTCTGAGTGTCGCAGAGTTTGCGGGTATTGGAATGGGAAAGCCGGCTACAGAGACAGGGCTGACAGTAAGCTCACAGCTCGGTGGTACCTTGAACCGGTCGCAGGCTCGGTGAGCTCGGAGCGTGGCCGGAGGTCAGGCAGACGGGAGTAACTGGGCGCTGTTCTCTGAGGGCGCACTGAGGAGTGGGGCCCTGGGCTCTCGGCTCCTCCTGGCCGGAGACCAGGAGGCCGCCATTTGTATTCCCGTCCTCCGGAACTCTAAGGAAAGCGCTCAGGGAACAAAAGCTCCTGAAAGCAAACCCGAGCGGATTACTCACCCCGGCCCCTGATAAGGGCGGTGCAATTCCGCCTGCGGCAAAGACACTTGAGAATCACTACAACAGGCCCCTCCCCCAGAAGATCAACAAGAAATCCAGCCGAGACCAAGTTCACCTACCAAGGAGTGCGGTTTCAATACCAAGGAGAGCAGCAGAATTCCAGAGGAGGAGAAAATAAGCACGGAATGCATGGCTATCTCCCTGTGATTTTTTTTAGTCTTGCAGTTAATTTAATTTTTTTCTTTTTCATTTTTTGTTTTTTTTCTCGCCTTCTGGTTAAATTTTTTGTTTTTTAACTTTTACCTTTTTCTTTTTTAACGTTTTTTAACTAGTTTATCTAATATATATATTTTTTCTTTTTTATATTTTTCTTATTTGTTTTCTTTTTTAATTCTTTTCTTTCTTTTTTTTTTCTTTTTTCTTTTTTTTTCTTTCTTCCTTTTTGAACTTCTTTTTATCCCCTTTCTCCCCCCTCACGATTTGGAATCTCTTCTAATTTGGTTAAAGCATATTTTCCTGGGGTTGTTGCCACCCTTTTAGTATTTTATTTGCTCCTTCATATACTCTTATCTGGACAAAATGACAAGACGGAAAAATTCAACACAAAAAAAAGAACAAGAGGCAGTACCGAAGGCTAGGGACCTAATCAATACAGACATTGGTAATATGTCAGATCTAGAGTTCAGAATGACAATTCTCAAGGTTCTAGCCGGGCTCGAAAAAGGCATGGAAGATATTAGAGAAACCCTCTCGAGAGATATAAAAGCCCTTTCTGGAGAAATAAAAGAACTAAAATCTAACCAAGTTGAAATCAAAAAAGCTATTAATGAGGTGCAATCAAAAATGGAGGCTCTCACTGCTAGGGTAAATGAGGCAGAAGAAAGAATTAGTGATATAGAAGACCAAATGATAGAGAATAAAGAAGCTGAGCAAAAGAGGGACAAACAGCTACTGGACCACGAGGGGAGAATTCGAGAGATAAGTGACACCATAAGACGAAACAACATTAGAATAATTGGGATTCCAGAAGAAGAAGAAAGAGAGAGGGGAGCAGAAGGTATACTGGAGAGAATTATTGGGGAGAATTTCCCCAATATGGCAAAGGCAACGAGCATCAAAATTCAGGAGGTTCAGAGAATGCCCCTCAAAATCAATATGAATAGGCCCACACCCCATCACCTAATAGTAAAATTTACAAGTCTCAGTGACAAAGAGAAAATCCTGAAAGCAGCCCGGGAAAAGAAGTCTGTAACATACAATGGTAAAAATATTAGATTGGCAGCTGACTTATCCACAGAGACCTGGCAGGCCAGAAAGAGCTGGCATGATATTTTCAGAGCACTAAACGAGAAAAACATGCAGCCAAGAATACTATATCCAGCTAGGCTATCATTGAAAATAGAAGGAGAGATTAAAAGCTTCCAGGACAAACAAAAACTGAAAGAATTTGCAAACACCAAACCAGCTCTACAGGAAATATTGAAAGGGGTCCTCTAAGCAAAGAGAGAGCCTACAAGTGGTAGATCAGAAAGGAACAGAGACCATATACAGTAACAGTCACCTTACAGGCAATGCAATGGCACTAAATTCATATCTCTCAATAGTTACCCTGAATGTTAATGGGCTAAATGCCCCTGTCAAAAGACAGAGGGTATCAGAATGGATAAAAAAACAAAACCCATCTATATGTTGCCTCCAAGAAACTCATTTTAAGCCCGAAGACACCTCCAGATTTAAAGTGAGGGGGTGGAAAAGAATTTACCATGCTAATGGACATCAGAAGAAAGCAGGAGTGGCAATCCTTATATCAGATCAATTAGATTTTAAGCCAAAGACTATAATAAGAAATGAGGAAGGACACTATATCATACTCAAAGGGTCTGTCCAACAAGAAGATTTAACAATTTTAAATATCTAAGCCCCCAACGTGGGAGCAGCCAACTATATAAACCAATTAGTAACAAAATCAAAGAAACACATCAACAATAATACAATAATAGTAGGGGACTTTAACACTCCCCTCACTGAAATGGACAGATCATCCAAGCAAAAGATCAGCAAGGAAATAAAGGCCTTAAACGACACACTGGACCAGATGGACATCACAGATATATTCAGAACATTTCATCCCAAAGCAACAGAATACACATTCTTCTCTAGTGCACATGGAACATTCTCCAGAATAGATCACATCCTCGGTCCTAAATCAGGACTCAACCGGTATCAAAAGATTGGGATCATTCCCTGCATATTTTCAGACCACAATGCTCTAAAGCTAGAACTCAACCACAAAAGGAAGTTTGGAAAGAACCCAAATACATGGAGACTAAACAGCATCCTTCTAAAGAATGAATGGGTCAACCGGGAAATTAAAGAAGAATTGAAAAAAATCATGGAAACAAATGATAATGAAAATACAACGTTTCAAAATCTGTGGGACACAACAAAGGCAGTCCTGAGAGGAAAATATATAGCGGTAAGAGCCTTTCTCAAGAAACAAGAAAGGTCTCGGGTACACAACCTAACCCTACACCTAAAGGAGCTGGAGAAAGAACAAGAAAGAAACCCTAAGCCCAGCAGGAGAAGAGAAATCATAAAGATCAGAGCAGAAATCAATGAAATAGAAACCAAAAAAACAATAGAACAAATCAACAAAACTAGGAGCTGGTTCTTTGAAAGAATTAATAAAATTGATAAACCCCTGGCCCGACTTATCAAAAAGAAAAGAGAAAGGACCCAAATAAATAAAATCATGAATGAAAGAGGAGAGATCACAACTAACACCAAAGAAATACAAACTATTATAAGAACATACTATGAGCAACTCTACGCCAACAAATTTGACAATCTGGAAGAAATGGATGCATTCCTAGAGACATATAAACTACCACAACTGAACCAGTAAGAAATAGAAAGCCTGAACAGACCCATAACCAGTAAGGAGATTGAAACAGTCATTAAAAATCTCCAAACAAACAAAAGCTCAGGGCCAGACGGCTTCCCAGGGGAATTCTACCAAACATTTAAAGAACTAATTCCTATTCTCCTGAAACTGTTCCAAAAAATAGAAATGGAAGGAAAACTTCCAAACTCATTTTATGAGGCCAGCATCACCTTGATCCCAAAACCAGACAAGGATCCCACCAAAAAAGAGAGCTATAGACCAATATCCTTAATGAACACAGATGCGAAAATACTCAACAAAATACTAGCCAATAGGATTCAACAGTACATTAAAAGGATTATTCACCACGACCAAGTGGGATTTATTCCAGGGCTGCAAGGTTGGTTCAACATCCGCAAATCAGTCAATGTGATACAACACATCAATCAAAGAAAGAACAAGAACCATATGATACTCTCAATAGATGCTGAAAAAGCATTTGACAAAGTACAGCATCCCTTCCTGATCAAAACTCTTCAAAGTGTAGGGATAGAGGGCACATACCTCAATATCATCAAAGCCATCTATGAAAAACCCACCGCAAATATCATTCTCAATGGAGAAAAACTGAAAGCTTTTCGCTAAGGTCAGGAACACGGCAGGGATGTCCATTATCACCACTGCTATTCAACATAGTACTAGAGGTCCTAGCCTCAGCAATCAGAGAACAAGAGGAAATTAAAGGCATCCAAATTGGCAAAGAAGAACTCAAATTATCACTCTTCGCAGATGATATGATACTATATGTGGAAAACCCAAAGGACTCCACTCCAAAACTGCTAGAACTTATACAGGAATTCAGTAAAGTGTCAGGATATAAAATCAATGCACAGAAATCAGTTGCATTTCTCTACACCAACAGCAAGACAGAAGAAAGAGAAATTAAGGAGTCAATCCCATTTACAATTGCACCCAAAACCATAAGATACCTAGGAATAAACCTAACCAAAGAGACACAGAATCTATACTCAGAAAACTATAAAGTACTCATGAAAGAAATTGAGGAAGACACAAAGAAATGGAAAAATGTTCCATGCTCCTGGATTGGAAGAATAAATATTGTGAAAATGTCTATGCTACCTAAAGCAATCTACACATTTAATGCAATTCCTATCAAAGTACCATCCATCTTTTTCAAAGAAATGGAACAAATAATTCTAAAATTTATGTGGAATCAGAAAAGACCTCGAATAGCCAAAGGAATATTGAAAAAGAAAGCCAACGTTGGTGGCATCACAATTCCGGACTTCAAGCTCTATTACAAAGCTGTCATCATCAAGACAGCATGGTACTGGCACAAAAACAGACACATAGATCAATGGAATAGAATAGAGAGCCCAGAAATAGACCCTCAACTCTACAGTCAACTAATCTTCGACAAAGCAGGAAAGAATGTCCAATGGAAAAAAGACAGCCTCTTCAATAAATGGTGCTGGGAAAATTGGACAGCCACATGCAGAAAAATAAAATTGGACCATTTCCTTACACCACACACAAAAATAGACTCAAAATGGATGAAGGACCTCAATGTGCGAAAGGAATCCATCAAAATCCTTGAGGAGAACACAGGCAGCAACCTCTTCGACCTCAGCCGCAGCAACATCTTCCTAGGAACAACGCAAAAGGCAAGGGAAGCAAGGGCAAAAATGAACTATTGGGATTTCATCAAGATCAAAAGCTTTTGCACAGCAAAGGAAACAGTTAACAAAACCAAAAGACAACTGACAGAATGGGAGAAGATATTTGCAAACGACATATCAGATAAAGGACTAGTGTCCAGAATCTATAAAGAACTTAGCAAACTCAACACCCAAAGAACAAATAATCCAATCAAGAAATGGGCAGAGGACATGAACAGACATTTCTGCAAAGAAGACATCCAGATGGCCAACAGACACATGAAAAAGTGCTCCATATCACTCGGCATCAGGGAAATACAAATCAAAACCACAATGAGATATCACCTCACACCAGTCAGAATGGCTAAAATCAACAAGTCAGGAAATGACAGATGCTGGCGAGGATGCGGAGAAAGGGGAACCCTCCTACACTGTTGGTGGGAATGCAAGCTGGTGCAGCCACTCTGGAAAACAGCATGGAGGTTCCTCAAAATGTTGAAAATAGAACTGCCCTATGACCCAGCAATTGCACCCTAAAGATACAAACGTAGTGATCCAAAGGGGCACGTGCACCCGAATGTTTATAGCAGCAATGTCCACAATAGCCAAACTGTGGAAAGAACCTAGATGTCCATCAACAGATGAATGGATAAAGAAGAAGTGGTATATATACACAATGTAATACTATGCAGCCATCAAAAGAAATGAAATCTTGCCATTTGCGACAACATGGATGGAACTAGAGCGTATCATGCTTAGCGAAATAAGTCAAGCAGAGAAAGACAACTATCATATGATCTCCCTGATATGAGGAAGTGGTGATGCAACATGGGGGCTTAAGTGGGTAGGAGAAGAATAAATGAAACAAGATGGGATTGGGAGGGAGACAAACCATAAGTGACTCTTAATCTCACAAAACAAATTGAGGGTTGCTGGGGGAGGGGGTTTGGGAGAAGAGGGTGGGATTATGGACATTGGGGAGGGTATGTGCTTTGGTGAGTGCTGTGAAATATGTAAACCTGGTGATTCAGAGACCTGTACCCATGGGGATAAAAATATATGTTTATAAAAAATAAATTAATTAAAAAAAATAAAAGAAATGCAAAAAAAAAAAAAATGTGACAGACCAGTGAATAAAGATTCAGCTAAATGGAAAGGACATGCGGGAACAATATCCCTAAGGCTCTGTGACATGATGAGAGAAACTCACTTGAGTTTATGTTATTGGCCATGAAGGATCAATGTAGTTTTAGCAATGTTTCAGCTAGGCAAATTTAAAAACTTTTCTCTATGTGTTCATGCATGTACATATTTGTCTATGGACATGTATGTGCATAATTTGTACCTATTTATCTATCATATGTTTATCCACATGGTATATAAATATATGTTTGTGTGCCTGATGTGTTGGTAATGAATATTGCCTGAATTTACATTCTGACTCATAAAACAGTAGTTCTTATTTTTTGTGCATTTTAAGTTTTGAGATACATGTGATTTAACCAAAGTGCACTTTTCAAAGCAGGTATTACTTAGTAAGTGGAGTATAGTTGACCAAGAAAAAACATATTTGCTTCCTAAAGAATTCCTAAGTTTGATTAAGAGGCATTTCTCAAATCATAGAAACAATTTACTACTGGCTGACAGGACAGAAACTTCCCCAAACCAATGAAATCCCAAGAAAAAGCCCAAGTGAATCATGACATATGGGTATCAAATTGTTTCAACACATCAGTTAGAATAAAAAGGAAGCATTTAGAGTATCCTACAAAATGGCCACTTCTCATTCTAGTCGCCCTGTAGAAACTCAGCACTGCAAGTTACCCATTGTGTTTATTATCCAATGAGTATTTCTATAACTCAGAAAAGTAAGCACTTGGTTTAATTATATAAACTCTCAAAAGACGAGTAGAGTACTCTTAAGTGTGAAAGTTCTTAATTTCAGAACTCCTAGATTTTTCAAATTACTTTCATACCCATCTCAACCAAGGCTTAGAATAGCTTCCTGAGGATGGCAGGTAGAGATCACTATCAGTATTCTGAAGAGGAAAACAAAAATCCAGGCACACAACTGTGAAGAAACTTGAAAACACAAAGTTTAGAATTTGCTTTATGTGTTAGTGGATCTATTTTTTTTCCTAATGGATTGTGCAAAAGTGCTTTTCTCAAAATCTTTGTCATTTATAATTGTCAAAATAATAATTGAAGCAATAAAAACAACCTTCAAGCATAGAAAATAAGTTTTCACCTACCTTCAAATTAATATAAAATGATATTAAGTTCATAAATGTATCTTTTTAAAGATTTTATTTATTTATTTGACAGAGAGAAATCACAAGTAGACGGAGAGGCAGGCAGAGAGAGACAGGGAAGCAGGCTCCCTGCTGAGCAGAGAGCCCGATGCAGGACTCGATCCCAGGACCCTGAGATCATGACCTGAGCCGAAGGCAGCGGCTTAACCCACTGAGCCACCCAGGCGCCCCCATAAATGTATCTTTTAGGGACAAAAATTAAATAAATTGTCACACTTTAAACTTTTTTTTTAAGATTTTATTTATTTATTTGACAGATGCTGCTGCCCCTCGGAACAATTTGTTACTTAAACTGTAACCCCTGGAGGATTTTACTAGTTGCCAAGCACATTTAGATATGGCCTTAAGAAACAGATACTGATAACAGGTCCTTGGGGAGAAGGACGATGTACGACCGTGAAGCTGGGCAGCTGGGGATGCCCGGCTCGCTCAGGGCGGAACGCCGCCCCTTCACAGAAGCTGGGCAGCTGGGGATGCCCGGCTCACTCAGGGCGGAACGCCGCCTGCTTCAGGGAAGCCGAGCAGCCGGGAACGCCTAGTCAGCTCAGGGTGGAACGAAAACCGCAGGCTTCCCTTTTTTGTTGTCGCTCCTTTCTCTTCCCAGAAGTGCTCGTTGTTAGTTAGATGAGTCCTTTGAATGTGCTTGGTTAACTATAAACTTTATCCTCCTCCTTGCTTGCCTGCAAGACTTAACTAACGTATGACCTTCATCAATCCTTCTGTTGGCTATTGTTTTCTATCTAATAAAAGTGAGACTGCGGAGTTGCTCGTGGCAGCAGTCCTTTCCGACTGTTGTCCCCTGCTCCCACTCTTTTGCAGCTGACTTGTTTGTGCCTAATTCTTCTCTCGTCGCCAACTGGAAGCGGCAACAGAGAGAGATCACAAGTAGACAGAGAGGCAGGCAGAGAGAGAGAGGGAAGCAGGCTCCCTGCTGAGCAGAGAGCCCGATGTGGGAACTCGATCCCAGGACCCTGAGATCATGACCTGAGCCGAAGGCAGCAGCTTAACCCACTGAGCCACCCAGGCGCCCCAAATTGTCACACTTTTTTAAAAACCAAATGTTAAAGACACATGATTTCCCAGTTACTGTATTTAAGTTCTTTACAGAAAACTTGAGCTTAGGATATTCTTTTACCCTAAACTGGTAAATACCTACAAATAATAATTCATTCTAAAAGTAATGACAAAACCTAGCTTCCTGCATGTGCACTATACTTTCAGCCCATCAATTGTTTATTCTATATTTTTAATTGATTATCCAGAAGGAGACAACGGATTACTTCTTTTTTTTTTTTAATTCTATATTTAAATTCTGTTTAGTTAACATACACCATATTTTTAGTTTCTGGGTAGAATTTAGCAATTCATCTGTCTTAAATAACACCCAGTGCTCATTCCATCAAGTGCCCTCCTTAATGCCAATCACCCAATTACCCCATGCCCCCACACATTTCCCCTCCCAAAACTCTAAGTTTGTTCTCTACAGTTAAGAGTATCTTATGATTTGCCTCCCTATCTGTTTTCATCTGATTTTATTGTTCCTTCTCTTTCCCTGGGTTTATCTGTGTTTTTTTTTCCTTAAATTCCACATATGAGTGAAATCATATGGTATTTGTCTTTCTCTGCCTGACATATTTCGCTTAGCATTATACCCTCTAGTTCCATCCACATCATTGCAAATGGCAAGATTTCATTCTTTTTGATGGCTGAGTAATATTCTGTGATGTGTGTGTATATGTATACATCACATCTTCTTTATCCATTCATCTGTTTATGGACATCTCAGCTCTTTCTGTAGTTCAACTATTGTCGGTGTTGCTGCTATAAATATTGGAATGCATGTGCCCCTTTGTATTCCTATCTTTGTTTCCTTTGGATAAAGACTTCATAGTGCGATAGCTGGATTGTAGGGTAGCTCTATTTTTAACCTTTTGAAGAACCTCTATACTGTTTTCCGGAGTGGCTGCACCAGTTTGCATTCCCACCAACTGCGTAAGAGTGTTCCTCTTACACTATGTATCCTTGACAACATCTATTTTTTTCTGGAGTTGTTAATTTTCACCATTCTGACTGGTACGAGATGGTATCTCATTGTGGTTTTAATTTGTATTTGCCTGATGCCAAATGATATTGAGCAGTTTTTCATGTGTCTGTTGGCCATCTGGATGTCTTCTTTGCGGAAATGTCTGTTCACGTACGCTGCCCATTTCTTGACTGGATTTTTGGTTTTTGGGTGTTGAGTTTGATAAGTTCTTTATAGATTTTGTGTTACTTCTTTATCCATGTTTAGTTAATTTGAGCCTTTGATTTTTGCTCCCACTTGGGATTCTGAAGAGGTGGGAGAATGTTAGTTTCAATGTCAGTTTCAATTTCAGACCTATTCCTGATAACATGGAATAAGTAGAATTCTTAACTAAATTAAATATATGGGTGAATTTGATTGAAATTTATGTTGGTATCTTCATTGTTTTTAAATCACAGATACAGAAATATTGGTATTATGTACAATAAAATGGGCTTGCACAATAGTAATAAACCAAATAACTAAAAACTAATATTTGAATGAGTGAAGAGGTACAATAAAACTTAGCTTAGTGGGGCGCCTGGGTGGCTCAGTGGGTTGAGCCGCTGCCTTCGGCTCGGGTCATGATCTCGGGGTCCTGGGATCGGGTCCCGCATCGGGCTCTCTGCTCAGCAGGGAGCCTGCTCCTCCTCTCTCTCTCTGCCTGCCTCTCTGCCTACTTGTGATCTCTCTCTGACAAATAAATAAATAAAAATCTTAAAAAAAAAAAAAACTTAGCTTAGTAATACACTATGAAACGGGAAGAACTGCTTTATCTCTTGTAAGGCCCTCTAAAAGAAACATATATCCTTAATACCAATGCCTCCTCATCTATACTTATTTCAGCAACTAGTCAACAGAATAAGATCTTTTTTTAAAAAATTGACAATAGTGGGCCTTGTGTATAGCAGAAAAGTATAGGAGACAAACACAAAAAGATTATTTTAATTATAATAGACAAAAAGAGGAAATTCCATGCTTAAACAGCAAACCCAGTTTGGGGCACCTGGGTGGCTTAGTGGGTTAAAGCCTCTGCCTTTGGCTCGGGTCATGATCTCAGAGTCCTGGGATTGAGCCCTGCATTGGGCTCTCTGCTCAGCAGGGAGACTGCTTTCCCCACCCCCCGCCCAGTCTCTGCCTACTTGTGATCTCTGTCTGTCATATAAATAAAATCTTTAAAAAAAAGAAATTATACCATTGCACATAACATGAGAGAAAATTGAGGAACTTAGTCATTCACCTTCTACTTCCTTTGCCCTAAATCCAGATATCTTCTTGCTATTCACATTAGCAATTCCCTTTAAGCCAGTTCTTCTCAACTTTGTATGTCCTTGCCTTCACTGTTCTTAGTAGGCAATCATGAGTCATATTAGTAGAACAGGTAGGCATGCTCTAAGGAGTTAAGAATCACTGCTCAAGGGGTGCCTGGGTGACTCAGTGGGTTAAGCCTTTGCCTTCGGCTTAGGTCATGATCTCAGGGTCCTGGAATGGAGCCCCACATCAGGCTCTTTGCTCAGTGGGGAGCCTGCTTCCCCCTCTCTCTCTGCTTGCCTCTCTGCCTATTTGTGATCTCTCTCTGTCAAATAAATAAATAAAATATTTCAAAAAAGAATCACTGCTCAGTATACTGATCATAGCATCTCATATGGGTACAAATATATACATAATTACATAAATATATGTATTTACATATATATACAAATATAACTATTTTCTCATTGATGGAAGCATGAGAATCAAAGTTGTTCTTCTGTTTATGTTTCTGGTGCCATAAATGTGTGATTATTTTTACCCCACCTGAATCTGAAAAATGATTTGAGATAGCCTATACAATGAAATCAGTCCAGAAGTATAAAGGTAATACAAAAACTTATAATAAAGGAAAAGGTCAGTGAAATAATATAAATTCAAGAGTATGTTTATTATGTAAAATATATGACAGTTACACATTACATTAAAGAAAGCTTTACTGCAAATATTCAAGGATGATTTATCATTAGAATATCAGGCAATGTGTCACTGCACTAAAAAGATTATGTATCTTGATAGATGTTATAAGATTTTTTAAAAAAGATTTTATTTGAGAGAGAGAGAAAAAGTACAAGTGGAGAGAGGGGCAGAAGAGAAGGAGAAGCAGACTCCTTGAGCAGGGAGCCCTACATGGGGCTCCATCCCAAGACTCCCAAATCATGACCTGAGCCAAAGGCAGATAGCTACTTAACCTACCAAGCCACCCACAGATCCCATAACAACATTTTATAATGTTCAATATTTTCAATGATTACAAACTTTTAAAATGCTAGGCATAAAAGGGAACTTTATTAGCATAACAAAACCTGCATATTTAAAGACATCATGTATGTAATGAACAAATTTTAAGACGTTCCATCCCTTGCCAGTTGCTCTTTTGTTGAACTTGTTTCTCTGACTTTTCAGGAATCCCACATTTGGAGCTCTCTAGTTTACTTTCCAACCTTGGAACTCAGAACTCGTTGATACCATTCAACTAATAATATTCCCGGTTTTGGCTCTGTCTCTCACCTTTGAAGGCTAGAAGAGATATATAGTTTCTAAGGAGATAATTAGCCATTCAAAAAAAAACCCTCCAATTAGCTAAGAGGCCAACTAGAAATTTATGAAAAACTGTACAATTTTAATTGATTTGAATAGTTCCTTGTTTGTAAACTAGTTTGTTTCTCAATTTGTATATGCACTTTATATTCTTGTTTTTATAAGAATATGAGTATATAGTATCCATGTATGTGCACATATTATGTGAACAGAGAAATGTCATAAATTTATGATTTTCAAATGATGTTTATGAGTACATTGTTTTGGTTTTATTTTTAGAAAACATTATTAGAAATATTAGGAATACAGATTCTATTAGGATATTTCTGACATAGAGTGTTGACCTCTGATCAATAGATCAGACTGATCCCTATAAAATAATTTGGGGAAAGGAAGATACAAATGGAAGAAATAAGCAGAATTTGGAGTCCTTGAGATTACAAATAATAATGTCAGTTCTTAATATATTTCTTATAAGTTGTGAAAACTAGATCACTGTGTTTTCTATCATGGCTATGAATCTCAGTTCTGTTGAAAGCTTATTTTTACTTTTCAGTATTTAAAATTTTGTTTTTATTCTATTTTATGTGTGTTTGTTTAGTGTTTTGATTTATTTTTCCTTTTTTTATTGAATATTTTCCTTATAATTACTAGACAGAATCTCAAGTTAATGATACTAAATAATTGAAAATTTTGTCTCTAGTATTCTATAGAGATACCTATGACAAGAGAAATATGTTTTAAATCATATTATTAAGTAAAAACAATTCTTAGGCACAACACAATTTAAATATATATATACATAGTTTAACTTTGGTTTTATAAATATATGTATATTTATAATATATATATAAATATATATACATATATTTATAATATATTATATATGTATATTTATAATATATATATAAATATATATACATATATTTATAAAACTCAAAGTTTTGAGTAAAGTCATAGCAAAAGAAGCCCACCAGAGTAGTTGCCTGTGATGATGGGTTGATAATGGGCCTAGTAATCAGAGATAGAAAGGGAGAAATAATATAAAATAAAATAATAGAGAAATCCTGCATGATTTAGTATTTGTGGTAAAAACTGAGTCATTATTCACCCACACCACTGCCTCCTATGAACACAATGGAAGACTGCCTTTTAGACTCCATATGAGTTGATTGCAACCATGTATGTGAGTCCTGAATGATGAAATGAAAAACAGCACTTTTAGCCTAATCATTACACCTTGTGCACAATCACCCCTTTGTTCTCTTTTCTTCTGCTTGTGAATTCAGCATCACAGATGGAAAGAACTTGGATACCTGACTTACCACGGAGAGCCTGCCAGGCTCATCACACTGGACTATGACTAGGTGATAAATAATTATTTAGGCTACTAAGCTAGTGAGGTGTGGTGTCGTTAGAGTACTTAGCAATAATCACTCTTACCAGGATGATGATGGGGTACCATGAAGCATATGATTAAATAAAATTCGTTTCTGTGGGAGAAATGTAAAAGAAAAAGGGAAAAGGAAAACAGAGGAGGAAAGGTTCCACATAACAATATTTTACAAAGCCTCCATAAAATCAGTTTCATATGTATTATTATATAAGCAAAGGCAGAGAAGAGAATTCTTGTTTTAAATATTGACAAGTTCAAACTTTGTCCATGTTAGAGTAACTGGAACCAAATATTCCTTTCTGCTGTCAAAAACCAGATAATAGACATAAAAGAGTTGTTTTCAGAAACTGGAAAACACAGCATGGGACTGTGACACATAGGCAAGAAAAAAAAAAAGAGGTTAAAGTCATGGTTACTTCATTGGCTATCTAAAAACACTTTCTGGATCATGGCACTGGGAGGAGAAATCCAATGGTAACTGTGTTGTCTTGTTACATCGAGAAAACAGAAATTACTTTTGGGGAAGCCTGAGCCAGCCGCAAGGCAGAATATGCAAGGCAGAATACTATAAAGGATGGAGGTAGGCAGAGGGATCCTTTTAAATTGTGGGTGCATATTAATCTGTGCACACAAAGGAGTAAACTTCATCAGGCTAAGGAGGTGAAAATTCTCAGGAGCTCTATGCTGGATAATTCAGAGATCACACAGACCTGGGAGTCATTTGGATAACTGGGGTGTTCAGGAGAGACACAGAAAATGCCTTTTTTTTTTTTTTTTTTATTTCCAGCATAACAGTATTCATTATTTTTGCACCACACCCCGTGCTCCATGCAATCCGTGCCCTCTATAATACCCACCACCTGGTACCCCAACCTCCCACCCCCCGTCCCTTCAAAACCCTCAGATTGTTTTTCAGAGTTCATAGTCTCTCATGGTTCACCTCCCCTTCCAATTTCCCCCAACTCCCTTCTCCACTCTAAGTCCCCATGTCCTCCATGCTATTTGTTATCCTCCACAAATAAGTGAAACCATATGATAATTGACTCTCTCTGCTTGACTTATTTCACTCAGCATAATCTCTTCCAGTCCCGTCCATGTTGCTACAAAAGTTGGGTATTCATCCTTTCTGATGGAGGCATAATACTCTATCCCCAGGGGTACAGGTCTGTGAATCACCAGGTTTACACACTTCACAGCACTCACCAAAGCACATACCCTCCCCAATGTCCATAATCCCACCCCCTTCTCCCAAACCCCCTCCCCCCAGCAACCCTCAGTTTGTTTTGTGAGATTAAAAGTCACTTATGGTTTGTCTCCCTCCCAATCCCATCTTGTTTCATTTATTCTTCTCCTACCCACTTAAGCCCCCATGTTGCATCACCACTTCCTCATATCAGGGAGATCATATGATAGTTGTCTTTCTCTGCTTGACTTATTTCGCTAAGCATGATACGCTCTAGTTCCATCCATGTTGTTGCAAATGGCAAGATTTCATTTCTTTTGATGGCTGCATAGTATTCCATTGTGTATATATACCACTTCTTCTTTATCCATTCATCTGTTGATGGACATCTAGGTTCTTTCCATAGTTTGCTATTGTGGACATTACTGCTATAAACATTCGGGTGCATGTGCCCCTTTGGATCACTACGTTTGTATCCTTAGGGTAAATACCCAATAGTGCAATTGCTGGGTCATAGGGCAGTTCTATTTTCAACATTTTGAGGAACCTCCATGCTGTTTTCCAGAGTGGCTGCACCAGCTTGCATTCCCACCAACAGTGTAGGAGGGTTCCCCTTTCTCCGCATCCTCGCCAGCATCTGTCATTTCCTGACTTGTTGATTTTAGCCATTCTGACTGGTGTGAGGTGATATCTCATTGTGGTTTTGATTTGTATTTCCCTGATGCCGAGTGATATGGAGCACTTTTTCATGTGTCTGTTGGCCATCTGGATGTCTTCTTTGCAGAAATGTCTGTTCATGTCCTCTGCCCATTTCTTGATTGGATTATTTGTTCTTTGGGTGTTGAGTTTGCTAAGTTCTTTATAGATTCTGGACACTAGTCCTTTATCTGATATGTCATTTGCAAATATCTTCTCCCATTCTGTCAGTTGTCTTTTGATTTTGTTAACTGTTTCCTTTGCTGTGCAAAAGCTTTTGATCTTGATGAAATCCCAATAGTTCATTTTTGCCCTTGCTTCCCTTGCCTTTTGCGTTGTTCCTAGGAAGATGTTGCTGCGGTTGAGGTCAAAGAGGTTGCTGCCTGTGTTCTCCTCAAGGATTTTGATGGACTCCTTTCGCACATTGAGGTCCTTCACCATTTTGAGTCTATTTTTGTGTGTGGTGTAAGGAAATGGTCCAATTTCATTTTTCTGCATGTGG
Source organism: Mustela erminea (assembly GCF_009829155.1). Lineage (NCBI taxonomy): Eukaryota > Metazoa > Chordata > Mammalia > Carnivora > Mustelidae > Mustela > Mustela erminea. Next base: position 15,079,177 of record NC_045631.1, on the reverse strand, counting down.
CTGTCCAATTTTCCCAGCACCATTTATTGAAGAGGCTGTCTTTTTTCCATTGGACATTCTTTCCTGCTTTGTCGAAGATTAGTTGACCATAGAGTTGAGGGTCTATTTCTGGGCTCTCTATTCTGTTCCATTGATCTATGTGTCTGTTTTTGTGCCAGTACCATGCTGTCTTGATGACGACAGCTTTGTAATAGAGCTTGAAGTCCGGAATTGTGATGCCACCAACGTTGGCTTTCTTTTTGAATATCCCTTTGGCTATTCGAGGTCTTTTCTGGTTCCATATAAATTTTAGCATTATTTGTTCCATTTCTTTGAAAAAGATGGATGGTACTTTGATAGGAATTGCATTAAATGTGTAGATTGCTTTAGGTAGCATAGACATTTTCACAATATTTATTCTTCCAATCCAGGAGCATGGAACATTTTTCCATTTCTTTGTGTCTTCCTCAATTTCTTTCATGAGTACTTTATAGTTTTCTGAGTATAGATTCTGTGTCTCTTTGGTTAGGTTTATTCCTAGGTATCTTATGGTTTTGGGTGCAATTGTAAATGGGATTGACTCCTTAATTTCTCTTTCTTCTGTCTTGCTGTTGGTGTAGAGAAATGCAACTGATTTCTGTGCATTGATTTTATATCCTGACACTTTACTGAATTCCTGTATAAGTTCTAGCAGTTTTGGAGTGGAGTCCTTTGGGTTTTCCACATATAGTATCATATCATCTGCGAAGAGTGATAATTTGAGTTCTTCTTTGCCAATTTGGATGCCTTTAATTTCCTCTTGTTCTCTGATTGCTGAGGCTAGGACCTCTAGTACTATGTTGAATAGCAGTGGTGATAATGGACATCCCTGCCGTGTTCCTGACCTTAGCGAAAAGCTTTCAGTTTTTCTCCATTGAGAATGATATTTGCGGTGGGTTTTTCATAGATGGCTTTGATGATATTGAGGTATGTGCCCTCTATCCCTACACTTTGAAGAGTTTTGATCAGGAAGGGATGCTGTACTTTGTCAAATGCTTTTTCAGCATCTATTGAGAGTATCATATGGTTCTTGTTCTTTCTTTGATTGATGTGTTGTATCACATTGACTGATTTGCGGATGTTGAACCAACCTTGCAGCCCTGGAATAAATCCCACTTGGTCGTGGTGAATAATCTTTTTAATGTACTGTTGAATCCTATTGGCTAGTATTTTGTTGAGTATTTTCGCATCTGTGTTCATCAAGGATATCGGTCTATAGCTCTCTTTTTTGGTGGGATCCTTGTCTGGTTTTAGGATCAAGGTGATGCTGGCCTCATAAAATGAGTTTGGAAGTTTTCCTTCCATTTCTATTTTTTGGAACAGTTTCAGGAGAATAGGAATTAGTTCTTCTTTAAATGTTTGGTAGAATTCCCCCGGGAAGCCGTCGGGCCCTGGGCTTTTGTTTGTTTGGAGATTTTTAATGACTGTTTCAATCTCCTTACTGGTTATGGGTCTGTTCAGGCTTTCTATTTCTTCCTGGTTCAGTTGTGGTAGTTTATATGTTTCTAGGAATGCATCCATTTCTTCCAGATTGTCAAATTTATTGGCGTAGAGTTGCTCATAGTATGTTCTTATAATAGTTTGTATTTCTTTGGTGTTAGTTGTGATCTCTCCTCTTTCATTCATGATTTTGTTTATTTGGGTCCTTTCTCTTTTCTTTTTGATAAGTCGGGCCAGGGGTTTATCAATTTTATTAATTCTTTCAAAGAACCAGCTCCTAGTTTCGTTGATTTGTTCTATTGTTTTTTTGGTTTCTATTTCATTGATTTCTGCTCTGATCTTTATGATTTCTCTTCTCCTGCTGGGCTTAGGGTTTCTTTCTTGTTCTTTCTCCAGCTCCTTTAGGTGTAGGGTTAGGTTGTGTACCTGAGACCTTTCTTGTTTCTTGAGAAAGGCTTGTACCGCTATATATTTTCCTCTCAGGACTGCCTTTGTTGTGTCCCACAGATTTTGAAACGTTGTATTTTCATTATCGTTTGTTTCCATGATTTTTTTCAATTCTTCTTTAATTTCCCGGTTGACCCATTCATTCTTTAGAAGGATGCTGTTTAGTCTCCATGTATTTGGGTTCTTTCCAAACTTCCTTTTGTGGTTGAGTTCTAGCTTTAGAGCATTGTGGTCTGAAAATATGCAGGGAATGATCCCAATCTTTTGATACCGGTTGAGTCCTGATTTAGGACCGAGGATGTGATCTATTCTGGAGAATGTTCCATGTGCACTAGAGAAGAATGTGTATTCTGTTGCTTTGGGATGAAATATTCTGAATATATCTGTGATGTCCATCTGGTCCAGTGTGTCGTTTAAGGCCTTTATTTCCTTGCTGATCTTTTGCTTGGATGATCTGTCCATTTCAGTGAGGGGAGTGTTAAAGTCCCCTACTATTATTGTATTATTGTTGATGTGTTTCTTTGATTTTGTTATTAATTGGTTTATATAGTTGGCTGCTCCCACGTTGGGGGCATAGATATTTAAAATTGTTAAATCTTCTTGTTGGACAGACCCTTTGAGTATGATATAGTGTCCTTCCTCATCTCTTATTATAGTCTTTGGCTTAAAATCTAATTGATCTGATATAAGGATTGCCACTCCTGCTTTCTTCTGATGTCCATTAGCATGGTAAATTCTTTTCCACCCCCTCACTTTAAATCTGGAGGTGTCTTCGGGCTTAAAATGAGTTTCTTGGAGGCAACATATAGATGGGCTTTGTTTTTTTATCCATTCTGATACCCTGTGTCTTTTGACAGGGGCATTTAGCCCATTAACATTCAGGGTAACTATTGAGAGATATGAATTTAGTGCCATTGTATTGCCTGTAAGTTGACTGTTACTGTATATGGTCTATGTTCCTTTCTGATCTACCACTTGTAGGCTCTCTCTTTGCTTAGAGGACCCCTTTCAATATTTCCTGTAGAGCTGGTTTGGTATTTGCAAATTCTTTCAGTTTTTGTTTGTCCTGGAAGCTTTTAATCTCTCCTTCTATTTTCAATGATAGCCTAGCTGGATATAGTATTCTTGGCTGCATGTTTTTCTCGTTTAGTGCTCTGAAAATATCATGCCAGCTCTTTCTGGCCTGCCAGGTCTCTGTGGATAAGTCAGCTGCCAATCTAATATTTTTACCATTGTATGTTACAGACTTCTTTTCCCGGGCTGCTTTCAGGATTTTCTCTTTGTCACTGAGACTTGTAAATTTTACTATTAGGTGACGGGGTGTGGGCCTATTCCTATTGATTTTGAGGGGCGTTCTCTGAACCTCCTGAATTTTGATGCTCGTTCCCTTTGCCATATTGGGGAAATTCTCCCCAATAATTCTCTCCAGTATACCTTCTGCTCCCCTCTCTCTTTCTTCTTCTTCTGGAATCCCAATTATTCTAATGTTGCTTCGTCTTATGGTGTCACTTATCTCTCGAATTCTCCCCTCGTGGTCCAGTAGCTGTTTGTCCCTCTTTTGCTCAGCTTCTTTATTCTCTGTCATTTGGTCTTCTATATCACTAATTCTTTCTTCTGCCTCATTTATCCTAGCAGTGAGAGCCTCCATTTTTGATTGCACTTCATTAATAGCTTTTTTTATTTCAACTTGGTTAGATTTTAGTTCTTTTATTTCTCCAGAAAGGGCTTTTATATCTCTCGAGAGGTTTTCTCTAATATCTTCCATGCCTTTTTCGAGCCCGGCTAGAACCTTGAGAATTGTCATTCTGAACTCTAGATCTGACATATTACCAATGTCTGTATTGATTAGGTCCCTAGCCTTCGGTACTGCCTCTTGTTCTTTTTTTTGTGTTGAATTTTTCCGTCTTGTCATTTTGTCCAGATAAGAGTATATGAAGGGGCAAGTAAAATACTAAAAGGGTGGCAACAACCCCAGGAAAAAATGCTTTAACCAAATTAGAAGAGATCCAAAATCGTGAGGGGGGAGAAAGGGGATAAAAAGAGGTTCAAAATGGAAGAAAGAAAAGAAAAGAAAAAAGAAAAAAGAAAAAAGAAAAGAAAAGAATTAAAAAAAAAAAGGAAAACACCTAAGAAAAATGTAAAAAAGAAAAAATATATATATTAGATAAACTAGTAAACAATCGTTAAAAAAGAAAAAGGTAACAGTTAAAAAAAAAAAAAATTTACCCGAAGGCGAGGAAAAAAAAAAAAATGAAAAAGAAAAAAATTAAATTAACTGCAAGACTAAAAAAAAATCACAGGGAAAAAGCCATGAGTTCCGTGCTTGGCTTTCTCCTCCTCTGGAATTCTGCTGCTCTCCTTGGTATTGAAACCGCACTCCTTGGTAGGTGAACTTGGTCTCGGCTGGATTTCTTGTTGATCTTCTGGGGGAGGGGCCTGTTGTAGTGATTCTCAAGTGTCTTTGCCCCAGGCGGAATTACACCGCCCTTACCCGGGGCCGGGGTGAGTAATCCGCTCGGGTTTGCTTTCAGGAGCTTTTGTTCCCTGAGCGCTTTCCTTAGAGTTCCGGAGGACGGGAATACAAATGTCGGCCTCCTGGTCTCCGGCCCGGAGGAGCCGAGAGCCCAGGGCCACACTCCTCAGTGCGCCCTCAGAGAACAGCGCCCAGTTACTCCCGTCTGCCTGACCTCCGGCCGCGCTCCGAGCTCTCCGAGCCTGCGACCAGTTCAAGGTAACACCGAGCTGTGAGCTTACTGTCGGCTCTGTCTCTGTAGCCGGCTTTCCCGTTCCAATACCCGCAAGGTCTGCGACACTCAGACACCCCTGATCCTTCTGTGACCCTGCGGGACCTGAGGCCACGCTGAACCCGCGTGGGCTTCGCCCCGGTTTAGCCTCTGGAGCGATGTCCCTCAGCGGAACAGACTTTTAAAAGTCCTGATTTTGTGCTCCGTTGCTCCGCCGCTAGCCGGGAGCCGGCTCCTCCCCCCGGGGTCTATCTTCCCGTCGCTTTGGATTCACTTCTCCGCCGGTCCTACCTTTCAGAAAGTGGTTGTTTTTCTGTTTCCAGAATTGCTGTTCTTCTTCTCTTCGATCTGCCGATGGATTTTCAGGTGTTTGCAATCTTTAGATAAGCTATCTAGCTGATCTCCGGCTAGCTGAAGCAGTCTCAGTCGGCTACTTCTCCGCCATCTTGACTCCTCCTCGCCTTTTTTTTTTTTTTTAAACAGGAATGAACTAACCTAGAGTAAAGGCTATTTTAGAACTTCCCTACAAAGCTTAAAAAGAAGTTTCAAACAGACCAAAGTAATCAGTTAAAATGTACATTGTCCTCAAATGTATCTCTGAATTAAATCAGTCTCAGTCAAATTCCAGACATCTTCTAGAATCTGAAAAGTACATTTAAAATACATGCAAAAATGAAGAGAACTTAGAATAACCAAAATAATTTTGAGAAATAAGAACAACTTTGGAGATTTACAGCACTTAAAGTGAAGATTCATTATAAAGGTCAAAAATCATGACAGGGTAGCATTAGCATAAAGGTAAGACAGAACTGAATGAGGCGTGCCAGGCTAGCTCAATTGGTGGAGTATGTGACTCTTTATCTCGGGGTTGTGAGCTCAAGCCCTGTGGAGACTACTTAAAAATTAAATCTTGAAAGCTAAAAGTGAATGGACCAGAATAGCAAGACCAAAAATAGAACCACATACATAAAGCCAATTGGCATTTGACATAGTTACCAAGGCAATTCAGTGGGGATAGAGATCATCTTTTCCACAAATTATGCTGAAAATAGGGGCTAGCCACATACAAATAATAAAATGAATCTCAAATTTTACATAACATCATACACAAAACAAACTCAAAATGAGTCATAGACCTAACTGTAATCCCCAAATTATGAAACTTCTAGAAAAGAGAATAGGAGAAATTGATTTTCAGTCTGGCAAAGACTTCTTAAATAGAATGAAGAACACATAGTTGGACTTCCCGTTTCTTGTCCACCATATAAGAAGTTGGGAAATTGCCACTGTATTCCAAGAAGTAAAAAAATGAACTAAAAAGTCAACAGGTCTTCTGAGATCTTTGAGATAAGTGAGTTTACAAGCAAGACTGCTGTCCCTAGAATTGGAAGGACAGGTGAATACAGAGAATCATAGATTACTATGGCAAAAATCCACCCACAGAAAACAGGAGCAGTACTAGGGTAGAGAAAGCTGAACTTTGACAACTTTTAGAAGCTCAATATGGAGAAGTCTAAGAGACAAAAACTCCACAGGGACCCAATCATAGCCTTCCCCCCACTCCCCACACATTGATCTTTTGAAGTTTTACCAGGTTCTCATGGGAACCATGTGCATTCTGTTTTTCACAATGTTAGCCCTCAGGAGGGTTTAACCACACTCTAACCTTCTGGTCCTTTAACAGAGCCTAACTGACCTAAGAGAAGCAAAATACTAAATTCCATTCCATTGGAGCCATCCTGTCCCACCTAATAGTGTAAATTTCTGACCCTCCATAAGATTGAACAAGTACAGACATTCACCGTGCTTTTGTTTATTTGCTCATTCATCCAACAAATCTTTATTGTCCATCTGATGTGTGCTATGTACTGTATTAAATGAGAATATAGCAGGAAAGATATACAGTTCCTGCCCCCCTAAACTTGATATTCTAGTGTAGAGGAGAGATGGCAAGTAAGAAAACGAACAAATGTACTATGTAATTTTGTGTGTTAAAATTTTCCATGAGGAAAAATCAACTAGGTTAAAAACCTAATTGTAATGCATGAAATGAATTATCAGAAAGTTTTTGCCTTTATAAGTGAACTGTGTTCATAATGTTTGATATCCCTACTCTGGAGATGGAGGTACATAAAGGCAAAATTCCATGTGGACAGTAAAATATAAAGCGATTAAGAAAAAATAAAACCCTGAAATGATTAAGTGATTGAATTAGATTGGGTTAACTATGTGATTTTGCTGTTTAGACATATAGTGACATGGTGTTGAAGGAAATTACTGTGTTTGCATTGAAAGCAAGTTCTGTAGTGTTTTCAAAGGCCAGGTCCTCAGACTGCATGATAGACAACAACATTGAAATATAAGAAGAGATAATGCTTAAGTCAAGTACATTGGCATAGTAACAATCTAAGTTCTCCTATTCCTCAGCATACACAGAGGCAAAATTTGATGAGTCACATGTGTGAAATTACCAGTAAGAACTCGCCAGTAATGAGATTCATTCACAAGTTTTGTTTTTGTTCTAGAGATTTAGAAAGTTCTTCAGATAATAAACAGGTGGTCTGCTGTTTGACTGTATTGATTAGAATGTCTTAATTAGTATCTTTTCAAGGTATAAAGGGAAAAATGAATGAAACAAAACAATTAAAATGAACACATTATTGGACAACTAATATATTTTGGGTACCAGGTAAAGCACTTTTTTGTAGATTATCTCAATGCTAAGAGGGGAAAAAAAATAATGACATACATAGAGGTGGATTTTTGTGACTCTAAACATTTCTTCCACTTATCATTAATAAGGGATAAAATGAAGGCAAATTCTGGATGTTTGTAAGTGATATTTATTTCTGTTAAGTGTGTCTTACTGGGAGAATGGGGCCATAGGGTCTAATTCTCAGTTCCAGCGATTGTGGTTGCTTTGAAGTTCTCACAAACTTTTTCTTTTGACTGAATCATCTATCTTACTGCATAAAAATTTATTTTTATCTTGAAAAACCTGAGGTTTAAAAAAAGAAGATTACTGTCAGTATCAATTGAAAGGGTGGAGAACAGAAACATTCAGAGAATTTTTGCTGTTCGTTGGGACATATCTTTATAAGCATATAACCCTCCTAAGAGAGACCATGGAGACTAGATCAGATCTGGGTATAATGTGCTGAATTTTGGTGCAGAAATGAAGGGTAAAATATTTGTCTCCATGGCGTCAGATCCATAACTGCACTTTTCAAAATGTCAAGGTTACATTTGAAAAGTAGTTTCAATTTCCCCCCATTTCCTAAAGGTAATTCTCTGCTTATACTTCACACATAAAAATCTGTGACTTAATGAAAATTTTCTTCACTGTATTAGGATAATAATCCCACCTAACATGGCTTAGAGTACAGTGTATTTTTTTCTTAATCTCCAGATTCCAGGGTATAAAAACATAGTATTGTTGGCGATTTAGTAATATTTTGTCTTTTCGACCACTTCAGTTTTGTAGGAGGTCATGGTTTGTTTCAGAAACTTTGTCAAATAAGGTATCTCTTTTTGGAAATATTAATCCATAAAAGAAGAAAACATATACCTATATGTCTGTGATTTTTAAAAAGATTTTATTTATTTATTTAACAGACAGAAATCACAAGTAGCCAGAGAAGCAGACAGAGAGAGAGGAGGAAGCATGCTCCCTGCCAAGCAGAGAGCCCCATGTGGGGCTCGATCCCAGGACCCTGAGATCATGACCTGAGCTTTGAAAGGCAGAGGCTTTAACCCACTGAGCCACCCAGGCGCCCCTGAGATATTTCTATATAAAACAGCCAACCCCAGATAAATTGAATCTTGCTAGATAAAAAATGTACATTTGTATAAATTTAATATGCTTTACGGAGTCCTGATTATATATGCAATAGCAATACAGCTACACATTGCAGTATACCTTTACAACTATTAAACCATCAAAGTTTATTGTGGTACAAATGTTAAAAATACTAGTAGCTATTTGGAGGTAATTATTAGATTGTGATGTTTAATGAGATGGAATGAATGGCAAATGCAAAATAAAATTCTCAAGTAATTTTATGGAAAAACAAATTTCAATTTATTAGAAATCTTAATATAACACACATTTTAAAAAGGCCATGTAAAAAAATTCTGGAGGATGGTCAGTTGTAAAAAATCAATAACTAGAAGCATTAAAGTAAAATTTCTGTCACCATCCTGGGGGTGAGAGGACATATGGACAAGATTTTAAAGATTTAAGTCATTTTGCAGATGTCAACAGGTAATCTGCCTTTATATTGGACAATTTATTTTTAGTTTATAAACCATTGATACAGAAAAATGGTACCAAAATTATGGGCTTTCCTTGCAGAAATTAAACAGTGTATCTTTGTAAGAAATGAAACATCATTTAGATTCAACTAAATATCATAAATATTATACTTACTATATGTTAAAAACAGGCATTTTCACATGGATCATCTTTTTTTCAAGGTTTCATTTGTTTATTTGAGAGAGAGAGAGTGCGGGCACACAAGCTGGGTGGAGCAGGGGTAGGGACAGAGGGAGAGGGACAAGTCAACTCTGCACTGAGCAGGAAGCCAAATGCAGGGCTTGGTCCCAGGACCTGAGATCCCACCTGAGCTGAAGACAGCCACTTTAACAGACTGAGCCATGCAGGCACCTCTTCATGTGGATTATCTTAGGTCATCTCCACAAGGACCTTGTGGAGCAGTTATTTTAACTTTAAAGATAAGCAGATTAGACTTACAGAGTCTAAGGAACTTGTTCAGAGTCTCAGCTATTTGATGGTTGATGTGAACCTTAACTGAGCTCTTCTACCCCAAGTATAGGTGCCCTTTCCACTACCTTTGCCAACTCAATAATAATAGCTTAATTAATAATTAATTATTAATCAATTAACTAATTAATAGCTTCATTTGGACATCTCAATAAATCTCTTATTTGTTCAGTAAATATCTACAAAATTTCTAGTTTTTCTGATATCTCTATGTTACATAGTTGAGACTGAGGAGTTACCTTGATTGATCTCAAGTAAATTTTGTTCTTCTGTATGTTTAATGCGTTGTTTTTCTCTGGCTGCTTTCAAACTTTCAAATTAAGCATAAATTTGACTGTATGTGCATAGGTGCTATTTTCTTTGCATTTACTATGCTTGTGTTCTGATGAGCTTGAATTTGTACATTTATGTTTCTCACCAAATTCGAGAAATAAGCTCCATTTCTTCATCCATTTATTCTATCACTTTATTTTTTTTTCCTCCTAGTACTATCACTGCATATATGCTAGACCATCTTCAATTGTTGCAGTTTTTCTGAGTCTGTTCATTTTTTGCATTTAACTCTCTCTCTCTCTCTTTAAGGTTTTATTTATTTATTTGACAGAGATCACAAGTAGGTGGAGAGGCAGGCAGAGAGAGAAAGAGGAGTAAGCAGGCTCCCTGCCAAGCAGAGAACCTGATGTGGAGCTCGATCCCTGGACCCTGATTCCATGACCTGAGCTGAAGGCAGAGGTTTTAACCCACTGAGCCACCCAAGTACCCATAATTGTCTCTCTTATTTAATTTATTATTTATCTGTCTTAAATATCATTTACTTTATCTTCACTATGTTGTTAATCCCATTAGATGAAATTTTTATTTCGGATTTTATTTTTCACTTTTCGATTTCTTTTTTATACTTCTTTTATAGCTTTTGTTCCTTTGCTGAAATTTGTCTTTTTATTCATCATCAATATATTTCCATATCCCTGAAGATAATTACAGTAGCTTCTTTAAAATCTGTTCTGATTCCAACATCTTGATCCATCTCTAGTTTTGTCTTCATTGTTTTTTTTCTTTGAGTGTGGCATTTTTCCCTTTTGTTGAAATTTGTGTAATTTGGATTTGTGTTCTGGGTATGAATTATGCATTGTAGAGATTCTGGATTAGGATAGATGCTTTCAAAGAATGCTGTTTTGTTTTTTGTTGTTTTGTTTTGTTTGTTGAGTGTTCAGTTTGACAGAACTCAAACTACAATTTTTTTTTCCATGTGGTGCATGGCAAGTTCAGCCAAATATTTAGGTATAATGTGGTGTTTCTACCTTATCTCTCTTTTTAGAGATTCTTGCCTGACTCCACTCTGCCCCCTCTTAATTTTTCAGCTATGTAGTTGTCCCAGACTATGCCCTTCTTGGTTCATCAGTCTAATAAAAGAGTCTTATCACTTCTATATTGTAGTTGCACAACATTGCACTAATGGTGTCTGCCTCAGGCTCCAAGTGGTAAAACTAGGAAGCTTACCTAGGATTATTCTCTTCTAGCAAGTGTTGACTTATCTGTAACATCTGCCTGCTTTGCTCAGTCTTCAGTGTCCTTAGATAATTTTTTTTCTTTACATATTACACTGTAGTTTATGGAATCATATAATATGTGGTGTTTGTACCTGGCTTCTTTTACTTAGCATAATGCTTTAAAATTAATTTGCAATATTGTATATATAAAAGATTGTTCCCTTATGTTCATATTCTTTTACTATTGAGTAGTATTTTGAGCAATGGTACAAAGATTTCCCACACACCCCATCCTTCCCTCATTATAAGCATTTTTCCACAAGAGTCCTATCTTTGTTACAATCTGTGAACCTACCCTGACACATAGTTATCACCCAAACCCACCATTTACATTATGATTCTCTCTTGATATTGCATATTCTATGATGTACAAATGTATAGTATCCACCATTATACATATGTAGGTATATGCATATATCCACCAATATAGTATCATACAAAATAGTTTCAGAACCTAAAATCACCTGTGTTCTGCTTATTTATCTTTCCCTCCCCCCTCACTTCTAAAAACCACTTATCTTTTTGCAGTAACTATTCTGGTGTCTGGGTGTATCACACTTTATTTGTCCATTCACCTTATGAACGGTATCTTGGTTGCTATCGATTCTGGTAATTATGAATAAAACTTATACATTTGTGTGTAAGTTGTTCTTTCGGCATTGCTTTAAGCTTGTTTGGGGGAAATACCAAGTTCTCTGAGGTATTTATTTTAGAAATATTTAGAAATATTTTAGAAATACATTTAATATTTCTTTGAAGGCAGGTCTGCTGGCAACGAATTTCTGTAATTTTTGTTTGAGAAAGTATTTCTTCACTTTCTAAAAGGTAATTTTGTAGGGTACAAAATGATAGATTGATTTTCCCCCCTCAACTCTTTAAATATTTCACTCCACTTTTTTGTTTGCATGGTTTTCTGAGAAATTGGATATAATTCTTATCTTCGTCCCTCCATAGATTAAGATTCCACCCCCCCGGGTTTTTTTTTCTGAATTTCTTCTATATCTTTGCTTTTCTGTAGTTTGAATATGATATGCCTTGATGTAGTTATTGGCATTTATCCTATCTATTTCCATGATTTGGCATTTATCCTATTTCCATGAATTTGTATCTGGTCAGCAAGGCATCCCCCTTACCCTCCCCGGGCCCCAGGGACACAAGGCAGCTGTGGGTGGGGGAACGAGGCTGCGTCCTGAAAGAGAAGTCAGAGGCAGAGAGGAGGGCGGAGGACGGACAGGCCGCTCCGCCCATCCTGTGGTCCCTGCCAGCCCGTCTACCATCCAGGCTCCTTCAGGCTCTCTGCAGTAAGCGGGGAGGGAGGCAGAGGCAGGACCAGCGCTCGCCGACCTCCCTGGGCCGGGGCCGCGTCTGAAGCCCTTTGGCGAACTCGCGGGAGCCCAGGCGCTCCAGCCCCGCAGCACCCTCCCCCGCCAACTCTCCGGTCTGCGTCTTGCAGCGCCTGACGGCCCCGCATGAGCGCTCTTCCTGCCCGGATTCCCCCGCCCCTTCCGGGTCCCCACACCTCGCCACACTCACCCAACAGCCCCCCACGCCCATCGCCCGCCCCGCCCGCCGCTCAGCGTCCGCCCCGCCGGTTTGAATCTCCGCGCGGGCCCGGCCCAGGCCAGTCCTCGCCGCTGACTGGCTGCGTCCCCGCAGGGCGGCCGCTCCCGGGATCCGATTGGCCCCCGCGCTCGCGCGGGGCTGCTGCCCTCCGATTGGCTGACTGCCGGGTTCCCGCGGGAATGGGCGCAGCCGGGGTCGCCCAGTTCCCGCTGTTGGGGGCGCAGCGGGGTCCGCCCCTTTGTCTCCGAGGTCCAGAGGCCGCGCAGGAGTGTCTGCCCCGAGCGCTCGCGGCTGCTGTTCCCGCATGGGTGTGTCCGTCTCCAGCGCTTGCCCTGTGTTCCCCAAACGTGCCCCCGCACTCTGGACCTGGAAGATCCTGGAGGAGGGGCCAGAGCAGGGCGAGGCCTCCCTCCACCCCAGCATGGACACAAGCTCTAAAACTCGCCCTTTGGAAAGCCCCTCCCTCTTTCCCTTGACTTCAGGGCCAGGCCGCGCCCCTCCTCCAGGCTTCCTCGCTGCAAGCCTCACCGCCCCCTACCCCAAAGCTCTGTTCCGGGCGGTGCAGCGCGCCCCCTCTCTGGCTGGCTCTGTCTGCTCCCCAGCCCTTCCACGTAAGTCTGCCCTGGACAGCGACAGAGCTGGGTGACCCAGACTTCGGGCTCAGGAACCTCCCTCCCCACAGCGGAGGGATGGAGGGATGGGGGCAGCTGCGTGCCGCCGGTGCTGGTGTGCCCATCGAGCCCTTCTGTGACGACCTCGCTGGACCCTCAGGGCAGCCTAGGAGTAAATGAGGAAACTGAGGCCCGGCGAGGTTCGGTGGGCCCCAATGGCCCTTAGGGGACCAGGGTCCCTGCACCCGCTCCTCAGGGCTAGCGTGTGGGGAGAGACAGGGCGTCCATGAACCAAAGAGCCACTAATCAAAGAAAATGACAGTGAAGGCCCCCACGTCTGGAGGCTGGGGCCTCTAGAATGAGCTAAGGGAGCAGAGAATGTATTTGAGCATGGAGTGGGGGGCTCCTTCCACCGAGGAGTTAGCGCCCACTGTCGGACACCCAGCTCACAGATGTGTAAGTGAGACAGAAGTCTCTGGAAATGAGATGGGACTCTGAGCGGTGGTCTGGGATGCTCTGCTTTGCTGTTTCATTGTCTGACCATGGCTCTTCCTGTCCCTGCCTTCCCCACGTGGAGACTGAGCTGTGGCCTGTTGGGGACAGGAGTGTGGATGGCACTTAGGGGATTCGATTCCCGCCTTTCCCCAAGGACACAGGAGGGGGAAAGCCAGTGCCCTTATTCTCCAGAAAACTAAGCTGGGTGTGGGAGGGACTCAGTGAATGGGGAACAGTCTCAGCTTGGCCTGGCTGCTCCCTACTGTGTCTGGCCATCAGAGGACAGCCTGAGCTGGTCCAGCCCTGACCGTGGGCCAAGTGCGCTTCCTGCCCTGCTGCCCAAGGAGGAGCTATTTTTACTCGAATTTTGGATGACAGCACAGATTACCAAGGCTGAAGTGTCTGGCCCGACATGGGAGCGCAGTGTCAGCAGGAACCAAAATCTTGGGTGTCTGGCTTTGCACCCCAAATGCCTAATCTTTGGTCACAGGACTTCCTCAGGGTCAGAAGTGAATGGAGGGATGTTTAATCGGGACTCCCTGCCCACATGGGGCTTTGCATCCCCTCCCTCACAACGTCCCTATCCCCGCCAGCCCAGAGGAAAGGACAGCAGTGTCCATGACAATGAGGAGGAGGAGGAGGAAATGTCTTCTTCTGAATGAGAGACTCCCCTTGCAGGGAGCAGAGCTGGCCAGGCCTGAGAGGAAAGGGGGGGCAGGCTCCTAGTGGAGCAGTGGTAGGGATGGGGGAAAAGCCATTCCCAGGCAGAGGCTTTCTGGGGTCCAACCCCACCCATGCATCTGTTGCCGAGGAGGACAGAGGAGGAGGGGTCCCAGCTCTGCCATGTCCTGGGGGGATCCCTGACCAACAGCAGAATTTCCTGCTAGTTCCCATGACCTCCTGGAATGGCCGGTGCTAGAAGAAGCAGACCTACGCTGGGCCAGATGCTGCAAGGGAGGCGTCCTCAGGGTGAGGAAGGGAGCAAAGGGATGTGAGGAACCCCACGTGAGCAGGGGCAGGGTAGACTCTCCCAGCATGTGGCAATTTAGCAGAGGAGCTAGGGGACAAGATGCAGGGTGGAGGGGGGTGGCGAGGCTTTCCTCAACTGGGGCCTGCCAAGGCCGGTGTAGGCGACTGGGCAAGCCCACTTCTAGGACCAAGGAAGGCAGCTGGTGGACTGAAGGCCCACCACCCTGGGGACAGGTGGCCTGGGGCAAAGCTGGCTCCACTGGGTTGGGGGGGGAGGCGGCAGGAGCCTGAGGTGTATCCTGAGGGGAGCAGAGAGCCTTTGAGGAGTTTTAAGAGGGGTGGGGTTATTAGAGTTGCCTTTTCCGGAAGTCCATTAGGAGGTTAGTCTGGGGCTAACCACGGCTGGGGGCCCGTCGGAACGCTGTGGCCTGAGCACCTCCTTCTTCTGGCCTCAACTTCAGCAAACACCCCCAAACCCCACTCCTGCTCCTCCGCAAGGAGGGCCCAGATCTATGCCTTCTACTCCAGCACCGCCCCTCCCCAACTCCCTGCCTCTCTGCCTTCCAGAGCCCAGCAATCAATCAGCTTTCTCTTCACTGTGGATTACAGCGAGAAGCCAGCCGTCACCGGCAGGGAAGTCCAGCACAACGAGCACAGACAAAGCCGACAGCCATGCAGCCATTGTGGGGAAGAAGCCAGCACTGCTGGGACCCCAGAAGCAGCGCCCCACCCTTGGGTCCTGCCTCCCTCTCTCCTTCCCCCGACATCCATGGTAATTGCTTTATTTCCCTCTAAGCATCCGTCTTGCTTTCTCTGTGTTCGGACTCGTCTGCGTTGCTGTGTGGTCAGAGAAGGGTGGGACAGAGAAGGACCCCAGGATCCCTGCTCCCAGAGAGGGCTGGATTGGAGCCCTAGGGGTCTGAGCACCCCAGGAGGGGCCTAGGGGCCTGATCCAGCTGCCCTGGTCTGGGCTTAGGGGCTCAGGCTTGGCATCTATGTCAGTGGCTCTTTGTGGGAGATTTGTGGGGGGACGGCTGAAGAGGTGGATCTCTCCATTTTGGCGGGGAAGGTGGAGTTAAGGAGGGTGGCAGACCCCCAAGGCCACAGGTCAGGAAATGAGAAGTGTGATCAGGGGCTCTATGTGGCTCCTGATAATCTAGTGTCCCTTCCCGCTAGTGTCACAGAGAGGAAGGACACTGGGAACCCGAGCTCCCATTGGCCACAAGGTGGCGTCAAATACCACGCCTTCAGGTCACCTGTCACTTTGAGTCCGGAATGGGGATCCCGGGTGCAGGGACTGAGCTCTGCAGGGGTCTCCAAGCACAGGGGTAGGGATGAGACCCTCTACCCCGGGAGAGAGAATCCTGCTCCCCACAGTCAGAACCTGGAGTGGGGGATGGAGCGGGACTGGAGGACACCCTTAACTTTCCCCAAACTTGTCCCTTCTCTCACCTGGTTTTAGAATCCCGCAGGCCAGAAACCTGCTCTCCCCCTCCTGCATCACATTCTCTCCTGTGCAATGTTTGAGGGTAGAGGAGGAGGAAACAGGAAAGAGGGAAGGCAGGGACTGTAGAGACCACAGGACCTTGGCATGGACACCAGGACGTGGAGGGGGCTTCAGGCTCCCCTCCTGTTCCCCTTTGTTGGCCTCTCTCCTGCTACACCCCCTCCCCATCTTCTCTGAGAACCCTCCGGCTGCTTTCTTTCTTCTTGGGATGGGAGAAAACCCTCGGTGGCTGGACTGTGGGGGCCTCACCTCCACCTGAAGAGTAGGGAGGAGGCACCGCCCGGCTTTCTCCTGGCTCACACCTGCCCCGGAGGCAGGGTCAATGCCCAGGTCTGGGTGTCTTCCTCCCAGGAGATTACTCAGCCTGAGCCCGGGAGCCATGGAGGCCGCTCTGCTCCTGAACATGGAAGGGATCAAGAAAACCATCCTACATGGAGGGACCGGGGAGCTCCCAAACTTCATCATGGGGTCCTGGGTGAGTGGACCTGGTCTGCTGCATTCCTGCTGTGTGTCTTTCGGCTTTGCCAGAACGGGGCCAGGAGGGACGTTCCCGGAATTATCAACCCTCGAGCACCTGGGAAGCTTGGAAACGGTGCCCACTCACCGGACATGGGCTGGGGGAAGGGCTTTGGGAGTTTTGTGATGCCCCAATGTAGAGTGGAGCCCTCAGGGTTCACGGTTTTGTCCACAAATGTCTGGTGAGCTTCCCTGCAAAATGGAGTGTCAGGGTCTGTGGCCTCAGATCTAGGTCTTCTGTAAGCCAGGCTCTGAGGTCCTGCACAGCTGCCAGGCAGGACAGCCAGTGGCTTGGGGTCCTTGGAGCAGGGGTGAGGGCAGGCAGTATGGGGGTCGCTCTGGGGTCCCGGCATCTGGATAGGGTGTGGTGAGCTGAGCCCGGAAGATAGCCCCACCAACAATGGTGGAGTTTTGTCTGAGACCAGGGTACCCCTCCTCCTGACTAGGTGATCTTTCACTTCCGCACCACGAAATGCGAAGAGGAATGGACGGTGATCGACGACAGCAAGCTTGTGAGCCACCCCATGCACATCACCATTGGGAAAATGTTCAAGCTGGAGGTCTGGGAAGTGCTGCTGACTTTCATGCGGGTTGGCGAAGTGACTGAGTTCTGGTGGGACACCATTGTGAGTAGCCCATATCTGCCCACGAGGTCCACGCCTCCATCAGCCCCCCTGCCGGCTCTGCGGGGCAAAGTGAGGTGAAAACGAAACCCTGCATCCCTTCCTCTGCCTCTGAGCACATGGAGGAGAGCTACCTCAGACCACAAGCTCCCAGAGTGACTGTTGGTGTTGTGGTCGGCAGGGTGGGCTGTGGCACCAGGACCGTGCCCCACACATGATTACTGGGTCCTGGGGACTTTTGGTCACTAGTCACTTTCCTGCCCTTCTGCCCATGCCCATGAGCCATGTAAAACTACTCTCAAATAAATCTGTGACCCTCCTGGGATCGCCT
Organism: Mustela erminea; assembly: GCF_009829155.1. NCBI lineage: Eukaryota > Metazoa > Chordata > Mammalia > Carnivora > Mustelidae > Mustela > Mustela erminea. The sequence continues at coordinate 15,061,580 of NC_045631.1, read as the reverse complement.
CCTTGTTCTGTGGCCCAGATAGAAATGGCAAGACTCACTTTTTTTTTTTTTTAAGATTTTTTTATTTATTCGTTTGAGAGAGACACAGTGAGAGAGTACAGGCAGGAGGAATAGCAGTGGGAGAGGGAGAAGCAGAATCCCTGCTGAGCAGGGAGCCTGACATGGAACTTGATCCCAGGACCCTGGGATCATGACCTGAGCTGAAGGCAGACACCTTGGAGGACAGGCTGATCTTTTTTGGCCCCTCCCTGTTCCTGGAGCTGCCATGAGGGTGCTGGAGATGGGCTGTTTCTGGACTGTGCCAGCAGAGGGGGGCTCTCAGGGACAGTTCACAGGTGGGGCAGCTGAGGCCCAAGGGCCTGGTTTTCTCAGCCCTCCTCCTCTTTGAGGCTGGCGATCTCCATGCCCAGTGCAGGGAGAGGCTGGGATGAGCGGGGCCTACACCCACACCTCCTCTAGCTCATGTCAGCTCCCTGACCACAGGTATGGCTGAGGGGCTAGAGCTCAGACAGGTGCCCAGGCTCCCTGCTAATCAGCAGCCCCCTGGGGATGTCAGGCACACCCTCTGGCCCCTGGACCCCGTGCCTTTCCCTACTCCCCACACTTGCCTCCCCGCAGGTCACCAACCCATGGGCTCAGGTGTCCTCGGGAGAGAAAGGGGTCGGGGCCAAGCACAAGGGCCAGGAAAGGTGAGAGCGTGCCCCCTGGAGCCGGGCACGAACCCAGCCTGTGTTGTTTCCTAGCTGGGTGACCTTATGCAACTAACTTCATGCCTCTGGGCTCCAGTTTCCCAACTGTGGAGTGGGGATAAAGGCCTCTCTCGCTGGGGCATTTTAAGGATGGAAGGAGCTGATGGAAGGAGCTGGGAGAGCACTTGGCCTGGAACACAGTGCACCACAGTCCTTCCTGGGGGCCTGTTGAGGGCAAACAGCAGCAACAGCCCCAGGCTGGTGAGGCTGTAGCAGGACTCAGAGCGGGTGCTCCAAGCACACAGACCAGACGCCATTCACCATCTTTCCCCCCAGCACACAAGGGGTCTAGCCCATCCTGTCCTGGAGCCTGCGGCAGGTGGCGGAGGGCAAGGACCCCACAGAGTGGCACGTACACACATGTGGGCTGGCCAAAATGTTTGCCTACCACACACTGGGCTACAAGGACCTGGACGAGCTACAGAAGGAACCACAGCCTCTGATTTTCGTGATAGAGCTGCTGCAGGTGTGCCCTGGGGACAGCAGGGACAGAGGGCTGTCCCAGCCTCAGGGAGCATGCGGTGTGGGGAGCCCCACCTCGCTGATCCTGGGCATCACTGCCTTCTCTCTAGAGCATGAGAGGGCTCCTAAACCACTGCCGCGTTTATGGGGTGGTGGGAGAGGGTCTGGCCTGGGTTGGAACTCAGGTTATGGCCAAAGATGAGGTTCAGACCAAGGGCTACATGGGTGAACAAATAAGGGAATTGTGCCAACAATAGGGCCTTTGTGGGCCTGCTAGGACAGTTGTGCGGTTTGTGCACTGCACAAGGGCCTCACCTCTAAGGTGTTCATTTTAGACTTCATAGATCTGAGCTTGTATGACGACAATTTCCCAGCAGGTGGCAATAAAGTGTCTTGTTCTAGCCAAGTGAGTATGGAGACCGCCTTCTGAATATTGGAAGTCCAGTGTTGACAAAGGGCTCTCTGTCCCTAACTTGCATAAAGGTGCTGATTTAGGGCGGGCACTATCCGTGGCTTCCATCCCCTATGTATATGGATGTGACCAGCAAGCATGCTTGTGGAGAAGGCAGAGGAGGCGGGTCCCCAGCTGCGGGGGCGCAGGTCCCCCAGTCCCTGCCTGACCCGCCTGCCACTGTCAGGCCAGGTGGAGGCCCAGAGCGAGTACCAGCGGGAGATGTGGAGCCTGAACAACCAGGAGAAGATGCAGGCGGTTGCCCATCCTCTTTGGAGAAGGGAACCGGCTCTTCAAGCTGGACTGCTACGACGAAGCCTCCAGCAAGTACCAGGAAGCCATCGTCTGCCTGAGGAACCTGCAGACCAAGGTGAGGGGCTGCCCATGTGGCTGGGGCAGGGGGACGGCACCAAGGGTGGGGGGCAGGCAGCCTAGCTCACGGCTGACCGGTGTGCTCCCCTACGCAGGAGAAGCCCTGGGAGGTGCAGTGGCTGAGCTGGAGAAGATGATCAATACCCTGATTCTCAACTAGACACCTGCCAGTGTCTGCTCAAGAAAGAGGAGTACTACCAGGTGCTGGAGCACAAGAGCCACAGCCTGCGGCTGCACCCAGGTGAGGCTGGGCGCCAGGCAGGGTGGGCCGGCATGATCGGGGTTGGGGGGGTGGCTGGCAGGTCAGGGGTCGGGGCAGGGCCTCTGAGGGAGGCCTTTGTACTCACCGCAGCCTCTGGGACTCCCAGGCAGCAGGCCTGCACACTGGTGCCCTGGCAGCTGGTGCCGCTGGTGGGAGCAGGTGTTTGTGAGCAAGGTGTGGAGGAACAGGCATGCAGGGTGGAGTGACTGCGGGTGGGCTTCGACATTGATCTCCTGCTATGTTCCGGGGGCTGGGTTCCCTGTCCTCCTTACCTCCTTCAGTGCCCTCAGTAACCCGTGGGGGGCAGGGATGGGGCCTGGAGCCTCCACCATGCGGGGACCCCACCGGACTGAGTAGGAGATTATGGGTTTGGAGTTAACTCTGGGGCCTGGCAGGGTACCCGCAAGGGAGGGGAGTAGGTCCTGCTATTGCCGCTGTCACCCATATGTACAACCAAGGAGGCGGCCCACGGGGCACAGAGAGGTTAAGGATCATGGTCAAGGTTAAGAGTTTGTCAGCTATGAGGCAGCGCCAGGAAGGGGCTCAGCAGGTGCAGTATCATCCTCCCTTCAGGGATCATGAAGGCCTACTACGTGCAGGCCCGGGCTCACGCGGAGGTGTGGAATGAGACGGAGGCCAGGGCGGACCTTCAGAAAGTGCTGGAGCTGGAGCTGGAGCTGTCCATGGGGAAGGTGGTGCGTAGGGAGCTGAGGCTTTTGGAAAACCACCTGGAGAAGCGGGAGGAAGAGCAGCTCTGCTACCAGAACATGCTGGGCTAGGGCAAGGAGTGGGCCTCCCCTGGCCTCCCCTGCCTCCCTGGCTCCCCTGGCTCCCCTGCCTCCCTGGCCTGGCCTCCCCTGCTTCTCCTTGCCTCCCCTGCCTCTCCCTGCCTCCACTGCCTCCCCTGGCTTCTTCTGGCCTCCCTTGGCCTCCCCTGCATCTCCTGGCATCCCCTGCTTCTGGCCTCCTCTGGCCTCCCCTGCCTCCCTGGCATCCCCTGCTTCTCCTGGCCTCCCATGCCTCCCCTGCCTCCTCGGCTTCCCAGGCCTCCCCTGCCTCCCCTGCCTCCCCTGCCTCACTGGCTTCCTCCTCTTCTCCTGGCTGCCCCTGGCTTCCCCTTCCTCCCCCTTCCCTGCTTCTCCTGGCCTCCCCTGCCTTCCCTGCCTCTCCTGGGTACTTCTGTAGCTGTGCACACTTCCGCTAGAATGCTCTCTCCGGTCCACGCCACACCCTTCTGGGCAGGACAACCACTGGAACTTTACTCCCCCACCCCTACCCCGCTTCTGTCTGTAGCCAAAATTACGTTTTTTGTGCTTTGCCCAAGGCCTGACTAAAATGAAAAACAAAAACAAAAACAAAGAGTGTAAGTAAGTTTCCCCACAGGCCCTGCATGGCACTGTGATCGTGGTTCTTTCTCTGTGGTCCCCAATCCATGGGCCCAGGGCCAACAGAATGAGGCTGTTCCTGGTGGCAGGAGTGGCCGTGAAAACTGTGATGATTTCTCTCCTTCCCCTCTTTTGTGTCACTAGGAGGTTTGAGATGTCGGTCCCCCACCCCTGCCCACAGAGGAAAGAGAGTTGATGTTTGGTGGGTTCTGCTTGTGGATAAAGGCTCCCTGGCAGAGGGGAGGGTGGCCAGCATGGCCTGGGGTGAGGAGGTCAGAGCAAAGGGACGCTGTGAGCTGGGGAAGCCAGAGTGGGACAGTCGCCTTCCTCCCAATGGCCCCGGAAGGCTGGACAGGCAGGGGTCCCAGTGGGGGTCAGAGGCAGGGGCCCCAGTGGTTCAGAGTCAGAGGCAGAGCCTGTTTGAGGACCGGAAGCTCCGGCCCGAGGACTCCTGGCCCCCACAGTCCTTTCCGTCCTGTGTGCGACTTCCCTTTCTCTCTCCTAAGGTCCGTGAGGACCTGCCCCCAAATGTGGTCCCCCCAAGCAGGACTGATGCTTGAATGTGTCCCATGATCCTGCCTGGTCTGCTGTGGGTGTCTCCCCACCCAGGACCTTTGCAAGTCTAAGAGAGAAGAGGGGCAGGGCCAGGACATTGAGGGCTGTGTGGCATTAGTGCTCCAGGTGGGGATGGCCCTGGGCAGCTGGAGACCCCTCCCCTTGTCACAGAGTCCACAGGGGTCCCTGCAGCCACACCATCCAGTGGATTAAGATTAGTCACATTTCCACATGCATCTTTCTAGGCCCGGTCTCCACCAGCCCTGCTGGTCCCCAGCCTGTGCACCTGCCCTTTTTGATTTTATAGTAGACACAAGGCCAAGGGGTGGACGACCGGACCCTTTCCAGGAACCATCTCACACCCCATCTGGCTAGTGTGGCTGCCCTCCCCTGGGGCCCTCTGGCTTCTACACCTGTTTCCCCACCTCCTGCAGCTTCTGGAGACCAATGCCCTCCTGCCTCTGAACCCCCCCAGGGGTCCATTGGGTCCCCTGGCCTGCCTGCACCCTCTGGCCTCCCTCTTGCCAGCACCCTTCTATTGTGCCGGCTCACCCAAACCATTGGCATGGTGCCCCCACTCAGCGCACTTAGCTGGGTCACATGGCAGGTCTCTCTGCCACAGCATGTCACCTATTCACAGGCTTTGGGGATTAGGCCACGGGCATCTTTGGGGAAAGACTATCTTCAATCTCACCTGTACCGCATGGCCCATGTGTGGGGGGGCATCATGAGCACTTTGCCCACACGGTCTGCGGGGTCCCCTTCCCTGACCCTGCCCACTGCGGGCTCCAAGGAAGGTCAGGCCGAGCCTCGTCTTCCTGACGTGCGTGTGCAGAGCTCCTGACTTCAGGTCCTCATCAGCGCGAGAATCTAATGAACAAAGACTCCTGCCTTGCCTCCCACTACCAACACAGACAGCATTGGAAGACATACTGGGCATCTGTCTCTCCCCAGCAGTCTCAAGGCTGGCGGCCGCTCAGACTGCGCGGTCTCGGGCAGGTAGCCCATTCTACCCATATGGGTCGGTGTCAGCCACCAGGACAATACCCACTGCAGACGGGGGCAGGAACACTGGCTGAACCAGAGCATTTGTCCGTGGGAAACATCTCCGTTCTCACACATGCAAGGGCCCTCAGAAATGGTCAGCCCAACCTCTCGCTTTGTGGATGGGGAAACTGAGGCTTACAGATGAGGACGGGCATAGCCGAGGTCACTGCGGTAGTCACAGACAGAACCAGGGCTGAGGACACTTGTCCACACTGACCAGGGAGCCTCAGGAGGGAGGAAAGGAAGGCCCTGCGCTCCAGCACAGTGGAGGGGCTGGGGGAGAGACGCTGGGGATAGGAGTCAGGTGTCCGAGGTTGGGGTCCCTGCAGCGGCTCGCATGGCTGGGGAGTACTCCTGCCACATTCTCCCTGGTGGCCTGGAATCAGGAGAGTAGGTGGGCCGGAAGAAGAGTCTGATGAGGGTAGACAAGGGGGAGGAGGCAGGAGGAGGGAGGGGAGGAAGATGAGAGGGAGAACAGAAAGAGCATGTTTAAGAGGACACAGTGTCCTCTCCCAGCGAGGTGACCTCATAGCCCAAAAAGACCCTCCCTCAGGAAAGAGCGGGGGAGGGGGGAGCAGGTGACTGCAGGCCCTGCCACCTGGTGCAGAGCGACATGGAGCCCACAGCCCAGGCACCGAGTCCCGCAGACGCCCAGGCAGGAAGGGGAGGGCAGCGTGGTCCAGGTGGCTTCAAATTCAAGCAGCGGCGATGATTTCGAGTTTCCTGGCGGCCACGCTAAAAAGGTAAAGAAGAAATAGGTGACGTTAATGTTGACCCAATATGTCGAAACACTACCGTTTTTCCCTAAATGAGATGCTTTGCGTTTTGTTTCTGACATGGTCTCTGGGGTGATCCTGACTTGGCCAGCATGTGGGTAGTTGCCTCCCACCCTAGGCCTGCCCCACACACTACAAATTAGACTCCTTCTGGGGCTTCATGTGTACGTGCTCCAACAGTGGATTCCCCTCTGTGCTCTTTAGTTAGTGCATAAGCCTGTGGGTTCAAGCAGAGGTGCATTCCTGGTGACCTTTGCCAACAGGCATGGATGGGGCCAGGGTGGGGCTCAGGGAGACAGACAACAGACCAAAAGATGCCACTTATCCTCACCACCATTCTGGTTGTGATGGGGCCCTGTGCAAGGCCGCTGGGCTGCTACAGTTGTGTGTGTTGTGCACTGCACAGTCCAGGGGGGTCTCCCTGTTTACCTCCTGGTCATCTTAGGTACATGTCATTACTGCAAATTCCCAGCAGATGTCAGGAAGTGTCTTGGGGAAGGTGCAGCTTTTCCTAATTTGCTCATTTGCTGTATTGGCTAATGCTGGCCCTGTGTTTCTGCTGAGTTGGCCTGGAGAAGTCACTTTCTGTGGGCTAGGCCTGAGGATGTCCACATCTGACACTGCCCAGTACTCATCGACCAGCGCATGCCAGGAATGATGGCCGGCCGGCGATGCCGGGGTCCCTGGGTCCTTCTCTCAGCCAGGGTACTGCCTCTGGGATGGGTTGCCCAGCTGGGGTGGTGGGTAAGCCAGGACAAGGGTACGGTCACCCCTTTAGACCGTCCTGGTGCTGCTGGGGCCTGGGGTCCTGTCCTGAGGGCAGGGCTACTCCCTCTGAGAACTCATACGTGGCCTGGCTCTGGCACAGGATGCAGGCCGGCGTCTTTGTGTCCCTCCCACCACACCCTCCGACCTCTACTTCCTGTTCCTGTCCTTCCGGGATTTGGTAACCGTGCCCCTCCCGCCCCGCCCACCCTCCCCCCGCGTTTTGGGGCTGTGCCAGGACCTGGCTGCTGCAGTCTGGGTCTGTTTCCCATGGATTCCCTGTGTCCTGCCTGCAGCTCGGTCAAGTCCCCTCGTAGAACCTTCCTCAAGCTCCCCACACTGATGGTGCTTTGGGATCCTGGCCAAACCCCAGCTGATGTGCTCACCCGGCCAGTTCAGTCTTCCCAATGTCCTGCTGAGTGGGTTTCTCACCCTCTCCGTACTCCTGCCTCCATACAGTGTTTACAGAACTTGAACGTGGGACAGTTTAAGTGACCTACCCACGGCTGCCCAGCCAGGTTCCCGCAGAGCTGGGATGGGAAGCAGAGCTGACTCTCTGAACTCCGCTCCGGCCCCAGGGCTGTCCCTTTGTGAGGCACCTTCTGGATGGTGACCATCCTCCACGGTCCTCCTGTCTCTGACACAGGGGCCCCCATGGCCACTGATTGGGTTGTCGGATGAAGACCAAGCACGGCATCATGCATTAGCCATCGTGGTCATGCCAGGTTCCCAGAGACCAACTCGGTGACACCTGCTTGGTGTATCGGCACTGAGTGGAGGGCCAGTGCTTTGGCCCAGGGTCACCTCCTCGCACACCTGGGCCACACCCCAGTAGTCCCAGCCTTCCCTGGGCCTCCTAGGAGGAGGGAGGGGAGGCTTGCAGCAGGTGGTGGCGGCAAAGAGGTCCCCTCTGATTTGGTGAAGCCATCAGCTGCCTCTCCACACACTCCCTCCCCGCATGCCTAGTGCCTCTTTCTGCCTTGTTTACTGGGTCTCAGTGGGCCTGAATTTTCTCTGCCTGCTTGAGCCCCAGCAGCTCCTGCCTGCGTGGGAGGAGGGAGCCACTGCTTGGAGAAGCCTGATGCACATTTTGTGCCAGTGTGAACCGTGCAACCTTTCATGGGCATCCCCTTTCCATCATCAATACCATAGGTGGCCAACCTCAAGTCCTCACCCCCTTCACATGGCTTTTGGGACCCCTGTGGGGAACTCAGAGCAAGAAAAGTGACCCTCATCTGGAAAGTTTATATTCACCCTGCAGACAGGTTTGCTTTTGTCTCTTAGAAATGCCTTTTCTTTCCCCAGGACTTTGCATCTCTGGCCGCTCCATGGGCCACCCTGTCAGTTCCTGGGCCCGGTGTCCCCAAGCGCCAGCTCCGGGCTCTCCCCAGAGCCCAGATCAGAGGAGGGAGAGGAGGCTTGCAGCAGGTGGTGGCAGCAAAGAGGTCCCCTCTGATTTGGTGAAGCCATCAGCTGCCTCTCCACACGCTCCCTCCCCGCTTGCCTAGTGCCTCTTTCTGGCTAATTGAGAACAGCTGCCCGAAGTGGGAACCCATTTCTGGTTGGCCATGCAGAAGCCATCTTCCCAGGAAGGCTGCTGGAGGGGATCAGCAGTTAGCTGGGGATTTAGGAATGGGTTCTCGCAGGCTAGGCCACTTGGCGAGGAGGCGTCCCCACAGCGCAGGGAGAACGGGGGGGTCTTCCTAACTCCTGGGGAGCACGCACGCAGCTAGAACCTTGCCACTGCAGTGGAGAGAAGCTTGTGCCGTGCAAGTCAGACACCTGTGGGTCTGAGACAGGTTCGTGCAGAGCGGTGGAGGTGTGGGTCCTGTGGACCGCTGGGGGCGTGGCTGCACTGCCTTCCCACCTGTGTGTGGGGGGGATGATCCCATGTGCACATGCGTGTGTGTGTGCAGGACGGAGGCCCACATGGAGGGTTCCGGACCCGGGACTACTCACTGCTCAGGGGTGTAACGTGAGTTGTCTGTTGGAGGATGGCGGGGGCAGACAGAGGGCCGGCCCTGATGTCTGGCTGGGATCCAAGCAGAAGGCAGAGTGCTCAGGCCAGCAGTGCGCTATACGGATATGCACCCTGGTGGCTCCGCGGGGCTGGGACCCCCGAGTGCTCCCTGATCGGGACTGCGATCTGCAGGGTCAGAGTCGTGCTGGGGGAGGATGATGCTTCCCCCGCATGAGGTCAGGCCCCGCAGGTGGAGGGAAGGAATAGGAGCCCAGAACTTGGATGCCCTCCTCCCGTTTAAGAATCCGCACCTGTGCTGGAGGAAGCAGAGCACGTCCGGTTCTCTGCTGACCTGAGGCCGGGAGGCTCTTCCTCCTTGGGATTAGGCTCTGGACCCCCACGCGACCCTGGTGTGGGCACTTAGGATGCCCTTCTGGAGCCTTCTGTCAAAACCTGCTTTCCTGTCACTCGTTGGTAGCTGAGACCTGGCCGAGGACGCCCCGGGCCCTGCCCGGTGAACCCACTCCTCACTCCCCACTCCCCACTCCAGCACTCGAGCTTCCGCGGAAGCAGGTGTGAGGTCATGGTCAGGGCCCAGCAGCAGGGCCTGGGAAGAGCGGGGACATGCCCGGTTGTCCCTGGCCCGGTCTTTACCGACCACTTCCCTGCCTGTAGTAGTCATTCCCTGAAAGAACTCAGACCCAGCGGACTCAGAGTTGGCCGCCAGTGGTCAGGGGCTGTCTTCGCTGGAATGGGAATTCGCAGCCTCTTGTCAGCTGCTTCCTCCCTGCAGGGATGAGAGTGGAAAATTTGCAGGCACGCCATGGAGGACAGTGAGTTGATTCATGGGTCCCAGGTCCTCAAACGGGAGGCAGACTCTTTCCCGACCTCACTGGAGGTTCTAGTCCAGCAAAGGACTTCCTTAGATTCCTGCTCCCATGAGCTTCCCTGGAGGAGACAGTGGCCTCGTGCAATCAGAGGGACAAGACCATTGGCCAGCCCTGAGTGCTGAGCGACTCCTTCAGACTCAGGCTGCACATGAAAGAGGGGCGGGGTGTGGGGCAGCTCAGCCTTGGAGGAGGGAGTTGCTCCAGGCAGAGCAGGTCCCAAGCAGGGTGCCTGTCCTGCCCGCATTTGCAGACAGAGGGCGAGGAGCCAGGGAATCGAAGCGGGAGGGATGAAGCATGCACACGTATGAGCACACACGTGTGTGTGCACGCTCACGCACACACACGCAGGTGTATGTGCGCATGCATGCACTTGCGTACACATAGGTACGTACATGTGTGTGCAAACATACACTATGTTCACCTGTGTGTGCATGTGTGCACATGTGTGTGCCTATGCCTGTGCATGCATGCGGCATGCATGTGTGTGGGGATTATTATCATCCCGGCTTTCAGATGAGATGAGGAGCCGAGGTGCTTATTGGTGACGGCAACCAAGTCAGCGATGAAGACGGACACTGCCGATGGTGCAGAGGCACAGAGCTTCTGTCGTGGTTCTGCTACCCCAGTCCTCACCTCCCCAGGCTGCCATCTCTTGTCTGCAAAGTAGGGATGATAGTGCTGCTGCTGCAGGCGGGGACCAGAGGAGGCCAGGCATAGGGAGCGACTGGCACAGTGTGTGACCTGTGCAACCGTTCCTCTCACTAGCTACCGCACCTGGTCCTCTGCCGTTGGTCGAGCGTAGAGCACTGAGAAACACGCTTCCATAAACGTTAGCTATGAGGCAGATGAACCATTAGCCCCTGCAGTCTGTTCATTCTTGTTCCTGCAGCCTGTCGCACTGCTTCTTGGTTTTACCTGACCACCTAGAGTCCCCTTTTATTGAGCATCCATAGCCGGCCAGTGGTGGAATGAGCTCCCCTTTGCTGGAGGTGTTCAAGAAGCTACCCAATGGCGTCAGGTCCTGGTGGGAGGAGCAAGGGCAGGGCGGCCAGCCTGGAGGCCTCCTGGTCACTTACCTGGGAAGTTTCCACTCCTTGAACGGCGAGCGAGGCAGGGGTGCCATGTGCTAGCGTGCTGCCCAGCAGACCTGAATCTGTGGGAGAGCTCCCCTCCTTGTTTGAGCTTTTCAGCTCACCTGTTGCCATGGGAATGGCAAGTGATTGCAATCACCACTGTTTGTAGGGGGAGCGGCACCCATCCACCAAATCTTGATTTTGGCCTGCCACTCTCGACCTTTCAGAACAGACACCCCAACCCCAGGAAGTCCCGTTGCCTCCTCCCCAGCACAGGAGCTCCGGTTTGGAAAGTCCCACCAGTCCAGCTTCCCAGCAGACCAGATTCTTCCCACGCTGAGCCCCTCCCTCTCCGAGGATGTCCAGGGACCTGGCCTCATTCCCCTGGACAAGCTCTTTCTTACCTATGGTGACTCAGCGGCCCTCCCACCTGCCTCCCCCCTGCTCGTTCTCTCTGCTGGGTCTCTATCCAGAAGCTGCTTGAGGGCTCCCCAGCCTCCCCGAGGGCCTGGGCCTGGGCCTCCTCTCCCACTCCTCTAAGGGAGTGGAAGACATTGGCCTGTTTCCCTAGATAATCAAACAGGAGAGACTCCAGGGAGCCTCTGACCCCACCCCGGGACACCTGGGGATTAACTCCATGGAGGGTGCAGCCAACCTGCCAGAGGCCCCAGGACACAGAGCGTCTACCAGCCCTTGTCCCCAGGTTTTCTGCAAATCCCTCCCTCTGTGCTGTGCCCCAGGGAACCTCCTTTATAAACTCCAGCAGAGGACAGCAAGTGCGTCTTTGCAGCTCTCCTAGCCCTGGGATCGCTCTCCTTTAGAGAAGTAGCACCTTGTTATAAAGTTTTTTTTTAAAAAAAAATGAGCTTCATTCTGGAGACAGGTACTTAGTGATACGGTGTTCTCGGGGCCGGAGCCCCACGCCTGAGGAGAGGACGGTCCCCCACGGAGTCCAAACTTGGCCCTGGTGTGGTGCTGGGGGACCTGCCTCGCCTCATGGGTCCCTGCTGGGATCTTCAGTAAGCTGGAGGGCATGGAGGTGACCTCGTCCACCTCCTGTTACTTGTGAGGGTCCCCATGAGCTTGTGGGTGTCCTTGCCTTTTCTAAGGTGAGAAGAATCCTCGAGTTCCTGCTACCAAGTCAGACCTTCAGCTGTAGGCAAGGCAGCCCCGCCCTGGTGGTCACTCAGGGGATCCGTGTTTACTCCTGTTGGGGGTGCAAAGGATTCCTCTGTGACTTTGCAGTAATCCAGCGTTCTCTGGTTTAGATGAAGGAACCCATGGATGAGAAACCCCCAGGGTGCGGGCTCATTTTCCCATCCAGCCAGTCCTGGGGACCGTCTGTGTGTGGGCCTGGGGCCGAGCTTGGGGAGTCAGAAGAAATGGGGAAGCTTCTGCTGAGGCTTTGTGTCTCTCCCAGCAGTGCCCCCAGAGGGCTGAGGTTCTGGCATTTGGGGCACCTGTCTGAAAACCCAGAGCCTTAGGGAGGAAGCTCATGTCATCTCTTAGGAGCAGCTGCATTTCTGTTTTGAGTGGACCCTGGTTCCTCCCAGGCTGGGGCAGAGTCCTGTGGCTGCCAGTCTCCCCGGATGGGATGCAGAGCCTGCTGCACGGTAGGGGCTCAGTAAGTGCTGGCTGGACAGATCCGGGGCCACGGGCAAGCCCATCACCAGGACCTGCCTCCCGTCCCCTGTGTGGGGCACTTGCCCAGCCTGACACATGTTTCCATGTGGGCAGGGACACAAGGAGGGACATGGAAGTGATGATGGGCTGTTTGGGCGGAAGGAATTTACAAGGGAGAGTTCCTTGACCCTTTCCTTACCCCCTTTGCCAGCGGGGAACAGGGGACAAAATACAGCCCACAGGCAAATCTGGGCCTGCTATGGGTTTTTGCAAATAAAGTTTGATGGGAACCCAGCCATTCCTGTCTGGGGCTTGTGTTTGTAGGATGAGTTTACTGGCCCACAACCATGCCCATTTGTCTCAGGGTTACTCTGCACCTGCTTTCCTGCTACGGTGGTGGTGGGAGATCTGAGAGGCTGTGGCAGAGGCATTCTGACCCAAAATATTTGCAGAAGAAGCTGGCCGAGCGGGGATGGTGGGACAGGAGGTCGAGGGAACTGGGTCACTGAGTCTCTGTGCGGAGGAAATGCATCACTGCCGGGAGCACTCGCTGGGCCCCCGCACGTGGGCTAGAGGAGATCTTTCAGGCTTGGGGCTATCCACATTGGGGGCTCACCTCAGTCAATGACCAAGACACTCAGGAATGTACTGGGGGTCCACACAGGGGGTGATGATGGCTTCCAGACCTCCTGATGCGTCTGTCCCAGAATGTGTGCAGAGTGCACATTCCCAAGCTCCCTAACACAGCCTCAGGATGGAGAGAGGGGCTTAGGGCCAACCAAAGTGCCTCAGCATTTGGGGAGGGTCCCTGAAAGGACACATGAGGGCACAGGGGAGACGGGATCCCACAGCCACCCGTGGACAGGACAGGTAGATGGAGCTGGATGGAGATAGTGTGTGGGCTGGGTTAGCGTGGATGGGCTCCGGGCCTGCCACCAAGTGGACCTGACCTGTGGGGTTGATACAGGGGACAGATGGAAGGTGCTTTGCCGGGTGATGGATGCACGGTGATGCCAGTGTAGGAAGCCCCGAAGAACAGATTGCCAGTTCCTGGTGCACAGAGAAGGCTCAGAGCAGGGAGAGGAGGGACACTGGCCCAGTGGTGACCCTGCTCCTCCAATGTCCAAGGTGCACCCATCCTGACTCCTTCCTCAGCACTAACCATGTCCAGTCACATCAAGTCCTGTCCATCTTCCCTTCTAAATACCTCCTGATGCATCCATTCTCCTCCTTCCACTGTTTCTGCACCTGCTGTGCAGGCTACAGATCATCCTGCCTATCCTACAGCATCCTGCACCCCTTCCCACCCAGATCTTCCCTCCACAGCAGCCGATGATGCCTCCTCTGGATGCAGACATGTCCATGTCCCTCCCGCCTCAAAGCCCTCCCTGATGGGGACACAGCTCCTTTCCAGGGCCACTGCTCTGCCTTCCCTGCCCTTGTGAGAGGCCCCCACACCCCAGGGATGCCACATCCCATTGGCCTCAGAGCCTTTGCACACACCGTTCCCTCCCTGCGGAGGGGAATTCCTTGCCTTGCCATGTTGCTAGTAATGTCTGGGTCTCTGGGGAGGCCCGTCTTCCTTGGGGAGAGTGTCTCCAGCAGCTGGTTTGGAACCTGTCCTCCTGTACAGGATCAACCCCTTCCTGGAATTTTGTAGTTTTGGGGCATGTGACATTTGGGTTGTGGCTGTCTCCTCCTCTAGACAGCTCAGGATAGGAATGCATGATTATGTGGACACCTCTCCTGCTGGGCTTCAGGAGGGCCAAGATGGTGTCTCTTCGTGCACACCCACATCCCCAGCATGCAGCGGGGAGGCCAAAATTGATCGAGGGCAGGGCTGAGCGAAGACTCTGGTCAGACTCCTCCTGGTGCTGGCCGGTTCCTGCGGTGGTTGCTCACTCATGGACACACCCACTGAACACCCCTTGTGAGCAGAGAGGTCTGGGCCCCACTCTGGCTTCACACCCTGCCAACTCCTACTTACACTTCGAGGCCCTTCCAGGAGCTCCTTGCAGGAGCTCCTTCCATCGCAGGCTCTACCGACAGTGGGGCCTCCTGCTCTGTTGGCCTGCCTGTCTCTGTGTCCCGCCTCTGAGCCATGGACTCACAGGGGGGCAGTGATCCCATATCCTTGCCCCCAGAGTCACATTGCCAAGCACGGGCTCGTGGGTCATCAGCCAGAGCCGTCACATAGAGCGAGGGAAGGACGGGAACTAGACAAGGCCTCCCTTGGAGAGCTCATGGCTTGCCTGGAGAGAAGGCCAAACGGGAGCTGTTAGGACTGCAAGGGCCTAGCGAGGGAGCTGATAGAGTGTCAGGGAGGGGGTGCTGCCTGGCGGGATCCCCCAGAACTCTGCACTCTGACCCCCCCAGCACTTTGCTCTGAAGTGCATGAAAACTGTGGTTCCCATGCAGAATGTTGTTGGGGACGAGTGCTAGTGACTACAGGGGGCTCTGGGGTGGAAGAGGGAGGGGTGGGAGCTGGCCCAGCCCGGTCCCAGGGGAGGGCAGGCCGCTGACACCCCAGGTCCCAGGTCAGTCCCACCTGGAGACGTGGTTGGGTGTCCCAGGTCCCAGTGGACCGTCGTATGGCCTTCAGCCTCAAAACTTCCAGATCTGGGAGACACACTACCCAGGGCAGACTTGATCGTCCCACCCCGGTGATGGGGGGGGGCAGCACAGTCTCAGGCCCCCGCTCTGATAGCCACCACCCCATGGGGAGCAGAGAAGGGGTTGGCTGGCCCCATGGGGGCAGGGAGGCAGCCTTGTCCCCTGCCCTCCCCTCCTCACCAAGGTTCATGCACGCAGGAAGCCAATTTTTTGTCAGAATGACCAGGTTCACTTTGGGCATATTGGAGAAAAAAAAACTATTTCCTAGTGTCTAAATCTCATTAAAAAAAGCAATTGTGCAAATTGATTACCATGCAATTTAGCCACTAGCTGTTTAATTATATAAATATAAAAAACAGGGAAGATGAGGAATAAGCAGAAATGGGTTTGCCCTTCCTGTCCTTGTATTTATGAGCCCGGCAGAGAGAGCCCGTCTTTGGGGGACCCTCTGGGGCAGAGCTGAGCAGCCAGCTTGGCCCAGTCACAACGTGAGTTAGACTTCCCAAGTCAGTGTATTATATGTGCCCGAGGGGGTCATGGTGTCTGGAGCCTGCCACAGGGGGATTCATTCCCCACAAGCGCTCGGACCTCCAGTCTTCTGCCACATGCTCTGAAAACCGTGTCATTCCATTGGCTTTTATTAAAGGAACGTTATTTCTACAAATTATCTTTTAATGCTGTAGGAGCATGTGCCTTCTGGAACCACCGCAAGAGAAGAAGGGGGGAAGGGAAAAGATCGGGGTCATGGGCGTTCGGAGTGAGGTGGGGATGAGCCCTAGGCACACCTGTGTTCCCGCCCTGCTCTTGGTGCCCTTGCATGCTCTGCAACGATTATGGAGGGGGGGATCCGAGGGACAGACAGTGGCCTCGCCCTGAGCCCCCAGTGACCACCCGTGCCTCAGACCCATTCCGGCTCGACCCCATATATGTTCCCCGTCCATGCTCAGCCGCCGTGAACCCCCTCTGCCCTTCTGTCCCAGGGAGTCATTGTTGCTGGGACGGGTCATGGGGTACAGAGAGCCCAGGCACTTGGGTCTTTGGAAATATCTGTGGGTGCTTTCTCTTTCCAGTCGTGAGGCTCGGGTCTGGGCCCGTCGAGGGTCTCTGGGCTGGCCCCACAGCAGGATGGGCTTGGCAGGCGCACTGGCCATGGACGTTTGTGGCCTCCCAGTGTCTGCGGGAATGGCACATGAAACCACGGAGGGAAATGATTCTCATCTGTCCCTGGCACCTCGGTGGCACGGTTAGAGCCTGACGCCCACGGGGCTCTGGCCGTGGGTTTCATCTGCTGGAACCTTTCCATTTTGCATCAGAGAAGCACAGACAGAACGCTGGCATGTCCCTTCTTAGTTCTGCGTGCTCTCCCACCAACCCAGCTCCTCCGGTGCTCTTCCAGAAAAGCCAGACAGAGTGCAGAGTCCAGTGGCCTATCTGTCCATGGTGCCGCTGTGTGGGCCAGGTGCTGTGTTTGCATTGCATCTGTCATGTCAGGCAACCTCGCAGACAACACTGTCGGCCGCTGTTCTGGTTTGCTGATTTTCCAAGGGGGGCCGGTGTCGGGCAGTTAGCCAGTGGGACGCGAGCCTTGGCCTCTCTGGTGTCACAGAGGGTGATTTTCATCCCTGGAGACCCTGCCTGAGAGGATTCTTCCCTGCGGGGAAGCCAGCAGGCAGGGCATGGGGTGGCTGGGCCATTTCCCACCCCCTGTGGACTCACAGGGAGGAGCCCAGCAGCCATCACCCCCAGCTCTGCCTGTCCGGATGTGTCCCAGGACCCAGGTGTCCATGGGTGAGACCAACGAGGAGGCCATGGCTTCAAGATCTCAGGCGGGACCTGGGCCTGGCTTGTCCCAGCCAGCCCGGTTGTATCCTGGCTGGACAGGCCCTGACCCCGAGGCTTCTGCTCACTCTAACTCCCAGGCAACCTGGCTCTGGACCTCACTGCACAGACAGGACATGCAATTATGCACTGATTTCCTTCCGAAGATGCACAGCCTTCAGAGAGTGCTGCCCTTTGGGGGAACACCATCTGAGCAGGAAGGGGGCTCCATTCAGGGGACAGTCAGGGGAGCCTGGCTCAGGGGCAGCGGGGGAGGATGCAGGACTGAGAGCCACAGGGGTGTGGAAGGAGCCCACCACGGCCCCTGGGGGACTCACAGGCTGCAGGGACTCCGAAATGTGAAGTGAAATGAATGTGAAGTTTTCCAGAGTGGTAGCACCAGCATGCATTCCCACCAACAGTGTAAGAGGTTCCCCTTTCTCCGCATCCTCGCCAACATCTGACCTTTCCTGACTTGTTAATTTTAGCCATTCTGACCGGCATGAGGTGGGATCTCACTGTGGTTCTGATTTGTATTTCCCTGATGTCGAGTGATGTGGAGCACTTTCTCATGTGTCTGTTGGCCATGCAGATGGTATTTTAAAATATTTCCATTTTCTAATTTTTTGTTGCTAGTACATAGAACAATCATTGTTTATTTATTTATTTATTTGAGAGAGAGAGAGAGTGAGAGGGTGTGCAAGCAGGAAGAGCAGAGGGAGAGGAAGAGGGGAAATCTCAAGCAGACTCCCCTCTAAGTGCTGAGACAGACATGGGGGTCCATCCCAGGACCTTGAGGTCATGATCTGTGCTGAAATCAAGGGTCGACGCTTAACTTACCAAGCCCCCCAGGTGCCCCTCATTGACTTCTATACGGTGGCATTGTATCCTGCACGGTGGCATTGTATCCTGCAAGGTGGATAACTTAATTATCCTAGTAGATTTTTTTTTTGGAGATTCCATATTCTATATATACATCCATGCATCTGGTGAATCATGACAGCTTTATTTAATTTCTAATATTTGTGATTTTTGAACTAGAATTTCAAAAATCCAAGTTTCCAAAATCTAAAATTTAAAATCTAAAATTTCCAGTACAATGTTGAAAACAATTACCAGGTACCTTTGCTACTGATCTTATGGGAAAAACATGCAGTATTTTACTATTTCACAGGATGTTGTTACCTCTGCGTGTTTGACGCCTCTCTCAGGTTAAGGACATTCTTTCACAGTATCCTTTTTTTTTTTTTTTTTTTTTAATAACCATAGTAGATGTTGCCTTTTGACCGGTGCTTTATCTGAATTATGTGGTTTCTCTCCTTTATAAGATAAGGGTTGCAAATTACACTGATTTTTCCCTCCTTTATGTTAATTTAGAAAATGTCACTGGCTTTTTCAAATTTTTTCAACTGGATTTTTTCAAACATTTTCCCAGGGTTGAATTAATGTTCCATTCTTGGGACAAATATCATTTGGTCATGACATGTTACACATTTATATACCACTGGGCTTAATCTATTAATAGTTGGATGGGAATTTTTCTCTCTCTAATCATAAGGATTGCTGCCTTGTGATTTTCTTTTCTTATAATATCTTTGCCAGCTTTTGGTACTGAATTACTGTGGCTTCATTCAATGAATGGGGCAATGATTCCTTCTCCTTGATTTTCTGAAAGACTTTGTTTAATGTCGATACTATTTCCTCCTTAAATGGTAAAATTCCTCGGTAAATCCATCTGGACTAGTTTTTTTGGTGAGGAAGTTTTTGAATAGAATTAAAACTTATTTTATATATAAGGTCACTTAAACTTGTGCTTTCACATCACATAGTTTTGGCGACGTTTCTTCTTCAAAGACCTTGTGTACTTCACCTAAGTTGGCGACTTATTGCTATAAGGCTGTTAATGATCATCTCTATTCTTTTCTTTCGTTTTTAAATTTAAGGTAGGCAACATACAGTACATCATCAGTTTCAGATGTAGTGTTCCTGGTTTATCAGTTGTGTGTAGCGCCCGATGTTCTTCACCCCACATACCACCCCATACCCGTCACCCAGTCACCCCATTCCTGCACCCGCCTCCCCTCTAGCAACTCTCAGTTCGTTTCCATTCTTCTTTTAAGAGATACAGATTCCGGGGGAGCCTGGGTGGCTCAGTGTGTTAAGCTGCTGCCTTCAGCTCAGGTCATGATCTCAGGATCCTGGGATCCAGTCCCACCTCGGGCTCTCTGCTCAGCAGGGAGCCTGCTTCCCTCTCTCTCTCTCTCTCTCTCTCTCTCTGCCTGCCTCTCGGCCTACTTGTGATCCCTCTCTGTCAAATAAATAAATAAAATCTTTAAAAAAAGAGAGAGAGAGATACAGATTCCATAGTGAAACCCCCTCTTTAGTTTCTGCTATTGGTAATGTGTGTTTTCTGTCCTCTTAACTCGATCAGTCTCCTTGGAGAGGCTAGCGAGTTTATTACCTTTCCAAAGACACAACTTTGACTTTGCTGATTCTCATTTTTTTAAAATTTATTTGACAGACAGAGATCACAAGTAGGCAGAGAGACAGGCAGAAGCAGGCTCCCTGCTGAGCAGAGAGCCTGATGTGGAGATCAATTCCCGGACCCTGAGATCATGACTGAGCCAAAGGCAGAGCTTAACCCACTGAGTCACCTCGGCGGCCCTGATTCGCATTTCTTTGTCCAATTTTTATGTCATTGATTTTCTCTCTTCTTCTTGTTTCCTATTTCCTACTTACATTGAGTTTTATTTGCTTTTCTGTTTTGCATTTATAGGTGAAAGCTGAGGTCACTGATTTCACGCCTTTTCTCTATCTTAATACAGATATTAAGAGCTCTATCTTATCTAGAACTCTAAATTTTCTTTTAGTCCCTTGTGTTAGCTATGGCCTACCGTTTTGAATAGGTTTTGCTTTCATTATTATCTGGTTAGAAATAATTCCCAGTTCCCTTGGTTATGTTTTTCACTGGTCGTTGGATTATTTAAATGTTTTGCTTAATTTCCTGATATTTGGTGATTTCTGATATGGCTTGCTGCCATTACTTTTTAAATTTAACTCCATTATATTAGGGAATATAACTTGTATGATTTCAATCTTCTAAATGTTTTTAGACATGCTTTATGGCCACGAATATGGCCTGACCTGCCTTTCCTGGTGTTCCTGAGAAGAATGTGGATTCTGTCGTTTCATGGGTTGACCTCCCAAAGTTAATCAGGTCAAGGTGGTGAGTCATGCGGCTCAAATCTTTATTTTTACAAACGAGATGAGAGTGAGGATGGTCTAGGAGGACACACTCTATACTGCAGGGGTGTGGGGGACGAAGCTTTGGTGTAACCTCTTGTTTAGAACCCACATATCTCACAGTATGTCTAAGCTGACAGAAAAAGAGTGCTTGATTTGCTTAAGTCACCTGCTTCCTAAGGGACTCTGGTGTGTCTATCCTATCTCTGGGGAGCTCGAGGAGAGAGGGTATGCTTTCATCAGGAGATAGGGTATTGCCTTTGATTAAGTGTGCCCAGTGCCCCTTCCTTTATGACTGACCATGACCAGTGAGACTGGCTCGGCTCTGGCACCTGGGATGAGGCCTTGACGGCCTTGGGACTGAGTTCACTCACTGGGTACTTCCTATGGCCATCGAGCATGCACGGTCCTTTTGAATGCTTAGCTCCAATCCTTGAGGCTCCTGTCTTATAGGACCATTGGAGCCCAGCAGTATTTGAGCAACAAGCGGCAAAGTCTGGGATTACCCAAACTAAGCATTCATTGTTCAGATGGGGAGCCGAGGCCCAGAAGGTGACAGGGGGTTGATCAAGGTCACACCATGAGTGGTGCCACGCAGGAAATAAGTGCCAGTTCTCCTGCACCCTCTCCACACTCAAAACGTCACAGAGCTTTGGCTCCAGGCCAGAATGTGCAAGAGCCTACCATGGCTGACGCTCCATGGTGTGCAAACCAGAGGGTCAGGATGAAGTCAGGAAACCTCTCTCCCCAAGATCCCTGTCAGGAGAGATGTGCTGGGAGAGGAGCACGGACTTGGCCCGTCTTGCTGTCTCTGGGAGCATGAGAGCCTCCCTGAAGTGTTTGCTCCAGGGACTGATCTACTCCATTTGTGATGGGGCACAGGGACATGTGGTCCAGGGATTCGCAGCTTAATTGCCCCCAAGCCATTAGGAAGGCGAGGAGAGGGAGAGTCCCTTGGAGGGAGCAGGTATTGCTTGGGTGCAGAGATCCTCTTTCTCTTTTTGCAAAACATTTGCAAACCATCGAGCACCGGTGGGTGAGTGCGCATCCCTGCAAACGCCAGCTCCAGAGATGTATCTTGCCAATCTCTCAATCGGTGGGGAGAGCTGTTGCCATGAGGTCCTGACGATTTGTTTTTTTCTGCTTATGCAAAACATAAATTATCCGGCCCATTAATATCCGGGCACTTTAATCTATTATTAGAGGAAAAAAGTAAAAATCCTGCACCAAGATGAATGTGTGCCTTCAAGGTGATTAATAACACCCAGCCCCTGGTCCATCCATCACTCAGCGGTGGCCCCAGCTGGGAGAGGACGGAGGAAACAGGTGGGAATCTGGCAGAGCTACTACCTGGAGCCTCATCCCACAACCCCTTCCTGTATCTCCCCTCCTCAGAACCCTCGTTCGTTGAACTCCCTGCCAGAGCGCCTACTATGTGCCGGGGCCCTGTTCTGCGGTTGAGGCCCGAGAGGTGGAGGGGGTCGTCTCTGCTCTCAGAGCATTTCTGTGCATTCAGGAAGAGGAGTTAGAGCCCAGCATGAGAGAGTGAGTAGTCAGGTGTTGGACCGATGGGGCCGACTCAAGGACTGTCAGAGCCCAGAAGGGAGCCGCGGACATGTTGGGAATGCTTCATGGAGGAGGTGGGCTGCTGCCGGGCCTTGGGACATGAGACGTGTGTGGTAAGCACAGCCAAAGATACTGGTTGTCCAGCATGGGTCTTTGCCGAGGGTCACATGAGGGGCTGCTGTTACTGAACTGAAGCTCTGTGTCATAGCCCTGGAGGTGGCCTTCGTGGTCCCTGAGTGGCAGAGAAGCTGGGCCCAGGGAAGTGTGGGAGCCAGAGAAGCAGAAGAGCCCGCAGGGTGGGCAGGTGCTCTGGGCCACCCTGTGCAGAGGGAGCCCTGAAACAGGGTGGCCTCCCACCCTGGACCTTAGCGGGTAACACATGTCCCCTGACGCTGGGACATGTCCTCCACCCGGGGGAAGAAAGTGCGCACAGGCTCCTCCCTCTGCTGTCTGCAGTGGAATGACGTCTTCCCCTCCTCCCCCTTGGCCCTTTCCGCCCTGGCTCTGTGCTGTGCCATCCCCATTTCCAATTTGAGAACTTCTGTTCATGCCCCCAGGCTTGCCCCAAAGCTGCCTCCTCGGCAGGTGCGCTGGGGGCAGAAAGGGTCACTCTCTCAGTCCTGGACAGGCTTCATTGTTGCAACCTGCCCTTGACTCTGTCTGTTCTTCCCAGCTTGCCAGTGGGGGCATTGCCGCCAGTCCCAGGTGCCAGCAGATGGGATAGGAGTAGGCCGAACACACGCGGGGGGCAGCAGGATGTTGTGGCGTGGCAGACTGGTTCCTGGGGCCTGTCCTACTAGTGTCATTTCATCCACCTGTCCGGCAGGCTGTGCTGTGCTGAGCACTTGGTCAGTGCGAAGCTCCAGTCAGGCATTCAGGACCCAGTCCAGTGACACGGATGTGGCCCTGTGGCCCAGCACAGGCACAGATGTCAGCACGGACAGGCTACTCTTCCGGGGACTCTGGGGAACCTCTGTCAGATCAGGACAGCTGGGAGCAGGTGGTGGCCAGTCCTGGGTCTGTCTCTGAGCCCCCATGATGCTCACAGAGATGGGGAGTACCTGCTTCCCATGAGCCAGACCCCTGGTGACAAGCCGGGCCCCTGGTGTGTTGGCGGCCAGCCTGGGGAGCCACTGCTGGGCCTGTCAGCATCCTCCTCATTCTTGTGCTCCTATTGGAATGGAGCAGCATGGTTTCTGGGGGGCTGGTCCTGTCGGAGGCTGGAGTGCCACTCCTGCTGGCCTCAAAGTCTCCTGGTGGTCAGTCGCTCTGGAGTGGGGGGAGGTCTCGGGGACACTGCCCGTGACCTGTCCTGAGAGGCTTCTGCACAGACAGCTGGGCTCTGTTTATTACCAATGTGTTGCACATCACACATTTTTGAACTTTCTAGTGAGCTCCTTGTACATCTGCTACTATCTGAAAGGGCTGGAGAAAAGCCCGGGGCCTCTGCCTCAGCTGGGCCAGCCTGGGGGGCTGGGAATGCACCCTGTATCAGGACAGGGCCACAGCAAGCCCCCAGCCGCATGTCAGGGCCAGTGACAAGACCCTGGCCTCTGGGATGGAGAGGGGTGGCTTTCCTGTGGGTGAGTAGAGGAGGACTTCCCCTGAGCCAGCGGGAAGTACACACCTTAGAGACCCCATAGTGAGGGCCAGACTCTGCCCAGTGGCTGGGGTGAGCGCCCATGCAGGCTGAGGTGTACAGGGCAGACCCGGGTGCGGGGCACACAGGGAAACTCTGAGCTGTAGGTAGGGTCCCCTCTTAGGGGCCTTGCTTGTAATCTAGGGGATCTGGGCTTATCCCCCAGTGGTTCAATTTCTACTTATTCAATTACGGAAGTCCTATGCCCCTGTGGTAGCAAATACTGACGTCCCAACTCTGCTAGCATTTGGATGCTTCCCTTGCATTTTTCCCCTGCAGGTTTTTTTTTTTTTAAGATTTTGTTTATTTATTTGACACAGCAAGAGTGAGAGCACAAGCAGGGGGTACAACAGGCAGAAGGAGAGGGAGAAGCAAGCTATGTTTAAGACAGATCACTGAAAATTATGCTCTATTGCAACCACAACACTAACAGAAACTAACCACCTTAATAAAAATGTTATTTAAAAATTAATTAAATCTCTAACAAAGAGAGCAAAAACTGTTTTACTCATAGATGGTGCTTGCTGGAAAGGGGTGTGTGGACAGTCTGGAGATGAAATGTTAAGCGAGGGAGAGGAGGTCTGAATGCAGACAGTGCCTCCGAGGCAGAAGGCAGCCAGACACAGCCCAAGGGCACTCTGCAGGGTGGGCAGCTCGGGGTCCCCTGATCAACTGTGTGCCCCTCCTTCAGGCCCAGCTGATGGTGGTGTGAACACAGCCCAGGGAGAATTGCCTGTCAACCAATGTGATCCCTGGACTCCGTCGATGTTCCTGCCATTGCACATGCCCTCATGCTCATCAAAGAGCAGGACGGACAGACTGGTTTGCAAACCTGCAGGCGAGCTTGGTGGCTGAGGTATCCTTCCATTTACAGGGCATGAGTGTCCTTACCTGGACTCTTCCCGACACAGAAAACTTTGCCAATCTGATAGAAATGGGATCTTGGTTTTCAGTGTGTGGTTTTTGTTTTGCTTTGTTTATCACCAGGGAAATGGCTATTTTTCATATGTTCCTCAGCCAGTTCTATGGCCTGCGTGAACTTTTGGGGCCTGGATGTTGTCCATTCTTCCACTGGGGTGTTCATGGTATTCTTTATGATAGAGGTTATTAATCCTTTCTTTGTCGTGACTGGTCAGATACTCTCTTAGCTTGTCATTTTCTTCTTGGTTTGGTTTAGGATGCTTTTTCTTTTCTTTTCTTTTCTTTTTTAAAGATTTTTAAAAACTTATTTGAGAGAGAGCATGAGTAGGGGGAGAGGGAGAAGCACGCTCCCCACTGAGCAGAGAGCTGGATGTGGGACCTGATCTCAGGACCCTGAGATCAAGACCTGGGCTGAAGTTAGAGGCTTAACCGACTGAACTGCCCAGGTACCCCTGGTTTAGGATTCTCCTGAGGCACAGAATTCTCAACATTGTCATGACATCTTTACTACTTTCTCTGTGGCTTTGTGCCAGCCGGCAGCTGGTAAAATGGTGGCATCGTCTTCCAGACTTTTTTTTTTTTTTTACAGTTAATTAAAAAAAAAAAAAGTTTAGGACTTATTTTACCAAATCATGTGATGTGATGCTCTAATAATTTATTTTTTCCCATACCCCAAGTTTCCTCCAAACTGAAAAAATTCTATGTATTCCCACTAGCTGGTGCTACAGGAAACATACAGGAAATATAATGAGAGTACTTACTCATTATGATAAATCAGACTCATTTAAGGGGGGCATGTCCTGTCTTATTGATCTGTTTGCTGATATTTCTCCTGGTTTCCTTATCCGGTGGGTTTATAGACCTTATATATGTAAATATCTTACATACAAACCCTCATTGCTCCTTTACTCAAAGCTTTCTTAGCTGAAACTTTGTCCTGTTCCTGCTTCTCCCAAGTTTATCTGTTGGGAATTTTCATTAGGGTTGTATTATACCAAGAATCAGCAAGCTTTTTCTGTAATGGGTCAAATACTAAATATTCTAGGCTTTGTGGGATGCAGGTGTTTTATAATCCTCCCTCCTCTCTCTTTCCTCTTCCTCTTCCCACTCTTCCCTCCTCTTCTTCCGCAAACGTAAAATATAAAAAACTTTGTTAATTCAAGGGCTGGGGAAAAACAGCCCGCGGGGTGTCATTCATGGGCACATGATTTAAACCATTTCTGTGGGTTTCCTGGGGCTATAACAAAGAACCACACAGGGTTTGACTCAACATCAC
This sequence comes from Mustela erminea, assembly GCF_009829155.1. Classification (NCBI taxonomy): domain Eukaryota; kingdom Metazoa; phylum Chordata; class Mammalia; order Carnivora; family Mustelidae; genus Mustela; species Mustela erminea. Next base: position 15,036,134 of record NC_045631.1, on the reverse strand, counting down.
AGGAGTTTATGGTCCCACAGTTCTGGATGCCTGTGATCCAAAGTTAAGGTGTCCGCTGGACCGTGCTCCCTCTCAAACCCACAAGGGAGCTCTTCTTTGCATCTCCCTGGTATCTGGTGCTGCTGGCCATGATTGGTGTGCTCAGTGGGCAGGCAGGTGGGCGCGGCTCTCCAGTCTCTGCCCCCATGGTCTGGGCTTCTCCTCCTGTCTCTGTCTTCTTATAAGGACACCAGTCTTCCTGGATGAAGGACCCACCTGACCCTAGCATGACCTCACCTTAACTAATTCCATCTGCAAGTCCCTATTTCCAAATAAGGTCCCATTCTCAGGCAAGTGGGGGGTGGATAGGGCTTCATCATATCATTTTTGGGTGGGAAACCATTCAAACCATGACACCAATGAACACATATGGGAAGAATACAAATCAAAGGGAACAGCAGAAGACATCCTTACCCTATTTCACATTTCCACCCAAAAGCATCAGATGTGTTCTCCATTGTTCGTTAACACCGTAAGGTCAAATCCTTCTTGCAAACATGGTCAATCCATTTATTCGTCCAAGTAATTTTCTCTTCGTCCTGCCTGTGCTTATACAGTTACGTGTATCGGCACTCCCAGACACACGCGTCCTCACTCTCCCTCTGCTGACGCTTTGCCAAGTGCCATGGGGACCCCACTTCCTCTGTAGAAAGTGCGGCTTGGCTTTCTGAATCTGTCGGTGCATGGGAATGGGAGCCCTTGACGTAGCGTGGGAGTTAATGCATGAGTGAGTGAAGGGTCCTGTGCCCTTTCTGGGGGTAGATAATGTCTTAACCTTGCAGTTCCCCATGGTGGCTGTTCCCTTCCTCCGAGGGTGCAGGGTCAGCTCTGAATCCTCAGGACACCGGCCCCTGCGCTCTTGGAATGAATGTCGCCCTGGGCCTGGACGCATCGAGGGGATGCAGGTCCTGGGACCCTGCACTCAGGGAAGGGATGGGTTGGGAGCTGATGGGCTCTGATGTGGGCATTTCCCTCAATACTGTGTCTATTGCTGTACCTGCCAGGCCATCCCCCTCCAGGCACTGACCTGGATGCGTCTGCGCACACCTGTGAGCCCACGGTGATCCAGAGAAGGGTGTGTGGGAACCTGAGCACATTGTCCTCAGCTAATGGCAGAGGTGGCAAAGTTGGGCCACTCCCTCGGCCTTCCCCAAACCCGCCATCGGGCAGCCCCCTTTCCGCCGGGCCTGGGGCACCAAAGGCTTGTGGTCCCCATGCCCTCCGTGGGGCCCCCAGCACCCCTACATCAGCACAGCAGACTTGGCCCCTCTTCAGAGCTGCCATAATCCCTTATGTTCCCCAATATGCCTGAACCTTTCTGCAGTTCTTCCATCTGTTTCTGGGAAATGTGAAGGAATTTAATGATCTTTTCTGGGGTTATTAAACCAACAGCTGTTGTCATTAAGAGGACATTCTTTACGGCACGCTCAAACACTGGTTGTAACTCCAGCCTGTCACATAGTTCGTGCTAATGAGTCGCGTGCCTGTCTGCAGACCAGGGAAGTGGGCGGGGCCTGCTTTGAAGAAGGACCTTCTCCATTCTCACTTCTGTTCTGTTCTCCGGTCAACTTTTGAAGCAAAATGTATAATTGGAAAAAACAAAAAAACAAAAGAACACATAAAACAAAAACAAAAACAAATCCAATACACCTGCCACTGGCTCCCTTTGAAAACGAAAGCGTTTGAGTCCTAAAAAGGAAAGATTACATTTTCCTGTGTGTTTCAAATTGCAGCTCATTTTCTGGTTGGATGTACAAGGCAGAGAGGAACCAGCTTTTATCATTTGAATTTGGGTTTTCTACATGGCCACACACTGGGTTGCTGGAGGCTGGGCTGGGCACACACCAGGAGCAGCAGGGAGGGGACACCTGCCCTGGCCTCCACCTGCCCCTTGGGTGAGCTGGTTTCTTGACCGACAGCCTCGGGGATTGAGCTCCGGGGTTCGGCAGGCCTGGGCCGGGAGTGGAAGGGTGGGGGGGATTTCTTCTCAGCAGAGAGGACTCTGAGCTGCAATGGTCAGGGCCATGGGCAGGGGGTGAGAAATATGGGGACCAGCAGGTCAGAGGATAGCTGGCAACCCCCTGCATGAAGTCTCCAGCTGGGGTTCTGGCAGAGCTGGGCAGACAGGAGTATATTTGGGTCTCATTGCTGAGAAGCTGGGGGCCAAATGTCCAGTGAGTACACAGGAACCAAGAAAGACACCTTTCCAGACACAGTGGCACTCAGCAGAGGGTCTGGGCCGAGGGACCACTGCACCTGCTATCCACACCCAGCGAGAACTTTTGTGGGGTGAGGAGGGTGCCTGGTGGTTTGCTTGGGTCCTGGGTCAGGCCAATGGGAAGGACCTGGGTTTTGGGAGGAAGCACCTGCTGGGTTGGGAGAGTGAGGCTGCTTCAGGGCCCCATGGGCGTGGGGAGTGGGCAGCCAAAAGGCACCACACAAATTGAGCGTGCCCAGTGGCCAGGGACCAGGGAGCAGAGAGGCGGGGGTGGGGGTAGGACAGCAGCCACCCAGGGTCCCTTTTTCTTCTCCAGTGATGGTATTCAGAAAGAGGAACTGAGTATGTACGCCACATTTTGCTAGGCCTGTGGAATATCAAGGGTCTGAGACTCTGCCCTCAAGGCGCTTATGGTCTGGTGGGCGGGACAGGCACTCAAACCACACGGGCGTGAAGGAGGGGCACAAGGGCCTATGTTTGCCTATGTTGGTGCGGATCAGGGACGGCTTCCTGGAGGAGGCAACATCTCAGCCGGTGCAAGAGGACAAGGAGGGCTCAGCTTGCCTGCAGCGGATGGGGGTTCCCAGCACGAGGGCCCACAGTGAGCCAGAGGTGGGCTGGGTGCTGAGTGTGGGTAGGAGAAGCCCAATGGGAGGCTGAAAGGGAAGATGTGTGTGAGGTGTTCAGTCCCCACTATGCTTTATGATGCGAGCTGTCCCTGATGTTGTGGGCTGCAGGTTACAGCCTTGTTGCTAACTGTGCTTTTCCTATTGGCCTTCATGAGTCTGCCCTTCCCACCAGTTAGAATATGAAATCTGGCAACACGTAGGATGTGGGGTGTTTGCTTATGAACTGGCCACTCTGCTGAGGGCTTCGATCCCTTGCACAGTGCCGTGGTGTCCTCTTGTGGGAGAGGAAGAAGGAAAAGCAAGCTTGTGCTGGTGGTTGTCACATGCTCTCAGGGACCAGTCATTTGGGGGCTGCACTTCTCTGTGCAGGGTCCGTCCATGCAGAGGGTCTGTGCATGTCCACTTTTCTACATGAGGGTCTGTCCTGCACTATCACACAGCTTGCAATCTCCCACAACAGGGGACCCACTGTGATGGACATGTCTCCCCCTCGAGCTCCTGGATCCCAAGGCCTGGTCTGTTCATTTGTACTGGCTGGAAGCTGGGCATGTTTTGGGTGCATGCGGGGAGCTCACCACATGTCCCTTTGCAGGCTCTGAGCTGCCCATGGGGGGATGGTGCCTCCAAAAAACATCACAGAGATTTCACGTGATGAAGTCTCCTGCGGTTGGAAGGCTTGGAGACCCTGATCTTGGCAGAAAAAGCTAATGCCAAGTAAATTTTATCTCAAACCCAAGCAATGCTGGGATCTCTTTCTAAAATGAACATATTTCCAAAGAACTCTGCCCCACTTCTGTTGACTCAAGTATTCCCCATTATAATGTCACTTGAACATGTACCAACATGTGAGCATGGGCTCCGCCTTCCTGTCATCACTCCTGGGAAGCTGGTTGTGGCTCCCCATGTCCCAGCGCCTTCCTGCAGAACATGCCTCCTTGTCCTGGTCTTCTTAGACCACCACAGTTATTGAAAATAAAATCCAGTGTGATCCCTGAAAGCTGGAGATATGTGGGGGTTTTTTAATTTATTTTTTGAAGATTTTATTTATTTATTTGGCAGAGGGAGAGAGACATCATGAGCATGGGGAGGGGTAGAGGGAGAGGGAGAAGCTGACTTCTCGCTGAGCAGGGAGCCCGATGCAGGGCTCGATCCCAGGACCCTGAGACCATGACCTGAGCTGAAGGCAGACACTTAACTGAGTACCCCAGGTTCTCCAAACTGCCTTTTTTTTTTTTTAAGATTTTATTTCTTTAAGCAATCTCTGTGCCCAACACAGTGCTCAAACTCACAGCCCTGAGATCAAGGGTCACATGCTGTCCCGAGTGAGCTGGCCAGCCAGCTCTGGAAAGTTGCACCCCCAACACACATACACACACACACACACACACACACATGCACATACATACACACACGCACATACATGTGCACACACATGCATGTGTGAGCCCTCCTTGTGCAACACTTTCAACTTTCCTCATGTTTGAAATTTCATAATAAAGTGTCAGAACACATGAAAATAGAAAGGAGATGACCCTGAACATAGAATGTCTGAGTCTGCATTCCAGCAGGAGGAGAAGGTAGGGTCCTGGTTTTAACAAGAAGACCCCCACACCTTGGGAAAATCCCCAGGCCCAGGTTTCTGGGGAGCATTGTTCACCCGACCCTCCGCCCACCTACTGGGCCTTGCTCGTGGTCTTGTTGACACACTGCTTCCCCAAAGTCCTTCCAGCACTCTGAACAGCTACCACATGGAAGGATTTGTGAGTGCCAAAAGGCGAGTTCAGAATGAGTGACCGGTCCCCGTCCAAAACATCTCCTTGCTCTCAGGGGAGGGGGAGGAATGAGAAGAGGGGCATGCTCTGCCGTGTGCCCCCCAAATGTGAGCCCCAGTGTGCGGGCCAGTCTGCAGCTGGGAAGGTGCATGGGTCTGGCTGCTGAGGGCTCTAACCACCCTCATGGCCACAGGGTTCTGGTGCCATTGAACCTGGAAGCAGACAGCACGTGTCTGGCTGCAGAGAAGGACCACAGGGACCTAAGAACCCCAGTGAGGCCCACCGAATTTATGATGCTCCTCTCCCTGATGGGCCCAGACTTCTCATCTGCAACTTATCTGTGGTTGAAAAGACTTGAGTCAGAGGCGTCCAGTGCTCTCCCCCTTTCAAGGTGACAGTAATTGAAGGATGGAGCCACACAATTCTGACATAATTTGGCTGTGGAAAAGGTCAGCCTACTCGTGGATGTGCCACAGAGACAGCAGGAGAGGAGTCAGAATGTCACGTGACATGTTTGATATTTTCAGGGATGCTTTGATTAATAACAGCTTCAATTTGCAATATGTGATCATAACCCCCTACGCTCTGCCATATGGAGTGACAGGCTCTGCAGAAATAAAGCTGTCATTCCCCCCGAAGAGGGGTCTGAATGGAGTCCCACAAGGACCCTGTGGGGAGCCATCTGTGGGAGGAAGAGGCCATCTTCCCTGCTGGGTGCGGCCTTGTGCTGGGAGGGGGGTCCTGGAGGTGGATGGGAGGGCTGGAGAGCCACACCTGGGAGGGGGCCTTTATCAGGGGGCTTGGAGGAGTTGTGAGCAGAGGGTTGTGTACTCAGTCCTCTAAGGGCTCCCACCCACTGCCAGTGCTGCCTGGGGCAGGGTGGGAATTGTGAGGGTGCAGATGGGGACCCTGCCTGGGAAGGGTCATGGCTGCAGGCTAGCATGAAGCCAGGGGACAGGGTGCAGAGGGAGTTCCCAGGGGGCACACTGGGGGACAACACCCTAGAGAGGGAGCTCTGAGGATGGCCCAGTTTCCAGCTGCCCCAGTGATGCTCAGGGGTTCTGGCTGGGGGCATCTGCTTTGATGTTCTTGCAGAGAGGGAATTGGAGATGTGTCTGCCCCTGCCATATCCTTTCAGCTTGTGCATGGGCCCGACCCTCCTTCTAGGCACTGGGTCCCAAGTGAGAGAGCAGCCCCGGGAAGCAACAGGTTTAGGAATTGGCTGCCCTCCATGCAGGGGAGGAAAGGAGATATGAGCCCAGCGGTGGGGAGGGAAGCCACCTGCTCTGACAGTAGGGCCACCTGTGACACTGACACCCAGGTCAGCAGTCGGGGGGTGGGGGGGTGGTCAGTCTCAGAGGTCAACATCTGGCCAGGATGAGGCTTGGTCTGGGGTCAGGACCATGGACCAAGGGGGCGACTGTGAGAACCACAAAAATGGGGATACTTCCTCCCAAACAGAGGCTAAGCCCCAATGTTCCTGATTTGGACTGCAGCTTGCGTTACTCAGGTGTCAAAGTCCAGGAGGGGGAGGGGATCTGGTCAGCCCAGCCTGGGTTCCTGTGGGAGGTGTCACCCTCTGTTAGTCAATCATCAGTGCCGATGGGAGAGTGGGGGTCTCTCCAGGCCAAAGGGACTGTGACACCATGTGCGGGGTAACTCCCAGGGGAAGGGGTACTGCCATGAGCCAGGTTTTCAGAAGCACAAGGACACCCTCCTGGGGGTGCTCCCTTGGTGTTTCTGAGCCTAAACCAGTCTTTCTGTCCTCAGAGTCCTTGCCCTGGAGCCAACAGCTTGGGTCTGTAGAGGCACTGGTTTTTCGGGGGATGTTTCTTCTTTGCAGATTGGTGGTCTGTGGAGAGGCCTGAGCTGAGCATGCAGACACGCCCATGGGCCCCAGATGTTCAGATCTGGGGTATATGTGTGAGTGTGTGAGTGTGTGTGTGTGTGTGTGTGTGTGTGTGTGTGTGTGTGTGTATGTCTTAGAGCGCCCACCCCAACCACCATGCAGGTCAAAAGACAGCATGGCGGGTCACCTGACACCCACCATGGAGGCCCTGGCTGGGGCCCCTGCTGAGCTGTGACCTTGCAGGGGGGTGGTGGGTCTGTGGCTGGCAGTGGTGGCCGAGCTGCTGGAGCATCAGAATACTGACAAACCAGGTCAGTCCCTGTCTGGAGAGCTTTTCAGGCCCTTTGGGCTGCTGCCTGGGGTGTGGCCTGTTCTCCCTGGGGGCCATACATCTGTGACACTGTCCACCTTGCTGCCATACAGGTCCTTCCGCTCAAGGTGGGAGGAGGAGACTGATCGTGTGGTGAACCAAACACCTGCTTATCTTTCTTCTCCAAGTCTCCAGACATGACAGAAAAGGCTTCACTGTGCACCACAGCCATGGAAAGCACAAAGCAGGCACTGGGAGCAGACAGGATTTAAAGAAATCCACAGAAGTTGGAAGGCAAGCAGAGCAGAGTCCAAGCCAGTGGCAGCTGGGAGCACCATGTTTAGGGACGCCAAATGCGGGAAGGGCTGGAGGGGCCCAGAGAAAGCCTGGGCAGCAGGCATCAGGGACGATGGTGTGGAGGAGCGGTGGCTGTTGGGCCCTTGTTCACCCATCCCCAGGCTGTCTGAGCTGGAGAGGCCACGTTATGGGGTTTATGTCCCCTTAGTGCCTGTGGCTCTTGCTCGTGCCGCTCTGAAGAATGAGGAGGTAGATCAGATGGGAACGGTGGGCGACCTGGAAAGGGTTACTGAGGAAAAGTGTAAAGCTCCTGGAGAGGGTGGGGGGCTTGAGGGCAGTTGGCCTCTGAGCTTCTAGGGTTTCATAAGCTCTTCTGAGGAGCTGTCTTAAGCATCCTGATACTGGGCCCCTGTGGGCTGTCCATCGGGGCTTTGATTGAACACCCGGCTACCTACCGGTCCATTGTTCGTGTGAGCTGACGTGGGAGTCTGAGTGATAGTGGCCAATGTTTTATGGTGAATCAACTGTTTTGGGATGGCCTGCAAAAGCCTTTTCTGTAGAGGCTGCAAGATGGGAAGCGATTGTGGTCCTAAGGCGCAGAACAGGATGCTAGTGCCGTCTTGTCTCTGCTGTCCCAGATTTTTTGCCTTCTTGTTGGAGAGCGTGACCCCTCAAGACTTAAGAGCCCAATGAACTCCCAATGGCAGGGCCTCCATTCATGGGTCCAGAGGCAGGAGTGGCATGACTGAGGTCGAGGTGGGTGAGCCCAGAGACACAGCCAAGGGTTACAGGGAGCTTCACTAGTCAAGAAACATCTTCTTTTCCCCGGAAAATTAAACTGGTGCGCCATTATCCTATCATTTCTAGATTAATAAAGGACTGGGTCTTAACATCATGGTTTCATTCTGGCAAGAAAGAGACACACTGACAAGCTGTTTTGCCACATGCTTGTTTGAGGAGAACATTCTGAGAAATGTTTCTGGGTCCATTTGGGAAGAGGAGCTGCCGGGTAGGAAAAATGTCCGCGATGACCAAATGTGACAGGGCTATTTGCCAAGTAATCACCCCACGCCCAAGCCTGGGGAAGAAGCAAATGCATTTCCATTTTCTGCTCTTGGGTCAGAGGGGCCATGCTCACGGTGGGGAACCAAAGTACGTCTGGTGGAAAATCATGACAACTCTGCCCGGCCATTGACGTGAGTGAGCACAACCATATGAAATCAGCCGATTGTGCCTCATGAAATTGTACTCTTCTGTCACAGGCCCCCTCAGGATGGCCTTCCAGCTCATACACCTTCTGTCACCCCAGGAGCTGCCCCCTTGACTCAGTGGCACCCTGCAGCCTCTGCTGTCACCAGCCAAAGCTGCTTGGGCCACAGAGGCACAGCTGACCTGAGCCAGGCCAGTCACATTTCTCTACCAGAAACGGGGCCGTGGCTCACTTGGTGGACAGAGTGCTAGCGACGGGTCCCTCCTCCCTGGAAAAGAAGGAGGAGAAGCAGGAACTTAGAGCCAGGCTCTGAAGCCAGACATTTCTGGGTTCTAATCCTGGCTCTGAGTCTTGGGTCTGATCCCAATCTCATAACCTTGAGCATGTGGCTTTACCTCTCTGACCTCGGTTTTCACACTTGGAAAATGGATATTTGGTAAAGAGAGAAAAATTTGTTATTTAGAACAACTGTCATAAGCTTTTCTTGCTGGTTGTGAAATTTCTCTCTAGGGCGACTAAACCTTGGCTACCAAACACTGATAGAGACTTAGGTGTTGAAAACAGAGTCTTGAGAATGTGGCTGGACTTTTACAGACCAAGAGGGAGGGAATCACTGTCTTCTGCATAAGTAGGTAGAGTTGTAGGGTTTCTCCAAGGAGCAGGCTCGGGAGAGGAGGCTTCTTGTGGGTGTGTGGGGAGGAGTTCCAAACAGGGCAATGTGGGCTTCTCCAGTGCTGTTCTTACAGAACCCAGAGGCCAGCAGCCTCTGCACAAGCATGATGTGCAAATTAGGGAAAAATTCCAAATTAAAAAAAAAAACAATAAAAACAAACAACTGTAGGGGCGCCTGGGTGGCTCAGTGGGTTAAGCCGCTGCCTTCGGCTCAGGTCATGATCTCAGGGTCCTGGGATCGAGTCCTACATCGGGCTCTCTGCTCAGCGGGGAGCCTGCTTCCTCCTCTCTCTCTGCCTGCCTCTCTGCCTACTTGTGTTCTCTGTCAAATAAATAAATAAAATCTTTAAAAAAAAAAAAAAAAAAAAAAAAAAACAACTGTATTTACAAAAACAAATGGGTTGCCAACTTGTGCTTTAGGTCAAAGGGCATTCTTTTTATCCTGGATGTTTTCAGATTTCCCCATGAAATCTTGATAGAGAGTTCTTGTTTTCATCACAATTATCTTGATGGTCTGGTGAGCTTTTCCACACTGATGGTTGTGTCCTCTAGATCTGATGAATTCTCTTAGAAGGTCTTTTCTCCCTCCATCTCCTAGGAGCCACACTAGTTATCCCGTATCTGGTGGGCCTCCGAGACTTGCTGTCCCCCCCCCCTTTTTCCATCTCATCTATTCTGTCTCTTTTTGTTATATTTTCTGGGCTATTGGATTTGATGTTTTTTTTTTTTAAATAGTCCTTCTACATGTTTCAAAAATACCTGTGGCCATATAATTTTAATCTCTAGGAGTTCCTTCATGTTCTCTGAGTGTTTAAATTTTGTAGAATCATGTTGTTTTATAATAGATGCAATGTCTTGTGGTTTGTCCCTGAAGCTACTAGTTAGTGTTGGTGGTGGTGGTTTTCATCCACTGTTTTCAGAATTATTTCTAACCCCGTAGGGGTCAGCTTTTCTCTTTCATAGTTTGATGCTTTCTCTTTGATGTTACAGGGTTTTGTCCCCTTAAGTGTCTGGTATTCTGGTTGACAAGTGCATTTAGATAACTTGTATTTGCATTTAGAATAAGTCACACACAGGTCACAAGTGTTCTGTGAGTATGAGGGGGCTTGCTAAATGGTGGAGTTGGCTCTAAATGGGTCACAGGGAACTGTCTTTAGAGCTAGGGGACCCTTGAACCCTAGATGAGGAGGTCTGTTTTTCTGGGATGGGGTGGCTTTTCAATCAAGCTGTAAATCTTTGGGCATGCCATCTTGGAAGAGGTAAAGCTTAATTCCACTTCCCTTAAGTGACTTTATCGTCATGCATAGAATGTGGCAAACGTGACCGTGTGTGACTTCCACCGTTGGGTCCAAGTGGCACTGCCCGTTCCTCTTGTTCTCGCCATGCGGGATGTCAGCTGCTGGGTCATGGACATAGTCAGGGGGCTGCTGGAGAGTCCAGGTAGTGAGGGAGCCATCCTGGACAGACTGTCCAGCCCCACGCAGGTCTTCAGAGGACACAGCTCTGGGTCCTGTCCTGACCGCACCCTCAGGAGAGAGCCAGGCAGGAAGCACCAGCTAAGCTGCTCTTCAGTTCCTGACCCGCAGAAGCTGCAGGTTAATATGGGGCTCAGCTCTGGGATGACCTGTTGTTTAGCACTGGGTGACTAAAACACGGGCTGCCCGTCTCCCTTGAGACGTACAGGCCTGGCTGCTCAGTGTTGGCCCCACAGTGGGGTCAGAAGCTCCGTGTTCAGTTCAAGCACCTGCTCTCAGCTCTGTATCTCAGTTCCATTTCTGTGTGACATTTCCCATTCCCACCCACAGGCTGCAGAGGGCTGTGTCTGTCTCCACATGTGACCTTGGTGGCTGCGTCCTCCACATAGCCTCCCCTGTCCCCTCACGTCCCCTGCCTCCAGAGACTGACCTGTTGCCCTGGTCCGTGGACAGCTCTTCTCCTGTGAGCTTGGTCAACGTGCATTTGTGCCTGGCAAAGCCATTCATGTTCACTGTAGTGGGGTCTCAGGTGAAAGAGGAAGTTAATGCCCATGATTAATCGACAGATTTTGATCCTACCTTTCTAGAAGATTCAAAGCTCTACAACCGGAAGTGATTAGGAAGATCCAGAAGTTGAGACGGTAAAGCTTCTTTCTTGTTTTCAAAGCTTGGAGACTTGATCAGCACAGAACAAGTCATGGACATCTTCATCGCCCACCCCAAGTTCACAGGTTTCAGTAGAAGGGCTTGACCCCAGAGCCCCAGGCAGCTTGCAACCATGAGGCCTGGCTTGCTTTTGCTAAGCCTCTGGGTCATACAAGTCAGGTGTGGCAGCTGTTTCCATGTGACAAAGCCTTTGCTGAAGGCTGGGAGTCTTAATGAACCAATAATTAGTCTTAAGAACCTACGTTGACACCAAATTTCCACTAATTCCTTTTTAATTGTGTTAGCACTCTTGTTTTAGCAAATGTGTACCTCGTGTCTCATGGAACCCCAGTCACTCGGGCACTCAGGGGACTCAGGGGACCCAGAGGCCCCAGGCTTCTATGGGGATGCTGTAGGGCAAGGCACCCAGGCTTTGACTGGTCTTCTCACTCACCCTCGGCTGCGGACAGGAAGTCCGATCCACAAATGCAGGAAATACTTGCACAAATGGCTCTTCTAGTCCAGAGCCCTCAAAAGCCAAGGATGCCAAAGATCCAGAGCCTTCAAGGAGCAGACTTGGGGGAGGAAGCTGGGAGGGTGGATGGAGACAAGGGGAACTAGCAGTATCTTCTGTTAGTCCTCAGTTGAAAAAATTCTGTATCTTAGTCTCCAAACGTGGCTGACAGCTATGGGGAGGGAAGCTCCTTCTCCGTAGTCTTCAGCTTCTGTGTGAAGGCTCTGTCCTCAATGTGAGTGATACCATCAAATGAACAGGGATCAGATACAAAATAAAGCCGTTCTTTTATAAGCGTGTAGAGTGAATAGGCTAGGTACTGCAGCAGAGTAACTAGGGACACTGCTCTGGGGACATTGTTGGGAATCTGAAAATAGCTCAAGAAGGGATAGAATTCATTCTCAGAAGTTGGGTTATGATGGGAGGGAGTTTCACCATTGGTACTTCTAAATTGTCTAGTGTTTCATTCAAGAACATGACTTTTGTCATAAAAATTTAAAGGATATTTCTAATTTAGGGGAAAGGAAGGATCTTGTTCTGAAACCTCAAGTTTATGTTCCTTGTGCTGATTCACCGAGTCAGCAGACATTTCTGATGGGTGGGCTCTGCACACACCCCAAGCTTGACCGTGTGCCAGGAGATGGGAAGAGCCAGGCTCTGGCCTCATGGGCCTCAGGGGCCAGAGGAGGGCCCCGCAGATGCCCCACAAAGACTGGCTGCTTAGTAGCTGTGGGCTGGATGGATGGACAGATCATATTATGCACAGCAATGCCGCAACCGAGCCTGCATGTCCCCTTGTCCTGCCGCCCTCTTCCCGGGTGCACACAGATGGTGGTGGGCACCTGAAAGATGAAGGCTTTTGTCTGATTTAATCAGGTCTGCAACCTCAGGATCTGGAGGAGTGCCCGGCTCACTACAGAGCCTTGACAGAAACTCTCTGCTCTAGACATGTCTACGGTGGGTTATATCTGGTCAGGAGAACAGGCTTCTTGTCATGTGGCTTTCAGTCTCCATGTCTTTCCCTCTGCAGCAGGGACCACAGGGAACATCTCACACGGGACATGAGCCATATCTGAACAAAATCTTTACACATTTGTCCTCGTCTGGTACCCAGCACATGTAGCTAGACGATCATGATTGCCTTTTAGCTCGTTTTCAACATTTCACCTTCCAGGAAATATATGTGCACGCTTTTCTAGTAATTTCCTTAAGTAACTGTGTGTGCATGGAAGAGCTGAGTCAGAAAGCATGTGTGATTGGAATCATGATACAGAATGCAGGTAGTACATGGGACAGTCAGTGCCACTCCCCACCCCTTGTCCACGCTGGCAGGTTCCAGTGAACGCACATGGTCACAGGATTGTGTCCCTCTGATCTCTGGGGAGGTGACACATCTCTCAGGAGATGTGTGCCCCCCAGGAGAGCCTGGGTCCTGGCTCAGCACGGGAGCTTAATCACAGAAGCAGACGTGTGGCCCCAAGTAATTAAAAAGGAATCAGGCTTTTCATATGTCTCTCTGAAGAATATTAAAGGCGCTCCAATTCATAACTGTTCTCACAAGTGATTTCCCTTCCTCCTTCATCCTCCCCACCACCCGACAGACAGAAGCAAGAGTTCTAGGGGTTGGTACACCCTCAAGTTAGTAAGCCGTGTCCTTGTCACATCTGTCCTTTTCCTGTGAATTGCTGTCTCCATCGTGCCTGTCATGGTGACTTGCAGTTGGCCCTCCTCTCTCTGGCCTCAGGGCCACCCCCATAGCCTATTTCCACACATCCCCCTTCAGAAGGGACCACAGGTCTACGGCCATACCACCCTGAACGCGCCCGATCTCGTCAGAAGGGACCACAGGCAGGGCCAGTCCCTCCCCTGGCTAATGCAAGCACTTCCAGCCCACGGGCTGGCTGGTAGCCTCCTGCTCAGTTCCCTCCCTCCCTTGCTCCAAATCCCTGTTGCATTGAGCTTGGAGACCTTCCTGGGCTCGGCTGAGGATCCTCCCCGCCTGCTTCACTGGTGGGCCCCTCATTTCCTCATAAGCTTCATGAGCTGTCCTTGTATGAGTGTGTATTTGTGCGTTCACTCACCGTACTGACCATGTTCCTCCATCCATCCTGAGAGCAGGCTGCGCATGCATCTCTCTGCTGCAGGCTCTGCTCCGGACTGACTGACTGTGTCCCGCTGGCCTGAAGCAGTGACATGGTATTTGGAGGCAGGACCTGGTGATGAGTCCGTGTGATGGGACTAGTGTCCACTGAAGGAGACCTTGGACAGCTTCCTCCCGCCTCCTGCCATGAGAGGACACGGCGTTGGTGGCCTGGCCAGACCCATTGATCGTGGACTCAGCCTCTGGAGCAGCAAGAGGTGCACTTCAATCATGGATAAGACCCCAGCTCGGGCATTTTTCTTATAGCAGCCCAGGCCAGGACGCGCCCTTAGGTTCCTGTTGCTTTGGTCATCTCTGCGCAGTTTTGGGAAGATGGGTCTGGGGTAGCTGTATTTGTAACATATTGAGGACTCTCCATACTCACTTCCACGGTGGCTGCCACAGCCTGCATTCCCCCAACAGTGCGAGAGGAGTCCCTGCTTTCCGCGTCCTTGCCCACATCTTCTGTTTCCCGTGTTGTTGATTTTAGCCCTTCTGATGGGTGTGAGGGGATACCCTATCGTGGTTTTGATTCGCATGTCCCTGATGGTCGGCGCTGTCACCCATCTTGTCCCATGTCTGCTGGATCTTCTGGAAATCTTCTCTGCACAAGTGTCTACTGAAGTGCTCAGGCCGCTGGAAAGGATGAGTGAACTTGTACTTGTTGAGCTGTAGGAGTTCTTTATGTAGAACTGGTTTCCACTCTGTCTTGGTTTAGGCCCCCGCCCAGCTGTAGAGGGGAAGGATGGACTTGCCCTGGGCCAACCTGGAGCTGAATGGCCAGACAGAGCTCCACGGAGGCCAGACGAATGTCTGCAGTGTCCTCCAGCTCTCTGTCCTCGGCTGTTTACTGGGGATCTTTATCAGTCAGCGGTGTTACAGCTAATGTTCGGAAACACTCAGTGTCTGCTTATCAGCTGGGGGGGGATGCCTACGAAGAAGTCTGCAGAGAGTGTCTGTTATACATGAAACAGGACTTTAGTGACGAACGTGTCATGGTCCAGGGATGTGGATGTAAGCAGCCCAGCAGAGGCGGGGAGGCCCCTGACCTTCTGGAAGGTGGTGTCTTCACTCAAGGAAAGGGGATCCGTAGTTCAGGGACTGTGTGTGGGATTCCTAGAGGTGGAGGGGGTCATCAACTCTGTTTTCAGAAAGTAAAGTCAAGGAGATGTGCATGGGCAGCTCTTGATGGTCTTGGGTCTCTAGCCCTGGATAAGGGGCCACACTGCATGAGCCTGTGGGGTTCTGGGACCACTGGAATTTCCTCAGATTGATTACTTTGTTACTCCCTCTGCATTTCTTCCCAGTTTTCATGAGAAAAACACCAATTTTTTTGTCCTTGGGCTGTGCTTGTCTTTGGGGGGATCAGGAAAAGGAGAGCTGTGGGCACGGCTCTTGACTCACAATTGAGATTAGACAAGGTTTGTCTCACAGGTGGGATGAGATACACACACGCTGAGCATAGCATCTCTGTATGGCTGGCACCCAACGCATGCTCCGACCAGGCTTAGCAGCACTGGGGGGTCGGGTCTCCAGTAGCCACCCTTGGCCCCTGGCAGAGAAAAGCGGGCAAACAAGGAGCTCAGTTTCCTCACTCAGGTGGTGGTGATGGGAGCGCTCCAGACCTGTTGCCCACAGGGGCATCCTGCTTAGGAAGGCCCCTGGCACCGGCCCCCTTCCCTTCCCACCTCCCTACAGAGCTCCTGGTAGTAACCACCCAGGGAACCACCCACGCTCAAACCAAGATCTTGAAATCTACTTCTGGGGAAACGCAGACTTTGATACCATAAGGGGCCTGGGGGGAAGTAATCCCTCCCATGACAAGAAAGGATATGTGCTAAGGTTACCCTATAGGTGGCCCTAACACCTCCAGCCCAGAAATCCCAGCCATGACAGCCCCACGCTTACCATAGTGCTAAGGTGGGCAGCTGTCTTTCCCGGCCAGCAGTCAAGGGCTGTGCGCCATGCTCCAGAGACCAATGTCCCGAAGAGCCCTTCACTTGGCATTTGTGTAGAGAGGCATGGGATCTCAGTGGTCACAGAGCTGACTGGGGTGGGAGTGTGATGCTCCTGATTTCTGCAGCTGGATTTATTTTCTGACTCCGAAGTGTCCAGTGAGTGATTTCATCCCTTCACCTGTCCACTTACTGGGACCGCTGGCCCACTCTCAGCCTGAGTTCCTGACTTGGGGATCCTGAGGTGTGCATGCCTGTCATCTACACTCCTGGGAACCTGGACTTCCCATGCCTGCGGGTCGCAACCCCAACCATCCTCCTCATCACTCCCTCTCCAGGCTCTGGACAGGCGGGCACTTAGCTGCACTGGTCAGAGTCACCTGCTCCCTCCACCACCCTCTCCCAGCAGTGGGGGCTTTCCCACATGGAGCAGGGTGAGGATGACTGGCTGGTTCGTCAGTCCTGCCTGCATTTCTTGCCATTCTATGCTCAACCTATTGTCTCCACCTTAGAAGCCCAGAGAGAAACCGCATATCAGCAATCCTTGCAATGACCCCGGTTTCTCACACTTAAATGGGGGGGGGGGGGGCGCGTCTGTGTCTGTGCAGTGGGGGTGGCAGACAGCAGAGCAGTGTGCCCTGTCTGAGGTCCCTGGCATCACCCTCCAGCCTCAGGTCTGGAAGGCAGCAAGCATGATCAGATGGCAGCAGCTTCTGCACACCCTGTGCCCCCCAAAGTGAGTTCAGTGCAGGGAGTGCAGGGTCAGAGTGGCACCAGGGGAATGTGCCATGAGGCCCCTGTCCTGCTGTCCAGAGCTGGCCTGGGGCCCTGGCTCAGGTGTGGGTGGAGAGCATGCCTAGCACAGAGCTCCTTGGCCTCCACCCTTGGAAGCACTACGCTCATGCAGTCCGTGGCTCCTCCCACACGGGGGCTGTTGGTGCATGCTCAGTTTGGGGCCCACGGCAGATGGTGAAGTGGGCTCCGCAGCAGGTCTGGAGAATGGGCTTTGGAAAGCGCTAATGTTTCTCAGATGTCCTCTGCAAAGCGCCAACTGTGGCAACACCGTTGCTCAGGCTAGGAAATGAAAACACGCTGCCAGGTGGTGGGCCAGGCTGCTGCTTAATTAAACATCCTCCCAGCTTGCAGGCACCTGCTGCGGTTTGTAAATAGTTTGCGCACTGGCTGCGCCCACCCATGTGCAGTGGGAGTGCTCCCTCGCTTAGAGCAGGGGCTGTCCAGGCACCCCCCAACAACACTGGGAACAGGAGGGGTCTCTGTCTCTGTCAGACGTTTATTCTCTGCCAGGCACGTTGTCTGAGTTAATCCTGAGAGCACAGCTGATGTCGAACTCACAGAAGTGCTCAGAACATGTCATGAGGTAAACCTGAATTCTGAGCATCACTTTGCCATGGTGCAATAGGCAGTTCTGCATACCTCAGGGGTTATTGGGAAGATTCAGGAAAATTACGTGGATGGAAATCTTCCAGTCTAGAATTTGACAGTTAACAATGCCTGCTGTGATGTTAATCTTCTATGCCAACCTGGCTAGGGCCCGGTACCCAGGTACTCAGCCAGACCTGATTCTGGATGTTTCGGCAGAGGTGTGTGTGTGTGTGTGTGTGATATGAGACTAAGGCTTAAATCAGCAGTCTATGAAAGAGGGATTATTCTCCATGGTGTGGGTGGGCCTTGTCCCATCAGTTGAAGGCCCTCCTAGGAAGGAGGAATTCTGCTCCAAGAATCGCTCAGGCTGAAGCTGAGATGCTCCCTTGGGCCTACCACCTGCAGCCTCACTTGCCACAATGCACACTTGCCAGCCTTCACCGTCCATGAGCCCATCACTGGAAATAACTTTCCATCTCTGTACACATCCTATTGGTTCTATTTCTCTGCCCGATCCTGACTAAAACACCGACGAGGAGAACCACAGTTCAACAGCGTGAGGTATACCAGGAAGGCGTATCAGGCAGTCATTGAAGAGAACAGGTCACACCTGTTTCTTCTGACCTAAAAAGACATTGGTCAGAAGACAGTTGAGCTTCTCAAGCACACGACATCTTCAGCAGACAGGCGCACAGGGGCAAAGAGTGTGCGTGCATACAGGCACACAGGAGGTGGAAGGGACAAGGCACGCTGCTGGCCGACGCCTTCGGACTGTGACTGGGCTGCGGGGTGCTGCCGGCAGGCAGGGAGATGCCCTTCTCTCTGTGATCTGTGGTGCCTTGATTTCCGCGTATGCCATTTCTGTCGTTAAAAGATTGGCAAGTGCACATACATAACGGGAAGGATTGATTTTGAATCCTCTTCCCAGCCATCTGCTGGCAAGGAGGACAGCATGACCGAGTCTGTCTGTACACAGGGCATGCCCATCTGTGCCTGGGCCCCTCCTGCCCTGGGGCAGCCAACCAGTGCTGCCCTGATCCCGCTTTGGTTACAGAGCCTTGCCGGCATAGCTTGGAGTGTCCATGGCCATGTGTGGTTTTAGAGGACGCTCGTCCTGCAATTCTGGTCCTGGTTTCCAGGCTCTCCAGGAGCTGGGAGGCCCATAGCACATCTAGGAGCCTAACTGTTCCCGGTCAGAGCCAATCCCTGCTCCTCCAGGTGGGGTCAGCCCATCTCACACTGCGTCCCACAGCGCTTTGCTCGACCCGAATGCGAACACGTTGCATTCCAGGGTTTGCCTCATGGCCCATCCCTCGCTGCTCAGACCCTTCCCTGAGGATGGGGAGTGTGTCACATCAGATTCTCGCATGCTCCATCCTGGCACAGGGATGCTCATCATATCCCTGGGAAGAATAGCTGGCACTCAGTGTCCGCTGGAGGGTTTGAGAGCACGTCTGTGAGGAGCTGCCCTGTCCCAGCCAAGCTCAGGACCAGAAGAGGCAGGCCAGAGGGGCAGGGGATGGGGAGCCTCAGACATTGCTGGTAGTGGCCCGGTGAGGAGTTCCCGACTTAGCAGAGTCACAAGGCCTTGTGTCGCTCTCGACCCGCAAGAACGACCCGTAGGCGAGGTGAGTGGCAAACTTCTTTATTCACAATCTTCAGCCGGGGACCCCTCATCCAGTCTAAGACCCCCAAGTATATATCCACCAAGTGCGAACTATATCCAATCAGAGTATACCACGACTAACAAAACTACCAATCAGAAGGACTATCTATGTGCATGCATCGTGCTCGTGAGCACGTACGTGACTCCATAGGTTTTCTTTGTTCTACAGATCATGCGCCTTTCCCTTGACTCCTGGTATCTATCAAACGTCACCCGCGAATGCACTCACAGTCCTTGGGTTAATCTCTCACTCCTCCCACTCCTCAGGCCTCGCTTAGTACGTGACTCCCTGCATCTGCTCGCATTCCTTAGGCAAACTATCTACAGCCCTGGCCCCTCAAGCCTTGCTTAGTACGTGACTCCTTGCTCCTGCTGCATGGCTCTCCACAGCCTTGTGTGTTCTAACTCTGGTCCAGACCAGACCATGAGACCACCACACCCAAAATGAAAGCTTTTCTCGGATGGTCAAGTCCCTGCTGACAGAGTCCACAGCGTGGAGAGGATCAGAGTCTGGTGGAGAAGGTGAGCACCAAGAGTGGTTCACGTTACGACAGAGGGGAGTGTGGGCACACACAGTAGAGCTGAGGACTGTCATTTGACATAGAGAGGGTGAGAATCTTCAGGGTGACTCCTGAGTAATCAGGGAGGGCATCCTGGCAGAGGTGACCCTAGCGCAGTCTCAAGGACTTCATCATCAGTGGCAGTTGTGCAAAGGGAAGGGTGGGGTATGCGCAATACTGACAGAGGCCGCTGGTGTGAAGTCCCCGTCCTGCGTGGTGCAGCGTGGTGTGTGGAGAACTCGTACATTGTGCTGCAGCTGGAGCCCGACATGATTGCTGAAGGACGGTGCTGAGGGGTTGCTGAAGCACAAGAGGAGCATGTCGGGCAGGAGTCAGGGAACATTCAGGGAAATGTCCACCCACAGGAATCTTGGGGCCTGGTGAGAACTGACGCCCTCCCGTGCTCCTTACTGATCGAGCAGGTGGGACCCACCCGGACCCTGAAGGACAGGCCTCATGTCAGGCTCCCTTCCACCTTCGGGCCATCCTGAGATCCCTGGGCACAGAGGGGTGGGAAGGGGGTGGGGTCAGCCGGCGTCGGGAGCCTGTTAGATGGAGAAGTGCGCGTGAGGTAGATTGCGGGTCAGTACAGAAGGTGCCCCAAGACGCTGGCTCCGTGACGCACAGTGGGTGGAACTCATGGGCATTTTCCTCCTGCACGCAGAGGCATCATTATTTCAGATGCTTAGGGAGCTGAGCCTCAAGCCCCCGTCGGCCCACAGGGTGAGGATGTCTTCCCTGTGGTGTGCTCTAATTTCCGTGCTGGGGACAGCCAGCTCCACGGTCGCTCATTACCATCCAGATATCAGCACATACGACCAAAGATCTCCCACTCATGGAGGTTCCCATCCATCTCACACGAGGCATTCCTTCTCACAGGAGGTTGAAAGCTGCAGGCTCCAACCCCTTCTGTCCCCGTGAGTGTCAGAGGCTCCCAGGTTAGCGTTGGTATCATTTGCTTGCACCTGTGAGCACCCACAGGCCGGGCACAGGGTGAGCCAGCCATCAGCAGCGTCTAGATGTCATGAGTCACCAGCACCATGGCCTCCAGGAAGGGGAAGTTGGCCTGGACTGGGAAGACTGCATGGAGAAAAGTGGTTTCCAGGCTGGGTCCCACGGGATGGCTTCCGAGTCTTCTTGGTGTCCCAAAGCTATTTGCAAACTGGGGCTTCAGCATGTGTTTCTGTAAACAAGGATGTTTTCCCACACAACCAGGACACAGCCCGCAACCCAGGGGGTAGCCATGGTGTGCCTGATCCCAGAGCCCATGCCCTCCAACTGTGCCTATGACGTATGTTACCCAAGCACCATGTGCTTCCCTGAGTTCTCCCTTTCCTGTGGCTCCCTTGGGCTGGAGAGGCCCTTGGTTTTCCCCTGAGATTGCAGAAGGCTACGGGACAGGAGTCTAGGTCTGTGTGGGGCTCCTCAAGAGGAAGGTGTGTCAATGCATTCTCCACAGGATAGGGCACCTGTTCCCATGTGTCCTCTTGCTGGAGGTGATGGCTCCTGTCTCCTCATCAGGAAGACATCTGTCATGCCTCTGCGCTCCAAGACCATGCTTCAAGTTGTGTCAGTATTTTACTCCTCGTTACATTTTCATTTCATTTGTGTGCACATCTATGTGGACTCATGGTTTTCTGTTTTACTCAGCAGGTTCTAACCGATTACTACCACCATTCGATTTCATACTCACATTATCTCGTATTTGACCAGTGGGAGCCCTCTGTGTCCCTTGGCCCATCCTGGCTCTGTCCCCATCATTCTATGAACACCTCCTTGCTTGATCTTGACCTTGCCAGGTCTGGGATCAGTCCCTTCTCTGAGGAGCCCTTCTTTCAGTGGAAAGTGGTATGTAGAAGCCCAGACACAGATGCTAGGTGTGCTCAGTGGTGTTGGGGCGCCCCTCTTTCTAGCTTTCTGAAAGAACAGAGCTGAGAGTTGTCTGTGAGATACTGTGTCACGCTACGTTATGTGTTGTCGTTATCTGCGTGTAGTTTACATATTGTATGTATGGCTGTATGGTGCATAGCCGGATGTACCATCCGTCCCCATTATGCACACATGCTGACATTTCTGCATCAGTTTCCAGACACCGGAAGCCCTGAGTTCACATCGGTACACCTGGTTCAGATTCGGGTTTTCTCCCTGTCAGTATTTGTAACTTACTCCCCATGATGACCAGCTGGGTGCATCCGAACACAGGGGTGTGAGCAGCAGAACTAGCTCGTGTCCCACAGTTTTGGAGGGTCAGGGCAGCGGGGCTGGTTTTGGCTGAGGCTCGGAGGAGAGAGTGGCCCAGGCCTCACCCTGTGACTGTTGTCCCTGGCAGTTTCCGGAGCTCCTTGGCTTGTAGACGCTCACCCAGTCTCTGCCTTCATGCTCTCCATGTGTGGATCTCTCTGTTCAAATGTCTCCTTGGAACAACGTTGGTCAGACCAGCTTAGGACCGACCCTGCTCCTGTGTGAACCCGTCTTAGCCAGTCAGGCCCACAGCAGTCCTGGTTGGAGGCTGCCATGTGGGCACTGAGGGGCTGCGAACTGCCTGCAGCATGACCAGGGCTGCTGGTGTGGGACATGAGCAGAGAACAGGAGTGGGCAAGGGGGCCTCCAGCCGCCCATGTGGTCTGTTTAGCAGGAGTCCCTTACTCACGGAGCGATGTCCAGCAGATCGGTGAGCACACCAGTTTGCAGCTTAGGGCTGGGGTTGGGAAGAGGGTGTACATCCGATGTCACTGGTGTGGGCATAAGGATCTGGTGGAGGTGACCACTGTCCGAGTGGGGCTGGGACAGGCTGCAGGCCATCACTTGTCAACCCCCGTCTGATGGTGCCTTTCAGGAGGGGGGAGAATGTGGACATCCTGACATGAATCTGTCCCAGAAAAGTCAGTCTCCTGTGGGACTTCTGCTGAGCCCATGCCGAGGACACCTGTGTTGAGGAGTGAATTTCATACCAGGTGGATGGCAGGTTCAAGGCCTAACTCAGACCTGGACCTCAGTACCTGCCCATCGCCCTCCGAGGCGGGGACTCCACAGCACCACATCTGCTGCCCGACAAGTATGGCGCACATTGGGGTTAGGGGTTGTACTGGTGTCCTGACCTGTCTGGTCCTCACATGTACCCTCAGAGGCCTGGAGAGATCTATAGCCAAGGAAACGCAGTCCGAGGCTGGATTAATGGGACAGGATGGAGGGGCGCCGGAGCTTCTGGAGCTGCATACCTCCAACCGTCAGACTTGCGCGGCCCCCACCACTGGTCGTGTCCACTCCCCCTAGCCCCGGCCCCTCTACCGTGGATGCCGTGCCCTTGCTGACCACTGGCTTCTCTGCCTGTCCTGCTCCCCTGCTGCTCTCAGCCCCTCCTCCACTGGCCAGAGCCCAAACTCTGGTTCTGCCTGCCACATGCACGGCTCTGGGCCCTCACCTCCTGGGTGTGCCCCAAGCGCTCTGCCTCTCCAGCCACTCACCTCCAGGGAGGCCTCCCTGAACCACCCCGTGCCTGCGAACACACTGCTGTACCAAGCACTGTGTGGGTGAGGCAGTCCCCTCTCACATGACTTGTCTGTAGTTACCTCAGTCTTGGGGTCTCTAAGGTCCAACTCATCCTTTCTCCTTGACCTGAGGGACTCAGCTCTGCTTCCCTGGACCCAGCAGAAGCAAATCAGTCCAATGCGGATGATGAAGCATAGGCTTTCATGGACATTTGTGGTCACCTGCTTCCCTGGCTGTGCTGGTCACCAGGTATGCACGGAATCTGTTGTCGTCAACTTGTAGGAAGTCCCCAGAGCTCTGGTCCATGCTGGGAAGTGTGTGTGACCCAGGTCTTGGTGTGTCGGCCCTGCCCCTGCCTGTCCCCAGAGAATGTGGGGCCTGGTTCCCCGGTTCTGGCAGAAGCCTCCAAGGGGACCCACGAGACATAGGGTGGGTATACTGGCCAGCACTGCTCTGGGCTGGGTCGATCATTGTCTCCATCAACTTGGCTAACACCTCATCCGACCATGGAATTCAGAAATCGTGCTTCTAAAGTCTCCCCACTTGACAACCGACAGAGAATGCTAATACCCCACACAAGGTTATGTTTTATTTTTCTAGATGGGGAATGTTGCCGTGACTCACGTAATGACTATCCTTGACATGGTAATGACGAAATGGGGATTTAAAGCAGTCTGCGATAGGGAGCTATCGCTGTTCTCTGGTTGGCTGGCTGCCAACTTGCTGATCGTGTCTCTGTTGAATTCACAGCTTACAAAGACTGAAATTTACCAAATTAAATTTTAGTGAGTTATTTCTGTTCACAAAAACAGCAGAAATTAAACCTTTGTGCCTGTGGTAGAGGGACTGTCATTGGGCCAACCTTCACAGGGCCATGCCATGGGGTCAGACAGAGTTTGTGTGCCGCCAGGAGACACCTGTCCACATGTGGGGGATGTGAGACCTCAGCTGACCTCCCCATTTCCCTCTCCCTGTTGGTGTCTTGGAGTGTGGACAGACCCCACACAAGCATGGGCTCGACACACGGCCATGCATCTGTCACCTGTGCCCTCACTGCCCCTCCAGCCCGCAGCAGAAGTAAGCACAGATGGAATGCACCAGCTAGCTTGGGGGCACAGACCACAGTTGGGGAAAACCTGCAGGCTGATGCTGAGTGGCTGCCCCAGCCCAAGCAGCCCCACCTTCCCGGAGGGCATGTGAATGAAATCGCAGAGATCTTTGTGGCTACCTGTTACGCAGCAAGAACTGACTGGTACAAGGTGCTCTTGCAGCCACTGGCCCATCTGATCTGCAGAGAAATTCACATGATATAGACAGCCTAAATAATTTTATTTCACTCTTCCACATGAGAGAACGGGGGCTCAGGGAGAAGGAATGAATTCTTGAGGTCATAAGCTGGTCAGAGAGAGAGCTCAGCGTGCAATCGAGTTTTCTCTCCCCAGGGGGTCAGTGGCTTTTCTGTGAGGTGCTGGGGGGCCCTAAGGAGTTCCCTGCACCCAGTGTCCAGCTGCGTGGGCCTCGGCGGGCCCACTATCACTGTCACTGGGCATGGATGTCCTGTAGGCACACCAGGCTGGTGCATCTGATCCCTGACTCCGAGGCTGTGGGGCCTGTTGTGCTGGGGGCTGCATAACTCCAGCTGTGGTCTATATGGGTTTGATGCGTCTCCTGACCCCACTGCCCAGCATGTAATCCAATTTGGAAAGGGGGCTTGGCAGACGAATCCAGTCAAAACGAGGCCACCAGGCTGGGGGTCCAATCCAGTGTCGCTAGTCTCCAGAAGTAAGGAAATAAAGAAGAATTAGGACAAAGAGACAGGCACAGAGGTAAGACCATGGTGGGGACAGAGATGGCAGCATGAAACCCTGGGGAAGGGCCAGGAGCAGACCCTTCCTCTCCAGCTGTGAACCCATGCCCTCGTGCTGCCTGGCCTCCCAGTCTGTGGTGCGGAACTCCAGCAAGTCCCTGGCCTGCTGCTGGCGTCCCACACCCGCCACAGAGCCTGTCCCAGTGGGGCCATTGCTTGGGTCTGGACCCATAGAGTGTCTTGCCTTCTGCCCGCTTCCGTTTTCTCTCCTTGAGGCCAGAAGGTGTGCACAAGCTCAGTAGCATAGCTGCGTAGACCCATGGTAACTTAAAGACAATCAGATGCCCGGACGTGTGCCCCTCATACACAGCGGGTCCTGGGTTCTGCCGCTGACCAGGCCGTCTAGACCGTGATGCTGAGAAGAGCTATTTGCCTGTGGTGCATGACGTCCCGGGCCACTCGGCCAGGGGCCATGCCCAGGACAGAGCCACAGGGCAGCGTTCTCTCGAGGCGTCCGTGTTGCTCACTGGACACGTGGCCAGACTCCTCTTTCCATCTGCTTCTAAATCCAAAGATTGGTGCTTCCTTCCTGATCCACTGGTGGAGCCTGGGCACAGGAATATTAATTGCACTGGGTCCTCAGGCCATGATGCTTTATGAATCCTACCTTTCTTGAGCTAATGGGGTGGCATAAATCACTCCGGGGAAGGACCCTGGCCTGGCAGCCCCCAAGTTAGGCAAGTTCATCAATCCTTGGCCAAGACATTGCCAGAGGCTCCGGCTTTGGTCAGGTGTTGGCCCGTCTCGGGCTAATTCCCTCCAGGCAGAGGTGCTACACAGAACCTGGTGCCCTATGGCCAGAGGAAGGCTGCCCTGGGGGGCTAGGAGTCTGGCCTTCTGTCCCTGGTAGCCCAGAGACAGAGGTCCAGCTGGCTCCTGGAATGAGCTGGGCAGCCACAGCCTTCCCTCTGGGGCCCCAGCACTGTCCCAGGACAGGCAGGTGCAGGGGTCCTGCCCATCAGCCACTGGTGCTGGCCCCATCTTTCACCTGTGTAGCCAGGGCTTGACCCCATCCTCTACTGACTCTGGTTCTTGGTTGCCTCACTTACAGGAGGATGACCCTGCCTGGCCCAGCGTAGGGCTTCAAAAGATGCCACACATGAGTGCAAGTGAGCCTTAGCCCAGGGCCTGGCCCACTGGGAGTGCTCCCATCCATGAGGACCTCATCTGCCCTTGTGCCCTGGCTTTCCACCAGTCTCCCAGGAGCAGGCTTTAGGGCCCTTGGGATGGCCACCTCGGCTGGGGTTCTCCAGATGCCAGCCCAAGTAGGGGTCAGCCCCTCAGATGCTCTCAGATGGTGGGCTACTGCCCTCCTTCATTGCTACGGGCAGGGGACCAGACGAACTTGGGGGACAGTGGAGAGAGGGTCCAAGTGTGGGGTTGCAGGGTCTTTCTCACTAGTGGGTTAGACTTCATAGTCTACAAACCCTGTTGCCTCTCCTTGAGACCCTCTGAGCCTGTCCAGGGCCAGGGAGACTGGCCGGCCGGAGTCCTCCCCGTGCCACCAATGAAGAAACTGTGGCAGCTTGCAGAGGTGACGCAGTGGCACAGAGGTGGGCACAGAGGCACATGGTGCAGTGGGATCAGCCTCCCGGGCCTAAGGTGACCTGTAGACCGGCATCCTCTCCAGCAAAGGCTGTGCCCCCTAGCCTCAAAGAGCAGAGCCCAGGCTGCTTGCTGGGGGCAAGAGTAGCAGGGGCCACAGGCCCCGAGTGGGAGCAGGAAGCCTGAGGTTCTGACACATAGTTATTTTCAGAAGTCAGTGGGATACACCCAACTCCCAGAGATCTGGGTTCAATTCGTTAAGCTTAGATGATTAATTACAGGGCAGTTAAATATCTGATTAAATTAATCCCAAGGTTTTTAAACATTCTTTTGTAAAGAATGTTTGCTCATAAGTTAGAATGGCTAAACACAGAAGGAGGCAAGGATGGGGGTGTAGGGGTGTGGAGGGACAAGGAACCGGAGCCCACTCCTCTGAGGAGGCTCTTTCTGGGAGCCTCCCTGCTCTGTGTCCTCATTTGCAAATCGATGCAGGCAGATGGAGCCTTCAGGAAGCCCTGGCAAGGCAGGACAGCATGAGGAATAGGGACATCCTGCCTGCCCCCTTTGCAAAAATGTGAGATTCCAAAGGCAAGGAAATGAGGGGCATTGTCATTGGGACTGAGACCAGGCATGGTTGGGAACTTCGAAGGGAAGGAATACAGTCTATAGGAAGATAAACAGGACCAATGTTTGGTAGCAGGTGTCTGCTGGGCCATCGGGAAAGATGGGACGCAGGGAACTCTGATCAAACGGGCCTTCCTGGGCTCCTCCCGCTCCTCATACCTCGCTCTAAGTATGACGTAGCTATCTACCAAGAGAGCGCTCCTCCTGAGCTTTTCTAAACTTCCAGGCAGTTTGAGGAGGTCACAGTTTCTTCCTGAGTTTTTTGGACCTTGATTGTTTCCAGCTCAAAATTATCTGTATGGCTAAGTGGCCCATCTTGGGGCAGTTCATTCTGAATCCCAGCAGTGATCCAGACAGAGGAGAGGGCAGGGGACCCTGGGTCCGGACAAAGGCGGTTCCAGGGGTGCCAAGACAGGAGCCAGGCCAGGATCGGTTAACCAGAGCAGGAGGTGAGGGCTTGGAACTGCAGACAGCACTCACAGGATTTGTTGTGGGACCTGGGGGCAGAGACGGGGTGGTGGCTGGAGGGAGGTGGGGCCAGGGAATGACAAGATGTTTTATTTATTTATTTGTTTTAGATTTACTTATTTATTTGACAGACAAGAGATCACAAGTAGGCAGAGAAGCAGGCAGAGAGAGAGGGGGAAGCAGGCTCCCCGATGAGCAAAGAGCCCAATGTGGGGCTTGATCCCAGCACCCTGAGATCATGACCCCAGCAGAAGGCAGAGGCTTAACCCACTGAGCCCCCCAGGTGCCCTGACAGCAGGATGTTTTAGAACAGGAATCCCAGAGCCTGTTGATGCTGTCAGCAGATTTTGCAGGGAGTGAGGCCTCGGTGGGCAGGTGCACATGCTGGCCCCTTTCTACAGAGTGCAGCCACTCCCAGCTGTATTTCTTTTGCTCTCAGGGCCCTGGGGCCTCTCACTGATCTGGCCAGCACCCACACTGGGATGGGGTCACCTGTGGGACTCACCAGGTGGGCAACTTGGAGCCCTGGACCGGCCCGGCCTGCTGTGGTGCTGCAGTGTCCATGGCCCATCCACAGAGCCCTGGCTTTGGGATGGGAGCCCTGGGTTCACCTGCTCTGCACCTGCAGCTGTGGGACCCTGGACTCCTCACTTCTCTAACTCTGGAGGGTTGTCCGCTTCCCCTCACTGTGTTTTATGAACTAGGCTCTCAACTCTGTTCACAGCCCCACCTCTGGGCTGGTGTTCCTGCTGTTCTCCTTCATTCCCCATGGGGTTTTCCATCTGTCCCTCCCTCCTAGTCCCCTGGGACCTTCTCCCACTCAGAATGGAGTCTGTTGAGCTTCTCTCCCACCTGTAGCCCCTCCTCACCTGGCAGGCCAGCCTGAGCCCCTCCCACCAAGTGCACTCTGTTCTTGAGGCCCTGGGGCATGCAGGCCCTCCTGGCCGGCCCTAAGCACCTGTGAGTAGAGCCCTTTTTTTTTTTTTTTTTTTTTTTTGTTTATTTGACAGACAGAGATTACAAGTAGACAGAGAGGCAGGCAGAGAGAGAGAGAGAGAGGGAAGCAGGCTCCCTGCTGAGCAGAGAGCCCGATGCGGGACTCGATCCCAGGACTCTGGGATCATGACCTGAGCCGAAGGCAGCGGCTTAACCCACTGAGCCACCCAGGCGCCCCTGAGTAGAGCCCTTTATAGTGGAATGCCCAGGACACCCCCTTTCCTCCTGTGCCCACCCACCCTCCACTCTGCTCAGCATTTGAGTCACTGAGAGGATGAGGTTTGATTTGCTTTGTGAGAATTAAGTGCTTGCTTCGGCAGCACATATGCTTTGTGAGAATTAAAATAAAATGGGGTAAAGTCAGTGAGGCGTTCCCTGTGCCTTCCCCAGCCTGGCAACCCCTAGGTTTCACACTCTGGGAAGTCTCAAGTTACTTAAAGCAAATACGCACTTACCTCCTACAGTTGTGGGTGTTTGAGTTCTCTAGTTCGAGCTTGAAAGGAGAAGAGATTTCTTGCAGGAAGACAGTGTGATATGCTTAAAAGAACTGGGGGTCTGGAATCGTATTGGAGTTCACTTAGGAATTTCTCTTCTGCCATTTCTTAGCTGCGTGTGTTTCGTGTCCATCTATCCATCTGTACAGTGAGGGCAGTTAGTGGTAACCCTTGTCAGCCTGCCCCACAGGCTAGGCCTTGGATCATGCGAAATGAGATGTCCTCAGGGATATTTTGGAAACCCGTGTCCTAGAGAGGGTGGGCAGGGAGGTGACTCAGCTTACTGCCAGCTGCCCACATAGCAGCAGGAACAGCACTCCCTGGGCTATCCTGTGCCCTGCTGGATCCCAGGGAGCAGTACTGTTCTGGCTAATAGGAGCAGAACAAATTCTCCCCCTCTGCAGCAGATAAAAGGCAGCCAGAGAGGGTGGAGGCAGGAGCTGCAGATTCCAGAGGAGGACTAGGGGCTGCGGGGGGCTGACGGGAAGTCTGATGGCCTCAGAGGGGAGAGAGAGAAGGGGATCTGGGTGCTGAGTATGGGATCTTCCTCTGCCACTTGTACTTGGGCCTCCGTTAAAGTTTAGTCAAAAGAGCCTAGCTCTCCATTCAGAGAGAGAGCATTTGCCATCAATTCTCTGGTCTTTGCGAGTTTTTTGTTTTGTTTTTTAATTTAAAAGTCAGTCTCACGCAGATGCCTGTTACTACCTGTTTCACCACTGCCGTTGAATCCAGGTGTCCTGATGTGCTGCTTTGAGGCAGAAAGAATTCTGTCCAGAAGCACCTTTCATCTGCCTGTTCACTGGTATTGTGGAGGAAGAATTTTCCTCTGCCCTACGGGATTCTTCCAGTTGGCCTGAGCCTCAGGTCAATGTGAGACAAACTGGCAGGAGAAAGTCAGACACAAGTTTACATGTATAACTCCTGAGTACATGGGAGAGACCCAAAAAAAATGGCTGAAGCCATCACCTTAAATACCATCTTCAGCTCAAAACAAAAGGGTTGGGGGTGGGGAGTCCGCTATGGGAGGTTGCCGGGAAAGCACAGTGAACAAGGTTGAGGCCATCTTGCAGACTTAAGTCCATGCCTCCTCCACTGGTAAGAGTTTCTAGAGATTTAAAATCACCAGCAAAGCAATGGGGACACTCTTCCAAATGGAGATTCCCTTGTGCGTGGAAATGCCTCTTACAAAAGGCAATGTTTCCTTGGTTTTTACAGTCCCGTCGGGTTTACATTTTCTTAAAAACCACCGGCTTAAAATAATATGCCAGAGAGGCTTCCTCTGCGGTGGCAAAGTTTGCTCCCCTGCACTGGTCCTCTCACAACTCTGAGCCACGCTCCACCTTTGTGAACCAAAACACACCTTCCTAGAGGAGGGACTCCTTCAAACCATGTGGGGGTGGGAAATGGGAGACCTCGGTGGGGACCCCAGCTCTGTCCCTGGGGAGAAATGTTCATGATTCATTCAACATGAAGGACAACATAAAAGGTCTAAAATTGACCTCATAGCTACCTGAAAAATAAAGTGATAAGATTCAACCATTTCAAACAAATTAAAGCTGAAGAATGAAAGGACTCCTCGCTAGGGTGAAGCAGAAGGAAACAATCAGCTCTTGTAAAGTGGTTTCAAACTTAGGAAAAAATTAATTCCTGCTATTGTTGCACTGATGATTAATGAATAATAAATAAGGAACACCCTCCCAGGCTCCTAAAAACACTTAAGGTAGTTCACCCTGGTCTCATTTGGATGTTCTAGTTAACTCAGAAGGCCGGACAAGACAAGCTGGAGGGAAACACAATATGAGAACCTTGGTGTGGTCAGTGGATACAAAGGAATAGACAACAGTTGAAAGTTTAAGAAGGAAGACGATTGCAAGCCATACACATGAAAGCTGGTTGTCTTCCTGAGCACGAGCAGGAAAATATAATGAAAACATCCATTTGTAACAGAAACAGGTGATCTGACTGACTTAGGAATAAACATAATAAATGCCTGACCTTTGTAAAGAAAATTGCAGCCCCCGCAGGGTAGGGACAAGGTGAGAGACATGATCTATCTCACAATGAGCACACGTCGTAGGGGGAGAACATGTCACCAGCTTCATTTGCAGACACAGCCTCCCTCGAATCAATCCCAACCGTATTTTTCTGGACTCAGTGGGTTCTGGAGAAACAAACAGATGAGGGTTTCATAGGACACTTGAAAAATAAAAGGAGCAAGTCAGAAGGCCTCACCTTTCTGATATTAGAACACTTTATAAAATAATAATTAAAAATGGGGGCGCCTGGGTGGCTCAGTGGGTTAAGCCGCTGCCTTCGGCTCAGGTCATGATCTCAGGGTCCTGGGATTGAGTCCCGCATCGGGCTCTCTGCTCAGCAGGGAGCCTGCTTCTCTCTCTCTCTCTCTCTCTCTGCCTGCCTCTCTGCCTACTTGTGATCTCTCTCTGTCAAATAAATAAATAAAATCTTTAAAAATAATAATAATAATAATAATTAAAAATGAATGATATTGAGAAACCAGATAACAAGATAACATAGAAGAATTTTTAATTTAGATCCGTATCCCCCACCCGCTGTGCTGGAATAGACAGCAGATGCCTCAAAGAGCCAAACCTCTTTAAAAAACAAAAACAACATGGGGGCTTAAGGGGATAGGAGAAGAATAAATGAAACAAGATGGGATTGGGAGGGAGACAAACCATAAGTGACTCTTAATCTCACAAAACAAACTGAGGGTTGCTGGGGGGAGGGGGGTTGAGAGAAGTGGGGTGGGATTATGGACATTGGGAAGGGTATGTGCTTTGGTGAGTGCTGTGAAGTGTGTAAACCTGGCAATTCACAGACCTCTACCCCGGGGGATAAAAATATATTATATGTTTATAAAAAATTTAAAATTAAAAAAAAAGACAATACAAAACAAACAAACAGAACAGTTAGCACATAATGAAACATTTATTATACTAATGAAGAAAGACCGCTCTCAGCTTTGAAGCCACACAAGAAGCCACAGGGAAACATGGGTAGATGACAGCAGGAACAAAGCCAAGACCTGTGTACATGGGGAAAGGCCAGGGGGAGGGAGGTGGTTGTGCCAGCCCACGAAGGGCTCGTCACGGTTCACGAGAGGCAAACGGTAACCCGGTAGCCAGCAGGCTCCGTGTTCCAGCCCGTCTGCTCACATGGGGTGCTCCGGAGAGCCAACCACTCTGGGAAAACCGGGAGCCTCTCTGGTTGTCAGAGTGAGGGCAATTGAAGCCGTCTTGAGGTGCTACATGCTACCTGCTATGCTGGCAGAAAGTGCCCCCTTCCTCACCAGATGCACTGGCAGGGTCGGGGTTGGGGCATGAAGGTGGCGTCGCCCTTGAACTCGGTTCCTCTTGGCGGTGAAGGAGACGTCGCTGCTCTACACAGATGGTGTGCGGTATAGTCAGAAACAGCCGTCCTTTGGCCCAGTCAGTTTACTTCTGGAAAGAAAAAATGATCCCCTGAAGATGTGCAACACAGCCTCTGTCAGTAATGACAGTTCGGCAGAAACCAATGCACCTAGTGATGGGGTTATCTAGTAAGTTCGGGCCATCTATGCGATGTTGTTTGTGCAGCTATTAAATTTGATTATGAATCCTGCGTGGAAACTTGACGAATGTTTATTACGTATTGTTAAGTGGACAGTACCCCCCTCCCGGTGCAAAATGATGTGCATATTACACTTGCAGAGTGACAAGGACAGGACGAGGGCTGGAAGGGGGGTGAGACAAGTGGGAGCAGCTCTGTGAGGCTGGGGCTCGGGTGGCCTGGTTCTTACTGCTGTTTTCATTTTAAGCACTGGGGGGTGCCCCCCAAGGCTGGTGGGGCCTGCATCCCAGGCTCCTTCCCACCCACAGCCCCTTCCCTGGGTCAGTCTGGGCACCCAGTTTGTGGATGTTGGCCCTCCTTGCCTTCTCCAGCACGAGTGTGTGTCTGCACCCCCTGGATGGGCACAGCCAGGCCAGCAGTGCCCCGGGAGCCCCAGAGGCCCCCCTGCTCTAAGCAGCCATGAGCCCTGCAGGTCTGCCACTGCTACAGGACTGGACTGTCCACCCCCCACATCTGGAGAGTTATTGCTGCCACTTTCAAAGTGACCAGCTCAGCCACGGGGCCAGAGCCCTCGGGCCCAGAGCCAGCAAGGAGCCTTTAGGACCAACGCAGGGCCAAACTCAGGCCCTGCCCCAAACCCTGAGCAGGGAATCAGAAGCCAACCCCCTGCAGCTGTCCTGTGGGTTAGGACCACCCCCAGGAGCTGGGGGGCCCTACCTGAGAGGATTACCAGGCCTCCCATCCCAGGGGCTGCTGGGTTTGGGACCCACATGCCTCTACCATTCCAAGAACTGCTGAAGAGTGTGCACGGGTGCACGGGTGTGTGCCTGTGGGCACACGTGTACTTGGGGTTGTCTTCTCCTTCTCCCCCTCATGCCATAGGCATTTGCTAGCTGTCTCCCCTGTTCTGGCTCTGGGCAGCTGCATTTTCCCAGTGCAGGACGGGGAAGGGGATGTGATGACTCAGGTTCAGGCACAGTTACAAGCATGCACATTCCGGGGCCTCCTTAGAGTCTGCAGCAACTGGTGGGGAGGTTGGAGTCTTTCAGATGGGCCTGGACCCTCTCCCCTGTCCTCAAAGCAGTCACCACACCTTCTCCTGCCTGGCAGTTGCTTCTAGGTGGCCTGCTCTGGGGAGGGGCTCCCTCTGTCCTCACCCCATCTGGGAAGTCACCCTGAGCTCTGCAGTTGGTCCCTCCCAGCAGCTCCTGCCCCCAGGCATCACCCACATCACCTGCCGGTCAGGTCCTCCCCATCCCAGTTCTCTTGTTCTGGAACCCTCCTGCGTCCCAGCACTGGTCCTGAGCAGTCCACTGGCTGGGGGGCCCTGCATCTGGCACAGGTGGTGGGAAGCGGGCCGGCTGTTCCTGGGGAGGATCAGAGCCACGTTCAGTGACCGCCACTCCCTGGACCTGCATCCTATGCTAGGAGTGGTGGGTGGCTCTTGCCCCCTCATGCTCTGAGCACTTGTCCCAGCATCCTGGCAGCATTGACCTAGAAGTGCCAGGGAACCTGGGGCCCAGGGGAGCAGAATTGAAGGTCTTAGGCTTGAGACCGGCTTCCTGGTCAGGACTCAGGACAGCGACTGTCTGAACTCCAGACTTGGGCCAGAGTGGATGTCTGGGTCTGGCCTCTGCCTGCACAGTTAGGTCCGCCTGAGGCGCACATGCCCACAAATCCGTCAGCACACTTGGGACAGTGAACAGACCCAGCAGATTCCTGCTGCTCCCTCCTCACCCCAAGCCGCCCACTGACCTGCTTTCTTTCGCTGTGGACCACTTAGCGGTTCCTAGAGTTTCATAAGCAGAATCCTATTCCTTATTGCCTCCGGCTTCCTCTGTCATGAACACTCTCCATGTTTCCTCCTGATAGGATTTCCCTCCTGTTGTATGGCCGAATCGTACTCCATGCCACAATGCCCACAGCTGGTTTCCTCATCCTCTGTGGAGAAACACTCGAGGTGTTTCCAGCTCGGGGCAAAAACAAATGAACCTGCAGCGAATATCGACTTGCAAGTCATCGTAAAGACAGTTCCACGCTTTCCTTGGGTGCATACACACCGGGGCAGGACAGTCAGATCTTACAGCAGGTATGTGTTTAGCTTTCTTTTTAATTGAAATTTTTGTTGAGATAATCACAGGCTCATATGCAGTTTTAAGAAATAACACACAGAGGTTCTGTGGGTCTTTACCTATTTTCCTCCAGTGGTAACATTTTGTAACATCACAATCAGGACACTGACATTGATACACCCAAGCCTCTTATTCCATTTCCCCAGGGTTCCTAATGTTACTATGTTACTAAGGTGTGCTAATGTCTTCAGTTACCGACAGCGGGTTACTCACCAGCTCCCCCTGCTGTCCTCGGGAAAGACAATCCTGCCTGCAGGACTGTTCCAACCACATGCACCTCCCTAGTGCCCCTGCCTGGTTCATAACCCCTTACAGCCTGTCCCCTTCTGCCCTGGCTCCCTCCCGCAGCACGGTGCCCCAGAGTGCCTTCCAATCTGTCCTTGGCTCCTGTTTATGGCTCAGCCATATGCAATGCTGTGGGCATGCCTTTCATTCACCCGTCAAAGGACATCAGCTTGACCCCAGGTTTTGGCTCTGAGGAATCAAGCTTCTGTGAACAAGTCTGCAGTTTTCGTGGACACAGTCTTCGTTTCTCTGGGATACTGGTTAGTAAGAGCTGCATGTTTCCCTTTACAAGGCGCTGCTGAACTGTCTTCTAAAGTTGCTCCCCGCAGCACATTCCCCGTCTCCATCACCATGTCCGTTACCGCCAAGCTGATGGATGTGCCGTGGTGTCTCACCGTGGTTTTTCCTTTGCACTGTCCTGACAACTGCTGATGCCAAGCATGTTTCTTGTGCTTTTTTTCTCAAAAATGAAATGTCTGATTACATGTTTTTCTCAATTTCTGATTGGATTGCTCGTTTGGTTTTGGCTATTGGGTTTTGAAGTTTCTCGGTATATTGTGGCCATGTCCTCTGTAGGAACGATGGTTTGCAAACACCTACTCCGGGTCTCAAGCTCGTCTTTCCATCCCTTTTACAAGCTCCTTCCCAGTCTGATATGCCCCAGCTCACCCATTTTCGGTGCTTTCTGGTGTCAGCTCTGAGAGCTGCTTGCGTAGTCTCAGGTATCAGATTTTTTTCTTCCTTTTTTTTGTTCTAAAAATGTTATGTGTGCTTCTGATGACAGCTTCACTGAAGGGCTTTGTGGTGTCCCTTTGCTCGTCTTGGGTCTGCCCCAGGGCAGTGTCTCCAATGGGGGAGAGGCCTCTCTTCTCCTTACCTCACCCCAATTCTCTTTCCTCCCTTATTGCTTGTAGAAACTGAATTCCCTCTCAGACTGTGTCTGGCTGCATGGTTGCCCCATAGAAAGTGCATGCCTCTGGCACCCCAGCGCCCTCCTGCCCTGCCTTCCCTGCTTTTCCACTGCAGGCTCCACTGGGTATGCCCAGGGCTAGGCCAGCTTCGAGCCCCACTGAGGGCCACACCTGCCAGAGGCATCAAGACAGGTGTGGAGACCCAGTGTTCTGACTGACCCAGTGGTACAGAGCTGGCCGTGGACGGTGCACAGGGAGGGAGTCTGGGAGCAGACAATAGGCAGGCCAACTGTGCATGTCTTATTGGCCACGGGAAGGCTTCCTTCTTCTCTCTGATGGTTTGAGAAGTCGTGATGGAACCGCATTTGTGCATTATCAGGGATGGGTCTGGTTGCTGCACAAGGAAGGCCTGGAGCTGATAAGAGTGTAGCCGGCAGGGGGTGGGGAGGGCAGAGCAGCAGCGGGAGTTGAGGTAGCAGCTGATGAAGCCCTCCCCCCAACGCCTGCGTCAGGAGAGGGACCCCAGCGCACAGCACAGCATGTTCGCCAGGATAGAAAGGAAAGCGAGGTTTGGGAAGCAAGATCCTGAGTGTGGTTTTAGGTTTGCTGAGTTGGTGGCACTTTGTGACATCAAGCAGACAGGGAGATACATGGGCAGAGCCCAGAAAGACTGGAGATGCTCCTAAGGGATTTATGACTCTAACAGGTGGGGCCCGATGTCCCACATGAACCCTACTGCCTGGGTAGAGAGTGTGGAGTCAGAGGACACAGCCCCAGAGCATGGCTGCTGCAGGGCAGGGATGAGCGCAAAAGAGAGACACAGACACGTCAGAGGAAAAGTCAGGAAAAATGTGAACTACAGTCCTGTGGGGTGGAGGATTCCTGCCCATGCACATTGCAAAAGACAAAGGTGAAGATCCCCAAATTCCATAATAAGGAAAAAGACACCCTAATGGGAAACCAGACACGGGCACAGCACATAGCCAGTGTGAGCCACACTCCTGGGAAGCCGGCAAGGAGGGCTCTCTACCCATCCGTCTAGCAAAACTTAAATACCAGATTTACAAGCACAACAGAGAAAAAGGGACACTGTGCATCCTGTTGACAATGTGTCAACAATGAGGGCAGTTTGGCAGAACGCATCAAAATTCACCAGCCGTGGAAACTATGGTGAAAGAAAGCTCAGACATCCATGTCAGGATGCCCTGAACCAGAGGACATTTATGCAGTGTTTCAGCAGAAATGGTTAGAAAGGCTGTGGGAGTAACGTAATCCCGTAGACGCGCTGGACAGAGGATGCACCTGTTTGTGTGGGCACTGGTGGCCCCAGTGTGACATGGGGCTGGCGTTCTCGCTAGAAGCCCCTGCATGGTCTGAATCACGAGAACCCACTCTTCATTAACTGTGGGTAAAACAAACTATCGTACAGAAGAAGAGAAATCCAGAGTCACTGGCCCAGAAGGGAGGCCGTGGCCATCTCGTCCTGACCTACTGGCTGCAGAGCAGGCCCTCCATGCCTGGGGGACCGGCCCAGGGGCTCCATCTGGGTCAGGTGCGGAAGCCGGTGTGGGAGAGCGGCCACGAGGGGGAGACCGGCACCTGGAAAAACACTCTGACCTCCTGCTCAAAAGCAGGCTGTCACCCCCATTCGTTTACTAACCTGGCAGAGTATTTTCGAATAAATCATGAGCACGACAGTTACATTCTCTAAACCACACTGGGAAAAGGGTTATGGTATTTACTATGGGGACAGGAAGATTGATTCTCACCCAGAAGATCTGCCAGGTCCTTGATTTAGGGAGCTGGTGATCAGCACGGGTTAACTCAGATTTATTTCTGTTGACTCTCCCCACAGCCTCCACCCTGGGAGGCCCAGGGACACTTGGGTGGGATGGCCCTGAGCACAGGCTGTCCTGCCGGGTCCCTGTGAGAGGATGCACTCAGCCAGGTCACAGGCAGAGATCGCTGCCCCCTGCCGCCTCCCAATATGCCCCGGATTCCGACCCCCACCTGGCAGCTTCTGGCACCGCTGTGTACCATCCAGCTCCTTATCCTGGAGTTGCCGGGCCTCCTGGTGGGGCCTCTGCCACCGGCTTGTCCTGCTCTCGGCCCTGGTGGCGGTCCCACGCATGACTGGCTCTCTCCTCAGGCGAGGGACCAGAGAGCTTCCCTGCCCTCGGGCGGCTCAGGGTCTAGGGCTGGACACGGACCTGTGGTCAGTCCCATGTGGCAGGTGGCCTGAGGCCTGTTGAGAAGGGAATGTCCCTGCCTCTCCACATCGGCTGTCTGTACACCCAGTGTCCCTGGGTCACCTTCTGGTCCCCACATCTCAGTCTTTGCCCACGTGCTGTTTCCGCAGGACTAGCAGTCACCCTTGGGAGGGGGCATCCAGCCGACCCGGGGTGCCAGGTGCTTCCTTAGGGGCCAGGTATGGTCAGGACCACTCATCCTACAGGTCAGTGGGGTACAGAACTTGTGGATTCAGGTGGACTTGGGACCAGCCTTTCCTGTTTCCGGGAAAACTTGGCAGAGGGCCCCACTCAGACCTGCTGTTTCCTCCCCCAACTGGCACTTCCCTAGTCCTCCCAACTTCACCAGATTCCATCCTGTTTGGGTTGGTTTCTGGCTCTTACCCTCCCTCACCCAGGACCCCTGCTGCCCTGCCTCCAGCCGCTGCTGCTTCTCTCCTGGGCCACCTCCCATGGCGGATGCTGCCTGGGCCTGCCCGAGTCCTGGCCACAGGACGCAGAGGAGAGGGTGATACACACGTGTCCCAGCTGCAGCAGCTTGTGATGACGCTTGTGTGGGGACATCTGTGCATCAGAAGTCACAGAGCGCGAGGGTTGTCACAGCCCCATGAAGATGCAAGCAAATCAGACGTGGCCCTTCGGGAAAGGAGGAGAGTCCTGGCAAGCTTAGGCTTTGGCTCTGGCTTCCCCCTTCCCAGTGGCCTCAGCTCTCTGTGCCTGGGTTTCTCTATCTGTCAGGTGGTGTTAACGCTCTGGTTACCTCCAGGAGTCATGCAAACTATGGGAGCCATGATCAGAGGAAGATGTGCAGGAGCTCCTGCAAGGGCCCAGTGTGTGTTGGTGTGTCAAAACCGCAGCTGTCGTCACCGGCCACAGGTGTGCAGGCCTGGCTCATCATGCACACCTGTCAGGCATGTCTGTGAGCCTCCGTGTAGCTGCTGAGCCACAGAATTTGGTGGAGCAGACTTGAAAGTCACAGTGGCTTCGAGGAGTGGTTCACTGAATGGGCAGCATCCCGTCCAGCAAATACTGAAGAACCACTGGAGTGGAAGGGTTTTTAGGGGCAGAGGGAATGGGGGGAAAGGGAACTATCAGCAAGGTATGCAGTTTCAGGCAAGGCTGCCCACCTAAGGGGAACGGAAGGGGCCATCTGCAAACTTCCAGGGTACAACGGAGCTGCCACAGGGCGGGTTCGAGGTCGGGTTCCTGGGGGCTTGGAGCTGCAGTCAATCAGGTGTCCCGCCAGGGAGCAGGTGTGGGGCTCATGGCACCTGTTTTGGGCCTGCAGTCTCCTCTCCGCCTCTGCTCCTGTGCCCAGGAGGGGAGGCATGGATCCGTGGGTCTGTGTGCTTCTGGGGGGAGCTGGGGACCATGCTGGGCATTTGTGGGCAGGTCAGGCGTGAAGCTCCCTCCTCCCCCTCCACTCACCCTATCCTCCGCTGCCACCAGGCCACATGGGCACTGGCTTATTTTCTCAGGCCATCACTAACCTGGTATGTTCACTAACACATTCAGTCTTCCACTGTTTCCATTAACACTGTTTTACAAATTGTATTGCCCCTGTTCCTTCATGGCTTCTGCAAATCAAACCTGTTTTGCTGTTGAAAATGTCCAGAGGATTCAGCAGAAGGACATCCAAGATCTCTGGGGTGCCAGGCC
Organism: Mustela erminea; assembly: GCF_009829155.1. Classification (NCBI taxonomy): domain Eukaryota; kingdom Metazoa; phylum Chordata; class Mammalia; order Carnivora; family Mustelidae; genus Mustela; species Mustela erminea. The sequence continues at coordinate 14,996,511 of NC_045631.1, read as the reverse complement.
CCCAAAGCTGGCCCTTGGGCGTGATAAGGGAAGAAGCCAAAGCTTCTGGTTTCTGAGCCGATTCCCTAAAGTGGGAGGGAGTCACGCGTCCCCCCGAGGAGAGAGATTTCAGATATGTTGTGGGACCAGGGGACCCACGAGCCTGGGCAGTCATGGGGCGTCACCAGTGTGGCTTGGGGTGCTGTCTCTGCTGCCTTGTGCAAGGGGTGAGGGCTAGGAGGACGTCACAGATGACAGTGACCCAGCCGCCCCCAGCTCAGGTGATGGCGCCCAGCACCCAGGGAGGGAGTGTTCCAGGACGTGCATGGGGTCCGATTGCCCTGCCACTGGCCAGCTGTGCAGCCCTGGTTCCGTTACTTCTTTGGGAGTCTAGTCTGTAAAGAGGGGATATGGCACTTCCCAGGTTGGTCCCCACTCCAGGCTGTCAGGTCCATGTGTCGGATCAGAACTTGAGTCTACACCTAACCAGGGTTGGGCATGTGTGTGAAGAAGTTGCAGGCATACAGGGTCACACGTCTCAGGGGCTGGGGCGCCGGTTTTCCAGTTCAGAGGCGGGGGTATCTGCGTTTGCCCTGAGGTACAAACGCAGACAGGCCAGTTCCCCAATCCGGGAATCCACCATGTGAGATTCAGGTGAAGCAGGGGACCAGACGCATGGGACAGAACATGGAGGGCTTCCTGGAAGGGGAGACCTGCATTGTGCAAATGAAGGGAAGGCACACATGGGGCTCACAGTGGAAGTGGGAGCAGAGGCAGGAGCAGGGACAGCAGGCAGGGGCCCCGGAAGCCACGGAAGGTGAGGCGGGCACTGGTCAAGGGAAGTGCAGGCTCATCCAGGAAGGATGCCGGTAAAAAGAGCGAGTCGGGTCCCCAAGACCACCCCCATGTCTGGTGATTTGCTGGGGACACTTGTGGAGCTCAGCGTGTAGTCACCCCGGGCAACACGAGTACAGCGGATAGAGGCTTGGCTAGGTCAGAGAAGGACAAAGACACACGGCACACCCCGAAGAGACAGGCACAACCCTCCCAGACCATGTCTCCATGGGTCCCTCGGTCCACCCAGGACGCTTGGGTACTGTGAGCCCTCACAGCAGTAAGGGTGAATCCCCACCACCCGCCAACTCTCAGAAGCAGGTGATGTCCAGGAAAACTTTCTTCTGTGATGAGAAAACTGGCAGCATGGCAATCCAACCGTGGGTTCTCCTGCCCTAAAGGTCCTTCAGCTCATTCGTTGAGCCATTGAGATAGCGAGGTGGGACCAAGGCATGCTTGCCCCCTGCCTTCACTGCCTCCACAGCAGTGAGCTCCCTGGGACACCAAGGCACAGAGATGGGGGGCTGGCTCGTGCTTGCAGGCCCCGTCCGCAGAGTCCCTGCCCAGAAGTCAGACATGGCAGCCTTGCTCAGATGTGTGGAGGTGCTGTCTGCTCTGAGGGTTTCCTCTGGCTGAGCACATAGGTGCGGGGGTGTGGCACAGGCCACATAGCAGCCACATGGGTCTGGGAGCAGCCATGCTGGCAGCAGCCACGCACTGACTTAGGGAGTCCATGGATAGGACACAGGGTACCTCATGGAACCGAAGGGAGACCCACAGCTCCAGGCTTTGGGAAGGCTAAGTCAGGCCAGGAGCTCCTAGCTCCTGTGGTGCCAACATCACAGCACGGCCACTCCAGCCACTGTCTGTCCTGGGTCCCTCGGTGATGATTTACTGTCCTGGAAGCGGGTCTCCCTGGGCTCTGTCAGGGCCTCCCAGCGGATGGTACACTGAGGCCACAGCCCCCGGAGGAGGGGCCGCCCAGGCTGGGAGGACGGGTGTTGAGCACAGCCCATCATCCTCCTCCCTGGTTCCCTGGTCTGGAGATTTGGGAACTGCTCGCTCTGTCTATATCCTCACAGCCTGCATGGCTGAGCGCCACACTAACCGACCTGGGGAATGAGGCAGTTTACCAAACGGGGAAGGCAGTGGTGGCTCTGTGACATTTCAGTTCTGTGAAGAAGCCAGTTCCCAGCTGCGTTCCTACAAGTCCATGAGAGCAGGGGGTGCCCCAGTGGGACTGAGTGTACATGAGTGTGGGTGTGAGTACGAGTGTGAGTGTGCAAGTGCACACGGGTGTGAGCACGTGACAAGTGTGTGTGTGTGTGTGACGTCTGTACTTGAGCGTGTGGGGTGTGTGCATGAGTGTGAGTGTGTGCACGACCAGAGAGCACTCTGGGTCCTTGCAGCCGGATCCTCTTGCAGAAGGCAGTTCTTGCTGTGTGTTGCTGTCTTCTAGCCAGGAGTCACTCTAGCCAGCACCTCTTGGGCTATTTCTGACTGTTCCAGGGATCGTTAGGGCTCATTCATAGGGCTTGTGTCTTGGGTCCCACGGCCCAGGGCTTTCAGACCCCTCACCAGGAGCCACAGTGTGTGCAAGGAAGCCGGGCAAGGACTGGGAGGGAGTTGTGAGCCGTGAATCTGTCATCCTCACCTGGGTCGGGGATGGGGGGTGGGCCATGCCTGAGAAGCTCCCAGTGACTACATCTCCCGTGCCGGGGAAGCCCTGGGTTCAGCCTCACCTCCCGGATGCTGGGAATGACTGTGTGATGCCCCTCCCTGGACTGTAAGGCATCCCGGGATACAAGGAAACATCACGGGCAGGAGTGGGCTCACAAGGGGGCATCCCCACCATCTCTCTGCCTCCATCTGACACCCCAAGGCCTACCCAACTTCCATCCTGCAGGTGTGTGGTCTCTCCTTGGGCACGAGGCCCCATGGGACAGCGGAGTCCCAAGCGTGGGATGTCAATCGTGATGACATGGAGAACGGACTTGCTGGGCCACCAGGGACAGAGACGTGCCCTTCTCTGCCTTCTTCCAAGGCTCTGACAGCAAACATGCTGGTTTCACAGACACATGAGAGGAGGAAGACTGCGTGCTGTCCTCCCCGGAGGTCCTGGCTTTCTGCAGAAGTGCCCTTTCTTAGCTTCAGACCAGGATGCCGCCTCCCCATGTCCTCACGCAGGCTGACATCCATGTTTCTTCCCTGACATCCCATCCTGGGTTTCCTCCCACGAATATCCACCAGCTGCATCTCGATGCAACACATGTCATTCTCCAAGAGGACATTGGAAGGACACTGTCCCCTTGCAGGATGTTACCCCCCTGACCCCCTTGTCCCAGCCCAGAAGGCCAGCCCCCTGCGCTCACCCAGCACTTGCACCCATACACACCCCGGGGCATTATCCTGTGTGAACACCCCAGGCTTGGTGGCTGCTTGGCCCGTGGTCTGGCACTGGTCACTACGCCCTTGTCACTAAGGAAATGACCCTGTTGATTTGCTTCAGAGGAATAACAGGAAGGCACCTCTTAAGAAGGAAGGAAGGGCTGGACCATTCAGTGTGGTGAGGCCAAGACCTGCGGAGATGCTAGGAAGCTGCTGGGGAGGGGACACAGAGACCTGGTCGCCTCGCTGGCTCCAGCTTACTGGCCTTGGGGCCAAGAGAAGATGTCCTGCCCTGGACGTGGTCGTAGCATGTCCTTTCCAGGTGGTCCCCTGCCTGTCTCCTCCCTTCCCACCAGGTTGGCCTCCTAGCTCCTTGTGGGCCTGGACAAGTGTCTGGCCTCTGTCTTGGAGCAGCTGCCTTCTGCTAAGAGGGACTGTGAGCAAACCAGGATGGTCCCATAGGCCATGGCCCTGATTTGGAGTATGCTGTGCTCTGCAGAGAGGCCACTCCAAAGCCTGAGGGACCCTGGGGGACTTCCTGGAGAAGACAGTGTTAGCACTGCCTGGTGAGACTCTGGCCAGCTGTGAGGCCATCGCATCAGGAGACTTTTAGAAACCTGGCACGACCCAGACGGCTCACCAAACAGCTAGATCATTTCTGGGTGTTACTGTCCTTCAGACACAACATTGTGATAGTTTCCACATAAGGTGATTCAGAAATGCATGCATTAATTTCCCTTAAAACTCTCCACTTGTGCTGCTTGGCAGAGCGCAGCCTGGGACCTGAGGAATGGGAGACAGCGGAGACTTGCATGGGATCCTGGGCCGGGAGGTTGCAGGAGGAGCTGGAGCACCAAGATCCCTCGGTCACGGTCCAGCCGCGAGACTCAGCAAGGTCCCTCAGTGGAGGATCTGGCACCAGCCGGCCCCATCTTGGCCGTGGAGCAGGCTCCGTGGAAAAGCCCGTGACATTCTGTGTCTCTGAATCACTTGTTTACGTTCATGTGCTTCACCCCCACTGCACCCATCTGATGGGTCCCCCGTGTGACAACAGGCGGCCAGGGTCACTGCCAACTTGGAGGTGGGCGCTCATGGAGGACCTTGACCCCTGTCCAGGTCACCGGCGGAGGCTCCTTTGCCCACAGTGTATTCCACTGGGATTTGCTCCCACCCCGGGACCGAGCTGTGACTTACAGTCTGTCAGTTACAGCTGTCCGGCTGAGCCTGGTCCCTTAGGCGGTGCCCGAGGGCCTGTCGTCTGATGTCGGCGGGGCTTGGGTACGGGCCAGAGTGAAGGAAGTCAGGGAGGGCGGGAGGCCTACAGGGCAGAGCGATAGGCTGGAGTCAGGAGGCCTGCGTCCTCTGTCACTGGACCCAGGAGCCCAGCGTGGGTCCAAGGAGGAAGGGCACCCTCCGCTGGTGGCGGTCAGCAAGGCGGCCACGTGGGTGGTTCTGGAGTCAGGTGGTGGGTGCCCGCCTTGTGACCTCACCTCTGAGCTCTGTTTCCTCGTGTGCAAGGGTTTGGGAAGTAGGCACCTGGCACAAGGTTGTGACGGGCCAGTGCCCTCTGCCACTACTGGGCTGTCCTGAGGGCAAGGTGAGCCCGCCACCCAACACTACTTTGGGTCAGACTGCATATTGCAGAAACCACAGGGTCTGGTGTCCATTCCTGCTGCAGTGCTCAGGGCCATGCCGCGGCTGATGGCCACTGCCCTCACTTGCGTCCAGGGCATAGGGACGTCGTGGGGCAGGGGGGCAGCTGTGTTGGGGGGCCACTGGCCAGAGACCCCCAGCTGCTACTTGCAGGGACTGACCCAAGTACTCTGAGGCTGAGAAGCCACCTGTACCAGCCAAGGGCCTGTGGATGGGGAAACTTCCAGCACAGGAAGGGGTGCATCCCCATGCACCACAGAGAGTCTGGCAGAACTGGGACAGGGACATAGGGTTCCTAACTCCCTTGGTGTGGGGCTCTTTCTACCACTCTCCTCTGCCCTTTCTCCTGCACAGGTACCCGGGGCTATCTTTGCAGCACTCCTGTGACATTCAGCTCTTCCTCTGAGTGATATCTAAGCCGGGGGCATTTCTGTCTGGGCCACAGCAGCCTCCATAGGAGTTGGGGTCACTGATTCCATACACAGATGCAAGTGCAGCCTAAGAGCTGGCTCTGCTCCGTGCAGGCTGATCTGGATGCAGTGGGGCACAGCTGGCCCTGCCAGAGAGGAGTGCAGAAAGCAGGCACGTGAAGGTTAAGGAACTACTCAGGAGTGGGGGCAGGGAAAGAACACATGTGAGGTGTGGCCGGAGCCCCAGAAAGGCAGGTGTGTCCCACCAGGGGTTGGTGGAATTGGGGAGCAGGAGATGGCCCAGGCGTGATTCACGGGATTGTTGTCTGAGGTCCCAAACCTGGGCCTGCCAGGAAGGTTGACCGGGCACCATCCTCCTCTCCTGGAATGAACCCAGAGCCGCCGACACTCCAATGAGGACCAGAACCACCAAAGAGACCACAAACCCAACAATGAGAGAAACTCACAGCCAAGGAAATAGAGTTAACAGTACTGACTGCATTTAATGTTCGCCGGCAGACATGAAAGGGCACCATCCACGAAATTGGGGCAGACTGTGATAAAAATTAATTAGAAGTTCCAGGAATTAAAAAAAAACAACAACATGTAATTATGGAAATGGGAACTGTACGCAGGGGAGAGCAAATGATCATTTTTGAGGACCAACGTGCAGGCCCCTCATGGTGGGATCGAGAGAGCGCATGTGGGAGCCCACCAGCTGCGTGCTCCCAGATGCAGCAAGGCTTGGAGTCCATGCACCAACGAGTGAGGAACTGAAGAAGGACGTTGCGGGGAGGGGCAACATACAACCCAAAAATAGTTAATGGCGTCTTAAAACTAAAGAAGTCCAGACACTGAAATGCCCAATGTGTGCTATGCAAGATTAACTAAAAAGTAGTGCAGAGTGGCCAGTGTGGACTGGGAACGTGGCCCTGACTCTTGGGGACACGAGTGTAACCAGGGCCCTGGATGATATCCTCAAACAACCCCCATAGTCAGTGCAGATCAGCGGGGGAGGGGAGCAGAAAGTACAGATCCAGACTTTTCCCACATTGGTGTTGTGGCCGTCAGACCCTGACTTGGTCCGCAGAGATCCCCACCTCCTGGAGATCGTGCTTTCAATGGACCCCCGTACCCAAGTGAGGGTCTGTCCCACGGGATGCGGCAACGGTGACTGGATGGCCTTCCTGGGATCACATAATGGACTTGGGACCCTCCCGCCAGCAGCAGCCCTGTAGTGACCTTCTTGTGAGAGGGCCACATGTCAGGACCAAGTGTGGGTCAGAGGAACTGAGGTCTCTGTCCTAAAACCACAGAAACTCAGTTCTGCCAACAGTGTGGGGGAGCCTGGGTGCGGACATGCCCCAGTCAGGCCTCCAGTGAGAACACAGACTGCTAACACCACCTTGATGGCAGGCGGCCAGGGAGGTCCACCTAGATGCCCAACCCATGGGAGCAGGGGGAGGGTGCCTGAGGGTTGGCTCGAGCTGCTGGGTTTGTGGTAATTTGTCACGTGGCAAACAAAGGCAAGCAGCCCAGCCGACAATAGTGAGGTGTGATCTCAACTTCGGCCAGTAGCACTGTCGGCCAGGCGCAGGGGGCTCTTCAAGGCAGGCATGGGTCACTGTGTCGGCAGAGGACGGGGTCCTACCTGCGAGGCGGGCGTGGGTCACCTAGTTGGCAGGGGACAGGGGTCCTGCCTGCAATGCAGGCATGTGTCACTGGGTCGGCTGGGTGCAGGGCTCAGACAATGGGAACGAGATCAGTGAGTGACCTGACACCAATGTCCAGGTGACTGTGGTCAGACTGTGGTGTCTCATGGTCAGGAGGGCCGGCGTGCGATGGAAGGGAGCATCTGCTTGTCCTGTGGGTGAGCATCCCAAGCTTCTCCATGAGCCCCCTGGTCGGGGGGCAGGACCCTCTTCCATCTGGGACACCTGGGAGAGAGCACAAACACCCTGGTACAGCACGGTCCCTCTCCCTGCTCCTCGCAGTCAGGTCTTCAAGTCCTGGCCCTGGGCGCCAACCTCGGGTGCCCACCAAAGTGTATTCTGGCAGAGAACTGGCAGTGATATTAACGGGGTCACTTCCGGACAAGCTGACTGGGCACACCTGCCTCGTCTACAGCGACACCCAAGAGTTACAGGGTTGAAGCAGAAGGGCAACTGGGTGGTTTCATGGAAGGAGCCATGCTCCCACACTCGTTCTGAGCGCTTGTCCCTCCAGCGTGACCTCCGGGGAGTCCCGGGTCCCTTATCTGTGAAGCAGAGGGCCGGCGCTTGGACCCGCTCAGCCCAGAAGCTAGATCTCTCCCCCCACAGAGGTGTCCATGGGACAAGGGCTGTGTTGTAGGAAAAAGGCTCCATCCCCGGCCCCCTAGCACAAACTGGACCAAAGCTTGGCCCCTGCCTACAGCAGCCACAGAGACAACGAGGTGCCAAAACCACGGCTGACAAGGAAGAGAAGCCCAACTGAAGCCAAGGTGAACAAGAAGGGGGGTTGATTGGCTCATGTAACAAACCTGCCCAGAGGCAGGGTGATCGCAGGCCAGTCCTGAGTATAGTAACGATGCCAAGTTCCTGGCTCCTTATGCCCTCTGACGGTCCCGCAGTAGAATCGGTGACACCTGAGGGTGGGCCCCTCTGCAGGCCCAGGGCTGCCACCTCCCCTCCCACCAGCAGCACACGTACTTCCCAATGTCCTGAGATGCCCTCCGGCCACACCGCCATAGCTCATGCGACTGTCCTGAACCCACCGTAGCCAGAGAGATGGAAGGAGCCCCTGGCTTCGCCCAGCTGGGGCCCCACCCCCGAGATGACAATGACCTTAAATAGCCCCGCCCCAGAGACCAGGGCCGTTGGGGAGGGAAATGGAAGTGGGAACAGGGGACACGGCCCTGCATGGCTGGAGCTCTGCCTTCCACTCCATTTTGACCTCATTCAGGCCTACTGGTCCTGGAGGGAACAGTGAGCAGTGGGGGCCCAGACCCGTCAGTTTCCCACTAGACCCCCGCAAACCACACTGCAACAGCCCCGGCGAGCTTCCAGGTGCAGGAGACACATCTCTGCCCCAAGCATTCTTGCAGCCATGAAGACCCCCTCCCCAGCACTCCCATCTCCCCCGTGAGGGCCCCCAGGAACCAAGAATTTCCTGCCTTATTTTAAAGGAAAAATGAATTCTGGTGTGCAAACATTATCACACATTCATGCACTCGGAATCTAATTTTAGCGGCAAGAGGCCTTGTTACAAGATGCTCACATAATTAAGCAGTTTTCTTCCTGGGGTCTGGATGTCTGTCTATTCTTCTGTTTCATTTACACATCACTGGGATTATCAGAAATGTGTTTTAGTTTTTTAAAATTATATATTTTGGGGGCGCCTGGGTGGCTCAGCGGGTTAAGCTGCTGCCTTTAGCTCAGGTATGATCTCAGCTTCCTGGGATCGAGTCCCGCGACGGCCTCTCTGCTCAGCAGGGAGCCTGCTTCCCTCTCTCTCGCTCTCTCTCTGCCTGCCTCTCTGTCTACTTGTGATCTCTCTCTGTCAAATAAGTAAAATCTTTTAAAAAAATTATATATTTTGGTGTTTCCAAATTGATCCACAATGGGAGATGAAAACCATGGAAATTACACATCTTAATGCAGGTCTGTGTGATTCATGGCCTCGCCATTAAAGCTGGAATCTGCTGAAGTGGGGTTTTGTCACAATTCTCCCCCAGATTCACACTGACTTTTGTGCTCTGGCTGCTTAGAGCAGCAGCCACTTGATGGAGAAGCTGAGAGCTCCAGGAGGCCTCATTTGCACAAACGGACAGCCAGAGCCCTTTCTGTGCTTCCAGCCTCTCCCACAAGAAGAACCAGCCACAGGGCCTTTGCATGTCCTTGCTCATCAGACACCCAGGAGCACCAGCCCAACCATGTGGACTGACTCAGTGCGACCTGGGTGTACAATGACCCCATCTTTCTACTCATCTGCAGGTCTGGCTGAGGTGCCTGCAAACCACAAGACCATCACAGCAGCTGGCTCTCCCCTGGGGAAGGAAGGGAGGTCTCTTCAGACCTGCAGCAGGAAATGGACCATCTACCAGGGGGTCTGGCTGATGCTGTCCTGATTCCAGGTTGGGCAGGAGGGTGGGAGGCCCAAGGGTCAGTGGGCCTGGCCCTCCAGCCACACCTCTGCCCTTCCCAGCCTCCCTGGCATCTGGGTCTTCACCCCAAAGTCACACGGGGGGCCGGGAAGAGTGAGGGCCAGAGCTGGGAGCCATGCTCAGGAGGCAGCCAGCATCCGGCTCTTCATCCTGTCCAGACTCTAGGCTCGCTTCAAGGGGTGCGGGGACCCTTGGGTGCACGGCAGGTGGGGCCTCCTGGCAGGCCTCACCTCTTCCTATGACTCCAGAGAAACAGTTTCGTTAGGGGCTTTCCCAGACTGAATCTCAGAGCCCAGGCCGTGCCAATAAGCATTGCCAGCATTAAGCAGAGAGCGGCTGTGGGATGGCCCAGGACAGGCTCAGCACCACGGTGGGTTTGGCAGGGACAGGTGTGGAGGCCTACCTCCGAAGAAGGGCAGCCCGCCAGGCCCTCCACTCCACCTGCTCTCACCACAGTGGCTCTCGGCTTCCCAGAGCTGGGGGGAGGGAAGGGTCAGGACATTCGAATGCTGGTTTCCCCAAATCTCTCACCCCATTTTCTTCCCCTGGGGCAGCATGGCTCAGACTGCAGAAGGGCAGACCAAGGGGCCCTGCTGCCATCACTCCAAGCTGGAGAAGCTGTCAAGGGGCCCACACACCATCATCCACCTGGCAAGGGTCCAACCCCCCCCAAACACTGGAGACCTGGTAGCGTGGCCTCATTTTGAACCTGAGGTACCTCTGAAGGGAGCTCTGCCCCTCCAGGCTGAGCACCAGGTGGCTGAGGACGGTCCCTCTCTGTGTCCCCACCTCTGTCCTCACCCACCCACTCTGCCCCCAGCTGCAGAAACTCAGACACACATGCCCCACAGCCCATCCCCCCGTTCTCCAAGCCCCTGAGCCTTTGCACACACTGTTCTCTCTGCCTCAAGGTCCTTCCCTCGGCTCTGTTGGCGTAATTCCTACAGATCCCTCCAGACCAGCCCGTATGGTGACCCTGATCCTGCATGGAATGCACAGTCCTCTGCTACTGGGTTTCTTCCCCTCTGTGACTACCCCTTCTCTGCCTCTTGAGGCTGTGAGCTGGGGTGGGCGGCTTTCCTACGGCTCCCCCCAGCCGCTGGCCAGCTAGCACACAGCAGCCCACTGCACTCGTTTGGACCCTTCCTCCGGGGTGAACGAGTGGGAAAGAAAGTAGGCCCCCACAGAGACAGAGGGTGTGGCGACGAGGCCCAGGGATCCGGCAGCTGGGGGGTGGGGTAGGGGTGGGTGGTGGGTGTGTGTAAACTCAGAAGATTTGGCCATGGCCCCTCCACCAACGGTTGTGTGGATGGGGGACGTGACCAAGATGGGTGGGGTCACTGGTCCATGTGACACCAAGACCCATCCCACCTGGGTCTCCCCATGTGCAGGCCCTGGAGGCCAGCTCTTCCCTGCCCCATGCCCCGTTGCCCCACACCCTGCCTCTAGGACATGAGAGGAAAAAGCCAGGCAAGGGGACCCCTCCACAGAGTGCTGATGTTGGATGGGGTAGTGGGGGTGCACAGAGCTGTGGCAGGTCCTGAGGTCATGTGCAGCATGGGGTCAGGGGAGGCCCCACTGTGCACTGCCTACTGGTCTATGGAGAAGGGAGATACAGGATTGTGGACCCGGGAGCCTGGTGGCCATACCGCAGGTGTTCACAGGGCGTCGGATGTGCCGTTTAGGGTCACGGGCTTCAGCAGCCTCCGTGAGCTCACATCCACACCGCAGTACTTGCTGCCCACAGCACTGACGCCTGCCCAGCCATGCACTACGGAGCAAGGACCCCAGCCAGCAAGGCTGCAGCGGGAAGCGAGAGAGCCGCACCTGGAGCCCAGCGTACACGCGCAGGCCGGCGTGACCAAGTCCGAGCGGGTCTCCGCCCAAGTGTGCAGCAGCGCATGCAGCGGTTCTGTGAGCGCGGGGTTCCTGCGATGGCTCCGGCAGCCAGCTCCATGGAGCAGTGTCAGGGCGGCGTGGGCAGAGCAACCGGGCAGTCATCTGGGCACATACTCGCTGGGAAGCCTGGCCCTGCCATGGGCATGCAGCGCCTTGTCCACCGTCCAGATGTAGCCGTGGATCAGTGCCCTCATCTTGGGGGTGAAGGACTCAGGATTGTGCCGGTGCTGGCCACGCCTTCTGAAGCTGCCCTCCTTGTTTTTCTCCATGCATAGCAGCCACTCCTTGCTCACGGACACATTGAGGAAGGCCACTATCTCCCACAGCATGGGCAGCAGGCTGTGGCGCAGCACCTCCTAGTGCATCACCAGTAGCCCCTTGCTGAATCGCAGCCGGTCCAGCACATTCAAGGACCACTAGGCCACGTAGCTTCGCACGAAGTCCGGCCACTCTGCAGAAAGAAATGCTCAGGTCGGCCCGCCTCGTGGGTGCTGTGGGCGGGGAGCCGGGGAGGCGGGCGACCAGGGCAGGCGGCCCCTTGGACCAGGCCCTCCTGACGACCCGCGGGCAGTAAGAGCAGCACTTCAGGGCCAGCCTGGGTCACCAGGCCACTTCTGAGTTGGTGGTCGTACAGCCCCACACAAGGACAGATGTGGCGTGTGTGGAGAGAGCTGGTTCCCTCTCTTGTGGATAGTGAGCGCCCTGCCTGCGGGGCCCACACCGGGGCAAGGAGAGGCACAGGACCTACACGGCACAGTGGTGTTCGTCATAGGTGGGAGACGGGGTGACCCTCATCCATGCTTACCTTGACGGGGATGAGCAGGGACAGCCGGAGGACAGGCGCAGCCCTGAGCACCTGCCCGGGTCCTCCTTTGAAGCTAAGTGAGTGAGGTCCTGGCCTGATGCCAACCACGTCCCTGGGGGTGGCCAGTCTACCCCATGATGCCGCCGGGCAGCCAGCAACGTTCCAAGAATATCTATCTGTGAGAGCTCTATCCTGGCAAATTAAGACATGCTTGGGCTTTTGTCTTGGTGGGGACGGTGTCAACATCAATAAACACAACTTGTGACCATCCAGCCACCTCGGATGGCATGGGGATCCTTCACTTTCCCTGGTCTTTACGACCACCCTCAGACAGGGACCGCCCTGGTGTCTTAGGGGGTAAACTGAGGTCTCTGGTAGCCGAGGAGGGACCAGAGCTCAGCCTCCTGCACCTGGGGCACCAGCAAGGGCCAGGGTGGGCTGGAGGCGATGGGGACATCTGCAGGGACAGGGTCTGTGGGGACGGGTCTGCCTGCCCCATGGCCCCACACCTGCTGTCCTCTGACTGCTCAGTGTCCCAACACTCACCACCCAGACCTGTGTCCCGGCCACACTGCAGGGGGCAGTGGCCGAGCCCGGGCAGGGCTGGAGACATGTGTCTGCACAGGAGAAGAACTGCCCGGCCTCCCCCACCCACCCACCCTTCTTCCTACCTTTGCTCTTCCAGTTTCGTTTGGCTGCATAGCCCGGGTGCCCGGCACACTTGCTGTTAAACTTGGCCACCAGGGACCTGTATGGGTTCTGGATCAGCAGGATGGCCGAGTCGAACATCTGGATCTCCCTGTGGCTGCTCTCGTGGGTCTTCACGCAGATGGTGCACCGGCTGCACCAGCGGTCCTTCTCGCCCTTGAATCCTGCGGGGGAGACGGGGGCCGCTGAGGACAGTGATGGACCCCACCGTGGCAGCAGGCAGAGCTGAGCATACCTCCAGGAGACACCACAGTTCTGGTGGCAGGGGCCTGACGCCCTTCTAGACCCTGCAGGCCTGTGTGTGTCGGCGTCTGCACGGCGATTTCCTGGGAGCGTCGCTGACAACCTGAGAGGGAGTCATGGCCACAGGCATGGCTCAGAGTAGGCAGGACATCTGCCAGGATCACAGAGCAACACGGGGCTCTGGACACATGGTGCAGGTGTCCCTGTGAGGCTGGGCTTCCAGCCCCCGCCCGGCAGTGGACCCCGGGGACCTGTGGCGTGGTTCCAGCCCTCCCCACCTGTAACAGTGTCACATGTGGGTCAGCAAGATGCTGCGGGCTCGTTCAGTGGTGGCCTTATGCTGAGGATGGAGGAACTCCACGTGCGGTCTCACAGAGCACAGGGCCTCCCAGGAACTAGGGGTAGGGGGCCGGTCAAGGGGTGCAGCCAGATGTCACAGAAGGACCCCCAGAGGAATGCCACAGAACCTAGCTTCCGGCCACGTTCCGACAGATCCGGGGTCTGCCAACCGGGGACCGGTGCTCCATAAATGAGCTTGCGTGTCTCCTGGGGTCTTGGGGACAGCGACAAGCCCCAACACCACCTACTTTGCGAGCTGGGGTGGGGGGGAGTGGCACGCAAAGGTGCTGCAGGCAGGGCTGGTCTCTGCCCCAAGCCTAACAACCGTCAGCCTTCACCAGGGCTCCTACTGCCCAACACTGGGGATGAGGAAAGGAGGAGCCAAATCACGGGTTGTGAACACAGGATCAGGATCGGGATCGGGTCCCCAGCACCCCAAGACCTGCGGTGCCTTCTGTGCTCTGCGGGCTGTCCCCACAGCAGCCGTTCTGTGTGTCCCATGGGCCACAGGTCACCCAGGACAGACCAGGTGCCCTTGCGTGTCACTAGGGGGTCGGTGCAGAGGCCAGCGGCCACCCCGCGCCAGTTCCATAAGCCTCACAGGGGGAGCCTCCAGGGCCATCACACATGGCCACTCCAGCCACTGGGCCCTGGGGCCACTTGCAGACCAAGACCACCAGCTGTGCAGACAGCTACTCTCCTCTAGACGAGCAGGTGGCCAGCGGCCTGTGCCATGGGACTCCATGGGCGCCAGGCCACAGCAGGCAGGACCCTGGAACAGGTCATCCGGCTGCCCCCCTGGGGGTGCTGGTAACACTCAGGACATAAGGATGAGCGACCAGCTTTCTTGGCTTCTCCCACCAGACCAGAACCCCCTGCCAAGCTCAGGACACTGTGGACCTGGGCTTCTCTTCATAGTTTGGTCAGGAATCTGGATGCACGGGGGTGACACCTGATGGCAGACCGACAGCCCCTTGCTTGGCTGGGGTTCCCGGTCCTACTCAACACAGGGAGTCCTCTCACTTCTGCAGGGGAGACTAGGGGTCACCAACTCTGGGAGGCTTTGCACCTCTCTTCAAAAACACAGCGTTTTGAGGAGCTCCTTCTGGCCTCACAGAAAATCAGACGAATGAGCCGGTGATGTCTCACAGAATTACTGTGGATTCTGACAACAAAGGGAAATTCGGAAAGCAGTCATAGCGTGGGAGTGCAAGACGCCAGAATGGATGTCCCGAGTCCCGGGCTGGCCGCACGACTGGGAATGTGTTTGCAGTGCTGGTTCCCCGGCCGCCTGGGCCGGCCTCGGGACTCCAGGCCCTGCGGCCCTTACTCACCCTTGTACAGGGTCACGTGGAAGTAGTAGCTCCCCGTGTAGAAGCTCAATGAGGTGCTGCGTCCATGTGTTCCCAGCTCCCAGGAAGCTCGACAGAGACACAGACACCTTGGCTTTGGTGGGCAGGGACCGCTGGTCCGTGAAGTGACTGTCTGAAAGGCCAGAGGCTGACCACCAACCGCCCCACCCGGACCCACCGCCCCCAGTCTCCTGCTTCACCGATGGGGAAACTGAGGCAGGCCCAGGGGGAGGGGTTGGCCACCCAGGCCCGTGCCCAGAGAGAGCTCTAGGGATG
This sequence comes from Mustela erminea, assembly GCF_009829155.1. Classification (NCBI taxonomy): domain Eukaryota; kingdom Metazoa; phylum Chordata; class Mammalia; order Carnivora; family Mustelidae; genus Mustela; species Mustela erminea. The sequence continues at coordinate 14,981,481 of NC_045631.1, read as the reverse complement.
ATGAAGCCTCCCACGGCCCGGGCAGCAAGCCCTGGCTCCCCAAACAGCACAGAACATTCCAGATTCTGCCCGAGGGTTGTGGGGCCTCATCTTGTGGCTCTCCTGCTGTTCCTCAAAGCACCATAATCCCCAGACTCAGGGAAAGGCCAGGTGTGTCCCGTGTCTACCTCCAGGGATGGTTGTGGCCTCACCTTCCCCACCCCAGGCCGCACGCGGCCTCACTGGTCTCTCCAAACGCCTGGAGAGTACAAGTGGCAGACATGGTGGGGAGGGCCCCACATGCCTCATGCCCCAGGCGCTGAACTCACCCTGCATGGGCATCTGGTAGACCTCGCAGTACTCAGCCAGCCTCTGTGCCTTGGGTTCCTGGCCATACACTGCACTGTCCACCACGTCCCGGAGGCTGAACTGAGGCATGGGGTAAGAACAATAGCACTCCCAGCCCCACGGGATGGCAAAGGGGAACTCCTGCCGGGGAGCAAGGGGTGAGAAGCATGTGGGTTGCCCACCGGGGCCAGGCCTCCTGGCTCCTGACAGCATGGATTGTGCCCATCCTTCCTGTGCCAGCCCCGGGTAGGCATGGCGCACAGAACGTGACGTCTGCCCCCAGGAGCTCAGAGGGGTTCAGAGACCCGACAAACAGTCAGCGTGAGCCAGGCCCAGGGCTAACATTGGGGGGCCGGAGGGAGTTCAGGGAGGACCCAGCGCAGGGGCGTCTGCAGGAGTCAGTGTGTGTAAGGGTCAGGATGGGGCAGGTGAGCACACATACTGTGTTGTGGGCCCACTGGCTGTGAGCCCAAAGGGACCTCTGGTGTTCCCGCTGGGGCTCCCTGGGGAGGAGACCAGCCCAACCCAGCTGCGGGGGGCAGGGGATGCAGGCCAGGACATTCCCAAGTCCTTGCCGGCTCTGCCAGGGTTAGGGGCAGGGAATGTCCTGGCCTCACTCACAGTGAGGCCAGCTCCTGGCCTCCCTGGCCTCCTCTATGGGGTTCGTTCCCTGCTCCTTCTGACCTCACAGAGGAGACCACTGGGCACTGGGCGACCTCGGGAAAGGTGCCGAGCCTCTCTGCCCTTCCCCACTGAACACGGGCAATCAAATTCACCTCGCACGTCCCTTATGAGGGTGGCCCGGCACGGGGCATGACACGTGCGGGTGCTCCAGGATACCCAGCCCCATCATCCCTGCCTGCCCCTACCTCTTACAAATGGAAATGCAGGGAGGGAGGTGGCAGGGAGGGAGGTGGGGGGCCGAGGCAGCACCATACAGACCTTTTTATTTTTTGCTCACAGCAAAAATCTCGTAAAATTAGAGAAAAGAAAAATCAATAGCGTTTTCTGAGCATGGCTTGGCAAAGTGAGGATCTCTGTGCTCAGAAAGTCACCGGGCCCATCCCAGCCATGGGGGGGGGGGGCAGTGCGGAGCCTGCGGCGGGGGGAGGGGGCTCCTGTGTTCAGGCGTGTGCTTCCTGGGTGTAGGGACCAGGGAGGAAGCAGCAGGCGTGTACCCCTTCAGATCCCGACACTGACCCTGACACCTCTGTGCCTCAGTTTCCCTGCCTGTGAGCCCCTTCTCATCTCTCAGGACTCCATTGCCCACTCCCATGCTTGGGGGACCTGAGGGTTTGACGCTTTGCCCAGGTTGGAAGGTTGGAAGTCCCACCCCCACTGCATCTGTCAGACCTGTCCATGGCCACAGCAGCCCAGCCCCCCACCAGCCGCACCCTTAGGCTCCACAGTGGGGCCTGCATTGGCATGTAGGGCTGGGGCCTGGACTGGGCCATGAAGCAGCACTGGCGGAGCCCCCATCCATCTCTCTGTACCACATGGCCTCTGTCCCAAGCCCACGACCGACCCTCACCTCAGGATGCAGCTATATTCGGAGACAGGGTCTCTAAAGGTGTACTTCAGTTAAAATGGGGCCATGGTGGGTGTGGGCCAATCCGACTAGTGTGGTCATAAAAAGAGATTCAGACACAGACACACAGACAACCATATGAACACACAGGCACGGGACACCCGTCTGTGAGCCCATGAGGCCTGAGAAGAAACCAGCCCAGCGACACCCCACCTTGGGCTTCTGGTTTCCAGAGCCCCAAGAAGTATGAGCCCCCTGTCTGTCGCACTTTGTTCGGGCAGTTTTGGTGACCTTCTACACTGGGGTCCTTATGGTACTTGGCGATGCACCACTGGCACATGCAGAGCTCAGGATCTTTGCACGTGCTGTTCTCTCTCCCTGGATCGTCCTGCCCCCAGACCTCCCCCACTTATTCAAGCCCCTTTCCCTGAGAGGAATTCACTAGCCACCCCAGTTCACACCACCACACCCTTCCCACCGCCACGAGACCCCATCCCTTTGCTGAGCCCTTTGGTTCTGCACGTGGGAATCACTGGGTCCCGTTTCCTCCCATAGTCAGCCATGGCTCTGACTTGTGCTTCATGGTCATCCAGCTACCCTAGAACATCCTGGAAACAGGATCCCTCAGCGCAGACTTTCCCTTCCCTCAGAAATCCATGTGCCCATGCTGGATCCCCGTGGAGGAACCTGCAGCTGTGGTCCACGTGCAGACACACCATGGGGCATCCATTCACCCCGCATATCTGGGCTCTGTCTGCTGTGTCCTCAAAAGTGCCAGTGGGTCCGGGTCCCAGAAGGAAGTGTCCCTCTACCAGTGGCCTCCCCTGGTGGGGGTTGCACCCCATCAGGGATCCAAGCCCCTCCGCTTCTTCGAGTGGATGAAACCATCAAGTTCTGGGTGCATTGGAGCGCGGGGGAGTGTGGATATCAATGCGGTTTTATTTACAACAGAACAGAACTGGGGGAGTGTGGATATCAATGCGGTTTTATTTACAACAGAACAGAACTGGATTCTGAAAACAAAGGACAATTTCCAGCCCGTCGGGGATTTCTACATGATTTCCATAAAAATTAAATATTGATTAAACTTTCTCTGCCAGCTTCCCTGCTCCCCCCACTCCCACCATCTTCTCAATGTTTGGAGAAGGGGAGGCAGGAGGGAGACACAGATGTGGGACCGTTTCCATCGGAGGGGCATAGGGAGACGGGGTGGGGGGACAGGTCTCCACCCAGAACTGCGTCCAGAGCCTGGGCCTTGTGGGTGCCAAATGCACAGTGATTCAGTTGGGTGCTGGGTCATGGTAGCCACAGCTGGGCCCTCCCGTCCCGGGAACCCCCCTGCAAAGTCACAGTCGTGGCCACAGGTCAGGTTATGGACATCCCAACAGGCCTGTCCGTCTCTGTCGTCCTTGAGTGCCTTTCTTGCGGTCAGTCCCCAGAATTATAGAGAATCACAAAAACGTCAGAGATCAGAACTTCGGGCTTTAGGAGGGCAAACTGAGGTGAGGAGGCAGGTGCTGAGCAGCCCAAGACTTCAGACCTTGAGACTGATCAGGGGCAGAAGCAGCCAGGGGCTCTGCCCAAGACCACATTCAACTCCATGGATGCACTCAGGAAAGTGGGGTTTTTTTGATGAAATCTGAAAACCAGAACGGAGCTTGCCTTCACCGATCTCCTGCCTCCCTTCACTCCGAGGCCACTTTGGACATGCACACCCAGAAGGAAAGAAGGTGCCTGGGGGTGGTGGCTGCTGGGATGGGCATGGAGGGCAGGCGTCACGGTCAACCACAGCCCATCCTCAGAGCCCATCACTGAGTGTGTGTCTTCTGCTGACACAATGCCACTGCTGTTGGGCTGCAAAGTAGGAGCTGTGTGATCAGGGAGGCAGCCCCAGAGCCAGGAGCAGCTCACACTCCCCTCTACCATGGAAACCCACAGCTTCAAATGGCATTGTAGAGAATCAGTGAGAATGCCATGGTTCAGGACCACAAGAATGGCCAGGACCACAAGGCAAGGACATGTCTACACAGGGACATGCACCCAGGTCACAGACTCTGAAGCCACCTTCCACCGTCTTTGGAATGAGGCCACATGACGCTTATGGAAACAAACCTGAAGTCTCATGAGTGACTCAGGAGACACGCAAGTCCCTCACACCAGTGACTCCTCCTGTGATGATGCGAGGAGAGCAATATGAGCCCCTGAAATGTTGACCTTCAGGAATGTTCGCAGCAGCATGGCCTGTAACCACGAAGAAAGAGCCCAGAGTGGGCAGGAGGGGTGAGCTCATGCCACGAGGAACACGTGGAACAAAGGAAAACGGAAGGATAGATTCCTTTTTTTTTTTTCTTTAAGCAGTCTCCATGCCCAGCTCAGAGTCTGAGGCGGGACTCAATCTCACGACCCTGAGACCATGAGCTGAGCTGAGCTAAGAGTCGGATGCTCGACCAGCTGAGCCACCCACGTGCCCTGAAAGATTCAACATTAAAGATTTGAATTCTGGCAACATACCCTTCGAACGAAAGACCTAAAGATGTTAAATGCCGTTGGTGGTTTTCTCTGATGCAGTAACATCACTGGTGAGTTCTAATTTAATTTCACATTTTCCAAATATTCTAAAATAGATGTGTGTTACCTTTATAGACATCCACCCCCAGAACACAATAAATTTTCTCTGAAGACACACACGGTATAATGTCGACAGGTTTATGGCCAAAATTGTGAGAGAACCCCAAGGCTGTGCTAGGTCGTCACCAGCAGACAGGACGGGCGAGCATTTTAGCAAAGGGAAAAACATCCTGAGGTCCACGGGGTTAATTCACAAAACCCAGATGCTCACTGCCCCACCGCTGGCCAGCTGCAGAGGCAGCACCCTTCTCCCACCCCAGGGCAGCCTGCACCTGCCAGGATCCATGTGGGTCTGGCAGAACAGTCATGGTGCAGGGAAAGAGCCGGATCAGCACCACAGGAAAGCCGGAGATGACCTGCCCAAGCCATCAGTCATCTATAGGAAGAGCTCATACTCGTCTCCCTTCATTCATGCCCTCCAACAGACCAGGAGCAGGTGTAGAGAAAGGGGACCTCCGGCCACACGCATGATCCTTGTGGAAGCAACAGGAGCCAGCAGTCTGTCTGCCCACGGTGCTGGAGCCCCTCACCAGCCCAGGTGCAGGCATGGAGACAGGGCAGGTCTGTCCCTGCAGCAGCAGAATATCAGACCAGATGACTTCTCTGTGCTCGGACACACGTGACATTGGCCGAGCCCCGTGCTGGTGGTCAGATGGTCATGGCGCTAATGGAGCCCCGTGTGTCCTTCTGTCCTTCTGTCTGCCACAATCGCGACAAACCCATAAACCACAGTGGAGACGTCCCCGCTGGGGCCACAAATGCCCCTGATGGCACGCGACCCAGACCGTCCCTCAGGAAGCCCAGCCTGACCCCAGCCTTGGCTCCGCGGTGGGGGTCCATGACGTCACCATGGCCTCACTCACCAAAGCGGAACACTGAAAACCACAGAAGTGCTCCACAGTGGGGGAGGGGTTGCATAAGCACCAGGATGTCCCCGAGAGGGAGCCCAAGATGGGGAAAGTGCTGCCCGTGCCAGGACAGAGCGGTCCCTGAGCCTGACCAACCCAGCAAGAAAGAGCAACTGCCTGTCCCCTCCCCAGACGCCACTCGGCAGGAACCGTGGCACCGTCAGGACAGGTTGGGTGCCTGCTCCCACGACCCCTGCTGGTTCAGGCAGTATGTGGGGGCAGCGTGTCCCCCTCGGAGCACCAGGAGGGTAAAGTGGGTCACCCGGCATGTGGGGTACCTCCAGGTTTGCAGATGGAGTGGCCAGGTCTGGTGCAGCCGAGCTCCTTGGACTGGCGATGGCAGTGGGTACTCCCAGGGCTGCAGACCTCTGGCAGGTGTGCAGAAGCCCTGGAAGGGCCACGTGTAGCAGATGCACACAGCCTTCCACCCACAGCTCTGCTCCCACATGCAGAGCTTGGCAACATGGGCCCCAGCCAGATGCTGTGAGCCCCCAAGGACACCCCAGACACCCCGAAATGCTAGAGCCACAGAGACCCACTCCAAAGGCTGCTGCTTGGGCTGGAAAGTGCAGGAAAGGCTCTGTCTCAGCCCTAATGGGCGCATCTCAAGAGGCATCAAGGAGGGCAGGCTCCCCAGCATCCCCAGAACCCACTTCCTGCAGCTCCAAGCCACCAGCAGGGTCAGAACCAGGAGGTCTGCCTGGGTCCAAATCCTAGCTCCCTCACATAGGGGATGGGTAACTTTGGACAGTATGTATGACCTTCTCTGCCTCCGTTTCCTCACCTACAATCACATGTCTCAGCACCTGCCAGACATGGCTGTTAGGAGGGCGGAGTGATTCCTATGTGGTGAGGGGTGTGGCTGCCACCGGAAGAACAAGGACATATGTGCCACCATCACCAGGACACTCCTGTCCTAGCCTCATCCTATTATGTGGCCTCTGGTCACAGTCCTCAGCACAAGAGAGCAGCCCCGACCTCAGCCTACTGCCATGCCCCGGGGCCCACATGTGGGCCACTGGACTGCAACCCAGACCTCAGCACTCTGGGGGTCCCATTGCTTACCAGCTCCACCTAGCCTAGACCACCGTGTCCCACCTAGAGCTCCCGCACGAGGCTGCGACAGAGGCCTCTGCACCCCGCCCACCCTCTGCAGAATCGTCTCCAAGCCCCAACTGACAAAAAGGCACATGTGTGACCACGGCCCTGACGCCAGGTTCAGCGCCCAGCCCCATCCATGGGCATAACCAATAAGCCGTCCACTCTCCCCAAGCTCAAGCCAGCACGTCCCACTAACAAACCCAGTCAGTTTGACACCTGCCATCGGGGAAGGCACGATCCTTCCAGACTCGCGGCCCAGCGGACACTCGCGGCCCCAGGCTGGCCGGGGTGCCTACGCAAGCACAGACCACACAGCCATCCCAAACCTGCGTCCAACCCGGGCTCCTGCCCCACGCAGGGCACCGCACACATGCACGCCTCACAGGTGCCCTTACCTTCTGGAAGCAAAACCCCGAGCACACGTCCACCATCGCGTTGACCTGCTCCAGGGAGTCCAGGAAAGTGTGGGTGCCTTCTCTCACAGTTGGAAGCATCCATGGTACGTGACAGTCCTCCCTGTGGGGACAGAATGGGTCTCTGGTGAGACACAGTGCCCCTGGCTGTTGGTGCCTGTCGGGGGGAAACGGTGGCTTCGGGGTCTGGGTAGTGGCAAATAGAGTCAGTGGGGGTTTCAAGCCAGACAGCAGACCACTCTGGACGGTTTGTGGCTGGCCAGGCTCCTGAGACCCTGGGCACCCAAACCTTGCCACCACGATCACCAACAAGGGACCACGTGGCTGCAGCTGCTAACCTCAGGCCACTTCTCCTGCCAGCTCCGTGGATGGTTTCTGTCCCCTCTCTCTCCCTCCTTCCTTCTCTTACCACCTCCGCAGGATGGTGTCTGCCCCCCCCATCCCTCCTTCCTTCTGCTAGCTCCCTGGGGATGGTATCTATCACCCCCCTTCCTTCTCCCACAGCTCCTGGGGAATAGTGTCTGTCCCCCCTCTGTCCTTCCTTCCTTCTCCTACCAGCTCTTGGGGGATGGTGTCTATCCCCACCCCCTCCATCCATCCTTTCTTGTCCTGCCAGCTCCCAGGGATGGTGTCTGTCCCCACCTTCCTTTCCTACCAGCTCCTGGGGGATGGTGTCCATCCCCCCACTCTGTTCATCCTTCCTTCTCTCACTAGCTCTGCAGGATCGTGTCTGTCCCAACCCAACACCCCTTCCCTCCTTCCTTCTCCTGCCAGCTCCTGGGGGATGGTGTCTGTCCTCGCCCATCCCTCTTTTCTTCCACAGAAGAAAAGGCCACCCAAGCGGCTGATATTATGGAAAATTCTACGTCCCTGCCATGCAGGTATGAGGAGAAAAGTAGATCCAGAAAAGTGAGATGCTGCCACGGCCCCTCGCTGTGTTGCGGGGTCAGACCGGAACCCCCGCCAGGCCCAGGAAGGCTCCCTGAGCCCACAAGCTATCCTCCAGCCCAGGTGGAGTAGTACAGCCCCAAGTGGGGTCCTGGCCTGCTGGGCCTTCTGGAATATTCCAGCTCTGACAGCTTGCACTCTGGCCACACTCATCAGGGCTGCTTAGGTGGGAGCCTCACTGTCATGCCCGCTTTGCCTACCTGCCTCAATAGCATGGAGACCCCATCACCAGCCAGCGCCCTGGGTGGTGTCTCAGTACACAACTGTAGAGCAGAACCAGGCCTGGAGTCTGGGAACCTGTCAGGTGGGCCAGCACTCCGTGGCTAGTGGGCCCAGAGAGTGCTCAACAGAGACGGACACGTGAGGAGCAGTGTGACTTGCCATGGGCTGTTGGTCTCAGTGGCACCAGCTGCCTCTGTCTGTGCCACCGTCATGGGGAGGGGCTGCTGTCCAGGTCACGGGGCCCCCAGGCATCCGGGAAAGCTCAGGGCCTCTGGACCACACAGCACGTGCGAGACCCCCAGATGAGCATGTCTGTCCTGCAGGCCATGAGCCCACACAGCCCTTGACTGCCCCCACACCCACCACACAAGCCCCTCCAGTAAGGCCGGCAGAGAAGGGAGGCCTCCAGCTCTTCCCTTTGTTGGGGATGCAGGGCTGCGGGTGGGAGAGGGAGCACAGGGAGATGCAGGCACACTCATGCTTCCTGGAGCCGGGCTGCATCTCCTCCACAGGGTAGATGGACAGCTGGCTGACGCCCTCGCACACAGAGCCATTCTCCCCTTTGCACTCATAGTTACACACCTTGGCCCGACGCTGGTCATCAGGAGCCAGTTCCTGCAGTAGCATTCGGCCCAGCCTCCAAGCCCGCGTATGCGTAGGACCTGCAGGGAGAGTGGCCCAGCTGAGTCGCTGCCCCGGCCCCATGGCAGTGGTGACCGAGGTCGGTGTCAGGTCAGGAGGCCAGGGCCGCAGCAGTCGGACCACAGCTGCCGGAGGCCGGTCTTCAGCCAGACTTACAAATCCCCCGGCTGGCGGGGAGCAGGCCGTCCTTCGTGATAAACTAGTTTGATGAGCCCCACTCGTGCCCAGTCGAGAGCTCTGTCCCCGAGGCCCCACCCCAGGAACAGTGGGCCCAAGGCCGTGGCGGGCTGTGAACAGGCTCTAAGGGCCAGGGGACGGGAGCCCAAATTCGGAGCCTGAATTTGTCAGCTCCTGGGATGCCAGCACTCCTGCCATGGATGATTTCAGCACCAGGCTGACAATGGTCCACGCTGGACCAGCACAAATCTGAAGCACCAGCTGCCCAGCGTCCGCCGAGGGCCGCTCCCCACCTGCTTGGACCAGGCATGGCCTCAGCGCAGGGGAGGAAAGATGGCAGACGGGCCCCAGCTCAGGCCACACGGGACACTGGCTCTGGACACAGGCCGGGGCATTCACGCCCCCACCTCCAAGGACTGAAAACTCCCTGCACTTCTCATCCCCATTTATGGCCACTGGCTGGCCATGGGGCCCAACTGTCCCTATCTACCTGCGAGTCTGCTCCCCAGACTTCTGGGGAAAATTTCCCAGGAGCATGACTAACACGGCCTGGGACCCCAGCCAGGCCTACAGCCCCTCAATGGCTGCTCTGTGTGCGGGGCACAGCCGGCCTGGTGTGAGCAGAAAGACAATGTTTGGACATTTGTGGCCTGGCATTCCCAGGGCAGAGATCCAGAGTGGCCCCCCTGCCAGCACAGCCCTTTCCAGCTCAACTCGCAGAGCCCCCAGGTCCCAAGGCCCTGGAGAGGGCTGGGTCTGGGATCCCTGGAGCAGGCCCTCAGTTCGCAGCTAGAGCCGGATTTAAACTCTGAGCTGGGAAGCCCTATGCACCGGTCTCCAGAGCTCTTACTTTCTCATTAAGCTGGCGTGCACCAGGCCCAAACATTGTCTTTCTGCTCACACCAGGCTGGCTGTGCCCCATGCACAGAGCCACAGTTGAGGGGCTGTAGGCCTGGTGGGGGTCCTGGATTGTGTTAGTCATGCTCCTGGGAGCTTTTCTTCCCAGGACAAGACTGTCCTTGTGCCAACGGCCACCCTCACGCCACGGCCCGGCTCCTGGCAGCAGCAGAGCCCCTGCCAGACCCTAGCAGCCCACTTCAGAGTCACCACCAACTGGAGCCAAAGCCCAGCATGAGAGCCAAGGGCAGCCCTGGGAGGCTGCACTGAGTGCCTCTCACTTTTCCGCTTGGGCCCCCAGTCTCCCTGAGCAGGTGGGCGGCCCCTCACCTTCTCCCAGGCTTTATGGACTGCATAAAGCTATTTCTTTTTGGTGGTGACTTCCAATTGCTCAGAAGCATTCCATGGTGTACCTTGCCTGGATCGTGGTTAATATATTCAGCTACATATCCTTTCCACCACCTCTCACCAAAATGACTAGGAGGAGGAACACCCAACAGAGGACAAATTCAGAGACTGTGCCCTCTCCATCAGAGCTACTGGATATGGACATAAACCGTATGTCAGAAAGGGAATTCAGGGTAACAATTACCCAGCCAGTCACTAGCTTGGAGAATACCATTTGACAACATGGAATCTTTTAGGGCAGAAGTGAAAGCTGCCCAGGAAGAAGTTAAAAATGCTATCAGTGAGATCCAATCTAATCTAAATACTCTAACAGCTAGGGTAACCAAGGAAGAAGATAGAAATAATGATGTAGAGGACAAACTGATAGAGAAAAAGGATCAGGAGGAGGCCTGGAACAAACTGCTTAGAAGCCATGAAAACAGAATTAGGGAAATAAATGGCGTCATGCAATGTTCTAATGTCAGAAGTATTGGGATCCCTGCGGGGGAGGCAAAAGAAAGAAGACTAGAAGATATAGTTAAACAAATTCTCATGAAATTTTTCCCAATCTGGGGAATGGAACCAATGTTCCTGTCCTAGAGGTAGAAATCCCACCGCCCCCCCAAGATGAACAAATCTAGAAAGACCTCAAGGCACTTGATAACAACTGACAAATCATAATTTTAGACAAGAGCTTTTGAGATCAGCTAAGGGGAAGAGATTCCTTACATACAGCTTATGTCCATCATAATCATGTCAGACCTGTCCACAGAAACTTGGCAAGCCAGAAAGCGCTGGCAAGACATACTCAGTGCGTTTAATGAGAAGAACATGCAAGAATACTTTATCCAGCAAGGATGGCATTCAAAATGGATGGAGAGATAAAGAGCTTCCAAGACCAGCAAGGTTTAAAAGAGTATGTGGCCACCAACCCGGCACTACAAGAAATAGTAATTGGGGTTGTATAAAAGAAAGAACCCAAGAGTGACATAGAACAGAAATTTACAGAGACAATCTATAGAAACAAGGACTTCACAGGCAACGTGATGTCAATAAAAACATATCTTTCAATAACCACTCTCAGTGTGAATGGCCTAAATGCACCCATAACACAGCACAGGGTTGCAGATTGGTTAAAACGATAGGACCTGTTCATATGTTGTCTGCAAGAGACCCATTTGGAACCTAAGGATACATCCAGACTGAAAGTGAAGGAATGGAGAAGCATTTTTCATGCCAATGGGCCTAAAATGAAAGCTGGGGTAGCGATTCTCATATCAGATAAATTAGATTTTAAACTAAAGACTGTAGTCAGAGGTAAAGAAGGACACGACATCATTCTTAAAGGGTCTATCCACCAAATGATCTAACAATTGTAAATATCTATGCCCCCAATATGGGAGCAGCCAACTACGTAAGACAACTGGTAATCAAGATAAAGAGTCATATTGGTATGAATACATTAATAGTAGGGGATCTTAACATGCCACTCTCAGTAATAGACAGATCATCCCAAGAAGAAAATCAATAAAGAAACAAGAGCATTGAATGACACACTGGACCAGATGGACCTCATAGATACAGATAGAACATCCCACCCTAAAATAACAGAATACTCATTCATCTTAAGCTCTCAGTGGCTTTCAAAAAAAAAATGACACACAATACATTTTTTACTTTTTGAAAACAAGCAAGTATAAATAAGAACATTTGCATTTTTAGATATTCAGTTTATATTTGGAGGAAGAGTGGATTCTAGGAAATTGAGTGAGATTATAGTAACAATTTCCCTTTCCTTTAGAAAAGGAATAAAATATTTAGAATAAATATTTAATTTAGAATAAAAGTAACAAATAAATATACAAGTTTTTATTGATATTGCAGTAAGAAAAAATGTGAGCTGATGTATAAATGGTAATGATTTATTTTTTAGACAAATACTGTTCTAGCCTCCACATGATCTCTTCTTTAAAAAAACTCAAGTAAAAGTTAAAATGAATTAGAGGAACTACTGAGTATTGGACAATGCTCCTACATACGAATGAAATTTCAAAATTCTTACTTGAAAGCAAAATTGGTGTTTTTACCTTTATAAAATATAGGAAAACTACACCCTTGAAAAATCACTGCCTTCTAAAATTGTATCAAATATCTATGCTATTTCAGTCACCACGAATACATCAGAACTGTGTACAGACTTTCAAGTATCATTTAAAACCACCAGTTTATTTACCAAGATTATGAATTTAAAATAGTAATCAATTCTTTATTTAATAATACTGTTTCTTGTACCACTGTTTATGTTATTTATTTATTTATTTTTAAAATTTATTCTCTCTCTTTCTTTTTTAAATTAACACAGCCAGAGTTTCCCAATTACCCATGAAAATGATGTCACCTGAAGTCAAGTCACTCACTATTTAGAATAACAATATTTTTGGACTCACTGATAGGAAGTTCCACTTTCACTGTTTTTGACAGCAAGTTAATTCCCCTCTATTACAGCGACAGGTAGCATAATTTAGACAAGGACAACTGACTTGCAAACAGAGCATTGTATAACAAGAGTATTAGTATCAGAATATGGTGAATTACAACCATAGCTTGAATTAAGACCTGGAAAATATTCTAAATCTATCACTCCAAAACTGTATTACCCTCAGCTTTTTTTAATCATTAAAATTGAAAAGGTAAAACAAAATAATGAAATGGAAAAGTAGTAATAGTTGTTTTACATAATGAAAAAGGTGTTGTAGGGACTAAATGTCTATGAAAATGCCTGGCATAGTGAATTTCAAATAGATTTCATTAATGAGTATTCTACAAAAACTTTATATATTTTTTAAAACACATAATGTTATACGTGTTTTAGAGACACATGGAATTATAAGTTATGGTTAAAATCATTTCTGTTCCTAGAATGACATTTTGATATATGTGGGGAACCAGTGGTTTTATGTGGCCCAGAGAAATGTTGCTTTCAAATGTTCAGTATCTGAAAACCTGATATTCTTTCATATTTATCACCCAGGGTTCAGCAATTCATCTTCAAAATTATTTAGGTACTATGTACTATATACTCCTAAATAAGAATGATATGGAAAAAATCTGAGATGCCCCTCCTTACCATCTAATCTTAAATAACCATATTGGTTGTGGATTACTAGGACAATATATCAGATTTAAAAAAAAAAAAAAACAACAACAACAACAAATAGGGGCACCTGGGTGGCTCAGTTGAGTTAAAACCTCTGCCTTGGATTCAGGTCATGATATCAAGGTCCTGGGATCCAGTCCTGCATCTGGCTCTCTGCTCAGCAGGGAGCCTGCTTCCTCCTCTCTCTCTGCCTGCCTGTCTGCCTACTTGTGATCTCTCTCTCTGTCCAATAAAGAAATAAAATATTTTAAAACTAACAAATAAATATACAAGAAAACAGAAAAACTGCATGCTTATCTCCCTTCTGTGACTAACAGTTCTTGAGTGAGTTTAGACAACTCATCTGACCTTTTATATAGTTGGCAATTCTATTAAAAAATGAGGGGAAAATATCATGTCTTGTATCCAAAATCTTAAGGGGATCTTAAGGGAGTCTTAAGTTCCCTTCAAACATTAAGATGCTTATAATCAGTATAAAACATCCATTTAAAACTTCTACAAATTTCCGAACAAAAGGTTTTCTACAAATGTAATCCCTTATTGTATTGAAAAGAGATGACATCATCCAAAAAGAGCTATTCTTTGTTAAATATTCATAAAATCCAGTAATTTCTATACTGCCTGTGGTACATCAGCCATAAAGAAATACAATATTATTAACATGAAGAAAACTAAAATAAACATAAACTGCATTTTAAAATGCAAATTAGTTTATTTGATTGCACAGTCTATACTCAGAGTACCTCAAACCTGTAAACTGTATGACAAGTGAGATTACAATGTGAGATTAGCTCTGTGCTAGTGACATGTAATTTTGTTAAAGGAAATGATTAAATTCCTCACATTTAGTGGAAGAAAAGCTGTTCTGAAAATAATGGTTGGAATCATTGTAATCGTTACACATAAATTATTTTGCTTATAGCAAAATGTAGTTGGAGCAAGATAAGGCTGAATCAGTTACCAACATAGGTTCTCCCATCTCTTGGGCAGACATTCCTGGAGGGTGATTAACAAACTAGAATGTTTTAAATTGAATTGGCCAAGTTTCTAAAATTGGATCATGAACATATGCAGTCAAATGACGAGACAATCCCCTGAGAATCGGGACTCACGTATTCCAATTCTACTTTTTCCAGTATCCTCTAAAGTCGCCAGTGACCAATGCATAAGATGTACTTTACTTTTTGCTGTGATCATATTATTTTATATTATTTTAAAGGACCCCAAAATCACATTATTTTAAAGGACCCAAAATTCTGCAGATTAAACCAGGAATGAACCATGAACTCAAGAAGGATCTGTAAGATTAAAGGAATAGATTTTATACTAAACAAAACAACAACAACAACAAAGAAAATCAGGTTGAAACAACCCATCTTTAAGCCTGCGATGTGGCATTTCTTAAAAACCAGTTATTAACTCTTTTATGTCATGTAGATATTTTTCACACTTGTGGTACCATGAAGGATATTTCATTTAACAAGTATGAACATGCGTTTCTGATGAAGTTGTTGTTTAAAAATGCTTTAGATGAGGTGGAGACTGGAATAATGACCAAGAAAAATGGTCTTTTTTTGTTCGTTTTCACCTCCAATCGAGAAGAAAATCTACCAGTTACAGACACAACCATTTTCTTAAATACAGAATTAAAAATGGCTGCCTTGAGGTGCCTGGTGTCTTGGTAGTTAAGTATCTGCCTTTGGCTCAAGTCTTGATTCCAGGGTCCTGGGATCAAGCCTGCATCTTATGTGCTACCTGCTTGCCAGGAAGCTTCCTTCTCCCACTCCCACTCCCCCTACTTGTGTTCTCTCACTTGCTGTCTCTTCCTGTCAAATAAATAAATAAAAATCTTTTTTAAAAAATGCTGATAAGATCAAAAGCTTCTGTACAGCAAAGGAAACAGTCAACAAAACAAAGAGGCAACCCACGGAATGGGAGAAGATATTTGCAAATGTCAGTATAGACGAAAGGCTGATATCCAGGATCTATAAAGAACTTCTCAAACTCAACACACACAAAAGAGAAAATCATGTCAAAAAATGGGCAGAAGACATGAACAGACAATTCTCCAGTGAACACATACAATGGCTATCAGACACATGAAAAAATGTTCATCATCACTAGTCATCAGGAACATTCAAATTAAAACCACATCGAGAGGGGCGCCTGGGTGGCTCAGTGGGTTAAGCCGCTGCCTTCGGCTCAGGTCATGATCTCAGGGTCCTGGGATCGAGTCCCGCATCGGGCTCTCTGCTCAGCAGGGAGTCTGCTTCCTCCTCTCTCTCTCTGCCTGCCTCTCTGCAAGCTTGTGATTTCTCTCTGTCAAATAAATAAATAAAATCTTTAAAAAAAAAAAAAACCACATCGAGATACCACCTTACACCAGTTAGAATGGCCAAAATTAGCAAGACAAGAAACAACGTGTGTTGGAGAGGTTGTGGAGAAAGGGGAACCCTCTTCCACTGTTGGTTGGAATGCAAATTGTTGCAGCCACTTTGGAGAACATTGTGGAGATTCCTAAAGAAATTAAAAATAGAGCTTCCCTATGACCCTGCCATTGCACTACTGGGTATTTACCCCAAAGATACAAGATGTAGTGAAAAGAAAGGCCATCTGTACCCCAATGTTCATAGTAGCAATGCCCATGGTCACCAAACTGTGAAAAGAACCAAGATGTCCTTCAATAGACCTTTCTTATCAATGGATAAAAAAGATGTGGTCCATATACACTATGGAGTATTCTGCCTCCATCAGAAAGGATGAATACCTAACTTTTGTATCAACATGGATGGGACTAGAAGAGATTATGCTGAATGAAATAAATCAAGCAGAAAGAATCAATTGTCATACAGTTTCACTTATTTGTGGAGTGTAATAACTAACATGGAGCACATGGAGAGATGGAGAGGAGAAGGGAGTTGAGGGGAAATTGGAGGGGAAGATGAACCATGAGAGACTATAGATTCTGAAAAACAATCTGAGGGTGTTGAAGGGAGGGGGGTGGGAGGTGGAATGAGCCTGGTGGTGGGTATTATGGAGGTGACATATAGCATGGAGTACTGAGTGTTAAACATAAACAATGAAATATGTTACACTGAAAATATATATATATATATATCACAAAACAACCCCCCCAAAAAAATCTGGGTGCCTGGGTGGCTCAGTGGGTTAAGCCTCTGCCTTTGGCTCAGGTCATAATCCTAGGGTCCTGGGATCGAGCCCCGCATTGGGCTCTCTGCTCAGCAAGGATCCTGTTTCCCCACCCTGTCTGCCTACCTCTTGCCTACTTCTGATCTCTGTCAAATAAATAAATAAAATTTTAAAAAAACAAACAAACAAATATTTTTGTTCATTAGTACCCCATGTGTCTCCATTTTTATTTTTACTTATTTATTTTAAAGAATTTATTTATTTGACAGAAAGATAGAAACAGTGAGAGAGGGATCACAAGCAGAGAGGAAGCACAAGAAGGAGGAGTGGGAGAGGGAGAAGCAGACTTCCTGCTGAGCAGGGAGCCCCAAGCAGGGCTTGATCCCAGAACCCTGGGATCAGGACCCCAGCAGAAAGCAGATGCTTAACAATGGAGCCACCCAGATGCCCCACTACATTACCTATTAAAGAAGTTTTATTAATGAACACTTTTTTTGGGTCTGCCTTATGTGTGTTAACACTAACACATTGTGTTTTCTTTTGCTCTTTCATGATCTCTGAGGACCATGTATTTATTGGCTGATTTTTTTCTCTTTGGGATATTTCTGTTCAAGTATTTTCATTGTTTTTAAGTTACTTACCTTTCTTTATTGATTCATAGTTATCCTATCTATTTTTGTATACAGTTACTTAGCTGTTATATTGATAGAGCCTTTCATAATTTTAGTCTTGTCATTTGGTGGGCAATTTTTTTTTTTTTTTACCTTTTAATGAGTAGAGTACAGCTTCCCAACCTTTCTTATGCTTCATGTTTTTGGTGTCCTGTTCAACTAATCTTTGCCACCTCCCCCAGATCAGAAAAATATTTCTGTATTTTACCTTCTAGAAAATTTGTGATGTCATCTTTTGTATTTAGTCTACATCAGTCTGTTTTAGAGTTTTAGGCTATTTTGTTCCATGTGGATATTCAACAGGTTTAACACTGCTTTGTCAAAGTCTGCCCTTTTTTGTTTGTCTGTTTTCTCTGGTCATTTCAATAGTCTTTTTGTAATAAATCCAATCCCATCAGATTCTCCTCTCACTCTCTTTCTCCCTCACTCTTGCTCTTGCTTTACTCTTCAAATTTCCTGGGTAATTACTAGTCCTTTTCGTGTCCATGGAAATATAAGAACTGGCTTCTCAATGTACACAGGCACTTGCTAGATATGAAACTGGGATGGCATTGAATCTCTAAATCAAGTTGGGGTAAATTGAAACTTTACCATACTGATAATCAAAGCTATGAACCTGTTCTATTAACATATGTAACATATTAGCATATTTGACATCCCATTTATTTAGATCATAAATTCCCCTTAGTAATATTTTATGGTTTTCTGTGTGGAGACTTTCTGTGTAGAGACTGTATAAAGTCTTTGGAGAGATTAAGTCCTAGTTTTGGTGCTCTCATAAATACGATTTTCAACCTTTGTTCATATTTCACAGAATTCCATTGAATTTTTCTTAATTTTTAATTTATATCTTATGACCTTGATTAATTCACTTCCTGATTCTAATACTTTGTACATTCATTTAGAATATCTTTCTATACAAATTTCACTCATTTTATCCAGTTGTTATACCTTTAATGTTTCCTCCATAACTTATTATACTGGCTAGGATGTCCACTTCTAAGTTTGTAGATTACTTGTTCAATTTTAGATGTTCAATATTACAAAATTTTATTTCTGCCTTGGTGAGCTTATTATCTTTCTCTTAGAAGAAGCACATCATTATGTGTGTATGTGTGTATTGATGCAATCTAACAAATTTAATCTTTTAATTAGAGTATACAACCCATTTACATTTCATGAAATTACTGAGCCTCTAAATTTTTGTCCATTGTCTTGCATTTTTTTTTTTGCTTCATTACTTTCTACGTCCCTTTTTGAAAATACATTTTTTCCCTTTATATCTTTAAAATGCTGATAAATGCTGTCAGCCTCCAAATCTCTGGTCACTTAAAGTACATACAAAATGAGAAAAAAGAATGTAGACTTACAAAGAATGACCATTTAGCTTTTATAAATCCTTCTTTTAAAACACTAGAGAATTGACTTTCACAAAAAGAAACAAATTCAGAAGTAAGGAGTAGGATGAAAGTCATCTTCATCAACACATAAACATATTAAATACAAAAAAAACTGTAAACTCCAAAAAGATGTGAACTGTTTTTAAAAAGATGGCAGATGACTTTAGGTAACAATAACTTTCCTGGAGATTTATGAGGTAGAGGTGGTAGAATGTTCAGTAGGCACCAAAAACATGCAGATAACCTTGTAATGAAAGGAAGGAAGACTGAGAATCTAAACAAAAATGTTTTATTAGCAAAAAAATTTATATATATATATATATAAAAACATGTATAAATAAATTATATATATAAAATATATAAAAGTTAAAATATATAAAATAAAAATATATAAATATAAATTTTATTTAATTTTAAATAAATATATAAATAAATTTTATATATAAATATATAAATAAATATTATTATATAATATATAATGTATATTTATATATGAATAAATTTTAAATAAATATATAATTTATTTACATAAAATATATAAAAATTATATATACATGTATATATACATATATTATATATAATTTAATATAAATATATATATATTGTATATAATATATAAAACTTATATAATATATATTATTTATAATATAATTATATATAATATAATATATAAAACTTATATATTATATATTATATAATATATATAATATATAAAATATATAAAAATAATATATAATGTATTTTTATATATATAAATATATATACATAATATATATAATACATATATAATTTTTTTGTTAATAAAACATTTTTGTTTAGAATCTCAGTATATGTGTGTGTATGTATGTGTATATATATATATATATATATATATATAAAAAAATACATAAAAACTACCCCAGTCCTAAACCCCAGCACCTGGGAGCATGTCCTTATTTGGAAATATGGTCCCTGTAGATGTAAGTAGCTAACATAAGGTCATATTTCAGTAGGTTGGGCCCCTAATCCAATAGGACTTGTGTCCTGATTGTAAGGGCCTATTCAGCCAGAGCAGCCCCACCCCTGTTGAACTGCCATTTTGTTGTAAAACTTAAATGGAGTCTGCCCCCCCAGGGGAACTTACTTAAAAACAAGTCCCAGAAACCAGTCCCAGGTAACAAAGTCCAAATACAAGGGTGAGTCAGGCCAGGTGGATGTATTCAGTCAGTAGGGGTGCATACTGTCTCCTAGCTACCAAGGAGTATGGGCCCTACCCTTTGGGCACCTTTTGGGCACCAATTCTGAACAAGGTGATAGGTTGGTTCAAATGTCTACTATGGTAAATTGTAATTCAATTGGTCACCTAGCATGACTGTGCAGCTTTCTCTGTGTGTTACAATTTCATTGTCCAGCTATGTGTGGCCAGGCCCAACCACATGGCCTTTGCTCTATAAAAGTTAGTCTGGAAAGCAGAGGGGTCATCCTCTCTGTAAGGGGTGGCCCCAGCCAGTCAGAATATTCAGTATAGACCCAGGAAGGATCATGAGTTAGTAGTGGGACTCCATGACCCCTAAAATAAAGGCTACTCTACAGATTACCTAAACAAGTTGAAGAACAATTTTAGAAAGAGTCAGAATGACCTACTCATATCTCACTGCCCATGTGACAGCCAATAATAGAAGGAAGATAGCATCCTACAAAGGACTCAGTTCATCTAAAGGAAGGCAGTTCAAATGGGAAGAAGGAACAGACGGGAAAAAGAAAACATGACTAGCAAGGTAGTAGACTTCAACTTAAACATTTCAACAGTTACCTTAAAAATTAGCTATTAATATCCTATTTAAATAAAAGACCTAAATATGTCAGTGAAAAATAAATTTTAAATAGAAGGATGAAGAGAATAATATAGATTTTGTGAAAAGAAAAATTATGAAAAGGGCTATACCATACACATACTAATCCTAAAAGGCTGAATTTAATAGGTCTTGACAATAGACAATAGAAAGACAACAAATATAATGAACAGAGAAAGAAGACAATTCAGAACAACAAAGGATCCATTTAGAAAGACATGGCCATCATAAAGGTGTCTGCATCCGATTAGAAAGCTTCAAAATCCATGAAGCAAAAACATCCTGAAAAAAAAATAAGAAAGAAATGGACAAATCCACAATTCAATTGGGAGAATTCAACACTCATCTGCCAATAATTCATAGAACAAGAAGATAGAAAAATGGGAAGTAAATAGACCTAAAAATCCATTCAACCTACTTGACCTGTTTGGCACTGGAACACAAAGCCCAACAAATGCAGAATACTCAAGTACCAGGAAATACTCATTGAGATCAACCACATTCAAGCCCATAAAACAAGTCTCAAGAAATTTTCTTTAAAGGATTTTATTTATTTATTTGTGAGAGAATGAGTGAGAGAGAGCATGAGAGAGGAGAAGGTCAGAGGGAGAAGAGGACTCCCCAAGAAGCTGGGAGCCAACACCGGAGGAGATCCTGGAAGTAGGGGATCTTGACCTGAGCTGAAGGCAGTCGCCCAACCAACTGAGCCTCGCAGGCGACCCTCTCCAGAAATTTTTTTAAAAAAACATCTTAGGGGCACCTGGGCGGCACAATCAGTGAAGTGCCCCACTCCTGGTTCTGGCTCAGGTCGTGATCACAGGCTCTTGCAATTGAACCCTGAGGCAAGCTCTGGGCTCAGGGCAGAGTCCACTAGAACTCTCTCTTTGCCCTACCCTTCCCGCCTCCCCCACTCACGTGTGCTCTTTCCCTAAAACAAAACAAAACAAAACAAAAAAATCCTTAACAAAAATGAACAATGGTGGAGAGTGGGAGGGGTGGGGAGAGAAGTGGCCCTGGGGCAAGCGGGAGGAGCCCGAGATGCTGCCCGCCCTCCCGGGGCCGTGCTCCCTCAGCCACCGCCGCTGCCCCCGCAGGGAGCAGCAGAGCGCCGGGAGCCCCAGCGCGTGCCAGCCCCAGCGCTTGCCAGCCAGGCCGCCTGGGCCCAGAGCACCGCGCTAGCATAGAGTAACGCCTCCAGCACCGTCGGAGCGCGCTCGCTTGGGGTCCGCGGGGCCTCAGGCCGGTCCAGGGAGGCAACGAGGGCAGCGCCCCGGAGCCCCAGACGAGGCAGGCAGGATGTGCGTGGAGATCCCCGCGGGACTGACGGAGCTGCTGCAGGGCTTCACCATGGAGGTGGCGAGGCACCAACCTGCGCACCTGCTGGAGTTCCCGCTGTTGCACTTCCGTGGCCTGCAGCAGGAGCACGAGGGCAAAAGCGGCACGTCCTTTGGCAATGAGGGCGGGGCCTGGGGTGGCGCTGGCACCGCCGCGGGCGACTGCACGTCCAGTAAGGGGGTCAACTTCTCAGAGGAGCCAGGACGGCGGGAAATTTAGTTTGCTGTTGACAAGGAGGATTTTACCAAACCGCTCATACCTAATCTTAAGAAAGTCAGAATTGCAGGTGCCACCATTCCGCCTCTCAGGCCTTGGCGCCTTGGAAAAAACTTGGGGGAGGGAGCTGAAGACAGCGGTTGGGACAAGGAAGGCTAATTTCACTAGGAGGGCCCCAGCGGCGCCTCTCCCCCGCTGACCGCCAGGGGGCGTGCCTGCAGACGCGAAGGCGGCTCACCCTGGTGGTGGTTAACTTGGGGCGGGGCTTGGGTGACAACCATAGGTTGGGAGCACGAGGAGGAGAAAGCCAGGAGGAGAAAGCAGCGGCCGCTGGAGGTTGGGGAGGTAACGCAGGGGTCCAGGTGATGGGAGGGCTGGGCCTTTGAGGACCTCTGTGACCTGGGGGCGGGGGTCCTGGTGTGGGAAGGCCTTGTGCCCCACCTGGGAAGGGGTCCCGGCAGCCTCAGAGAGACCTAAGCTGAAGGAAGGAGCAGCACCTTGGCGTTGTGTCCCCCTCTCCTCCCCCACAGACCCCCCACACTTTCTTCCCCTCCCTTGGGACCCCGCATCAAGGTGTACTGGCAAAGTTTGCAGTTGGAGCAGGCCCCCTACTCAAGGCCTCGGGTTTGAAATCTTAGCAATGCTTTTTCCACCTGGAGGAACTGAGCATTAGAGAGGTCTGCCTCTTTCCAGTGGTGTGAACCCATTAAGTCATTCAACTCCCAGAGCCTCAAACTCCAGTTTGTCGGAAAAAATGAATGAGAGACTATGTTAGAAGGCTGTTAAACTTTGTAAACGATTGCTGCCTTTCTCAAGCCTTCTGTGGCAGCTGCACTGAGCATTTTACATAGGTCATCTCAACCCCAGAATTTAGGGTTCTGACTTTTATCCTGCCTATGAGCAAATATGCACTCTGAGGGTACAGCGACTTGCCCAAGGTCTCAAAGCAAAGTGAGCGGTGGAACCAGGATTGGGTGCTAGGAGAGGCCGCTTGCAAAGCCCACACTTTTAACCACTAAGCCGCTGCATCTTTCCTTATTTACATTATGAGAATTGTTGTTAATGCCTGGGTTATCATTTTGCTTGCCTGTGGGAATATGGATATATACAAAGTGAGTTTCAGGGCTCTAAAACTATTCCTGGAAAGATGAGAGGCCCTGGCATCAATATGCTTCCGATTAGGTACAGGCTTTCCCAGAAGTATGAAATTCTTTTTATTCCTGTGGAAAGGAACCAGAGCTGGTATTGTACAGTTCATTGATAGGTTCATGCACTAGGAAATTAAAATGGGAAACAAAGTGAACTGCTGATGGTTATGGTCAATATTTCTCTAAAGGAAACTCCACAAAGAAGAATGTCAGGTGCAGGGGAGTACCCCCTAGAAGAAGCAGAAAAGGATGAAGAAACAGAAGTGGAAGAAGAGTATAATCAATATGATAGAGAGGTGGAAAGCATGCAACAGGAATTGAAAGAAGATGACATATTAGTACAGAGAAAGGCTCAGCAGGAGAGGGAGCAGGAGGAGAAGAAAGAGGAAGGAGAAGAGGAGGAAGGAGTGGAGGAGAAAGGGGAGGAGGTGGAGGAAGGGGAAAAGGAGGTTGGAGAGGAGGGCTAGGAAGGGGAAAAGGAGGTGGGGGACTGAGAAAGGGAGGAGGGGGACAAAGGGGAAAAGGAGGTGTCAGATGAAGAAAGGGAGGAGGAAGAAGAGGAAGAGGAGGAGGAAGGGGAGGAGGGGGAAGAGGAAGAGGGGGAGGAAGAAGAAGGGGAGGAAGGGGAGAGAAGGGAAGAGGAAGGAAGAGAGGAGGAAGAGGAAAAGGAAGAGGGGAAGGAGGAGTAGAGGAGGAAGAGGAGGAGGGAAGAGTTGAGCAGGAAGGGGAGGAGTAGTGGAGAAAGGGAGGAGAGAGGAATAGAGGAAGGAGGGAGGAGTTCTGGAGGAAGGGGAGGAGGGAGGAGTAGAGGAGAAAGGGGAGGAGGTGGAGGAGGAAGAGGAGTCAGGATAGGAGGGGAGAGGAGTAGAGAAGAAAGGAGAAGAGGGGGAGGAAGAGGATGAATGGGAGAAAGAGGAAAGAGTGGAAGAGAAAGGGGAGGAGGAAGAAGGGGAGGAAAGGAAAGAGGAAGAAGAAGAGGAGGAGGAGGAGGAGGGGGAAGAATATGGCCAAGAGGAGGAGGCTGTCAGAGAAGAAACAGAGGAAAAGGCTGGAGAAGCACAGGGGGAGGAGGCTGCCATTCAGGAAGAAACCACAGTGAAGCCTCAAGAAATCACCAAGTCCATGACCAGTTTGGAGATACTTACACTGACTGGTTCCCAGTCAGTCATATCAGGAACTTCCCTAGTAAGTAGTAATTTTAAGTCATTCATCTATCCTTTCTTTCTTTCATTCATTCATTCATTCAGAATCATGGAATGCTTATCATTTTCCAAGATATGGGGAAAATGCAAATAAGATACAGTCCATTCTCTTAAGGAGTTCTAGGTTGTATAGGGAAGCGGACTGATACCTGAATACCATAAAACAATATCCTAAGTGCAGTGATTGAGTGATGCATGGGAGATACTTAAAAAACAAAAATCAAGGACACTTAGCCAAGGTAGGAGGATGGTCAGGGAAGGCCTCCTGGAGAAGGTGTGCAGGGGAGCTGACAGAAAGAGTTCCTGGGGGTTAGTTGGAATGCACTTGTCTTAGAACAGAGTCAGCATGATCATAGTAATGTAGGCTCTCTCCCTGCGAAGGAGAACTCAGCTGTGACTCGCCCATCCCTGGAGATGGCCAATGCCACTTAGAAGAATAGTTTTGCTGTGTGGTTTTGCTCATAGGCCAAGAATAAACCTGGCACATGCATGATCCATATTATTTAAGTACAAAATGTCCCAGGCTCCTTTTTATTTTTTTAAATTATTATTATTTGTTAAGATTTTACTTATTTATTTGACAGAGAGTGTGAGAGAGAACACAAGCAGGGGGAGAGCAGGAGAGGGAGAAGCAGACACCCCACTGAGGGGGAAACCCAATGTGGGGCTCCATCCTAGACCCCAGGATCATGACGTGAGCCAAAAGCAAACACTTAACCAATTGAGCTCCCTAGGTGCCCCCCAGGTAACTTTTTGAAACAGTTCATAGTTCCAGTGTGAGAGGAACACTAAGGCTGGCTGAGTAGGAACAGAAGGAAAAGTAAAGGTGGGAATGAAGCAGCTATACACTGTATTTGGAATCACAATCTTCTTTTATTTCTTTTTTAAGAGAACCCTTGGCGAGTGAAAGGATGCGTTAGAATCAGAGCATTTGGAAACAAATGAGCCTTTAAGAGACTTTTTTTTTTTTTTTTTAGTGTATGTGCTGCCGAAGCAAGCACGAGCCTTTAAGAGACTTGAGCTCAAAAGGAAAATTTCTTGATTTGGATCAAAGCGGTTCTGAGGAACCAGAGATTAGTTTCCCTGAAACACAGCCCTCAAGTAAACTTGGGGAGAAAATTGACCAGATTCCTCAGGATGAACTGGGACGAGAAAGGAGAGAGGAAAAAAGATGATCAGACTTAAGTGAGCGAGGAGAGGAAGAATTCCAGTCCAAAGCAGAGATCCCGGAGAAATCACTGGTATCTACCAGCAAGGACATATTGTTTTGAAAGGATGACTGTGCCTACGTGTATCCTTTGGTGAGGGAGTGTAACATGGTTTTTAGTGTCCTCTAGTGCTTTAAAAGCATTGTGAAATAAGAGGATTTTAAGCACGTGGAAGAAAAAATACCACCAGAAATATCCTTTTGAACTAATAATAGACTCATATGTTTTAAAGTTCAGTTCAGCGCTCTGGCGAGACATGTGTGACAGGAGTGCTGCCTCCGAGCCTGACATCTGGGTCTGACAGTGTTGCTCCCCAGGCAGGAAATTCTGGACATGGTTTGTCTGTTACATAGGGTGCCCTTTCTTGTGGGAGACTCAAGGACAATCTCTCCCTCTCCTCCCCATTCCTCTTCTCACTTCCTCCTCCTGCTCCTCCATTCCTTTCCCCTTTCCCTCCTCTCCTCACCTCTTCTGCCTTAGATGGCTTGATACCTCTTCACAAGCTCCTAAAAACATTACAGGCTCCTAAAACTGCACATTTGGCGAGGGACCAGAAAGCAAAAGGTATGGAAAAAGTGAAACCACTGAGAAAGGCACCAGGGGGTCGACTGACATCTGCCTTTCCTCCCACAAATATTACTATTTACCAAGAGAAGGAAGAGGAGGAGAGTTTTTCCCTTCCTCCTCCATGTGCCACTGAAAATTGCTTCCTAGGATTCACCTCTCTTTTTCCCTGTAGATTCTGCCTTTGGAAGATTTGTAAGCGATCGGATGCATGTAAAGTGTTTAATGTAGTTCCTGACACATAGTGAGCACTGGATGGGTGTGCACATCTAGATGGTAGTGGTGGTGGTGGCAAGGATGGTAGTGATGATGAGTATGATGGCAAACACCTAGTGGGAGATGCAGACAAATGACAGCCTAGTTTCTGTAGACTGGGTTTACTTTGAACAGTGGAGTTCGAGGTCAAAACATGGGCTTGTCCAGTCTGAAAGATAGAACAAGTTTCAGAGCCCATGAAGACTTTTGGCTTGTTTAGCCAGCTAGCACGACATCCAGAGATATCGTTAATGAGAGCAAGTGTCCTGCATGCCAGGGGTTTGGGTCCCCTGTTAGACGTGGGCTCACCACAGAACTCAACTCTTCTAGACCACCTCCCTTGCAAATTTGTTTAGCCCCTGAGGACATCTTCGTTCTGTTCCTTTCTGTTCCTGTTCCTGTATTGGTTTTCTCTCTCTCTCTCTCTCTCTCTTTTTAATTTTATTTGATAGAGAGAGAGAGATCACAAATAAGCAAAGTGGCAGGCAGGGAGAGAGGTGGAAGCAGGCTCCCTGCTGAGCAGAGAGCCCAATGTGGGGCTTGATCCTAAGACACTGGCATCATGACGTGAGCCAAAGGCAGAGGCTTAACTCACTGACCCATAAAGGTGCCCCCACCTTTTTTCTTCCTGTTAAAATTAATAGGTGCTCTTAAAAAAAAAATCAAAGTAGAGGCACCTGGGTGGCTCAGTTGGTTAAGTGTCTGAATCTTGATTTCAGCTGGGGTTGTGATTGTGATCTCAGGGTTGTGAGCTCGATCCCCACATGGGGCTCTGCCCTGGGCATGGAGCCTGCTTGGGATTCTCTCTGCTTCTCTCCCTCTGGCCCTCCCCCCTCTAAAAATAAATAAGTTAAAATTAGAAACAAAATTAAAATTTAGTTAGATTCCTCCTCTCACACAGACCATGCCAAATCCATTTCCTGGAAGTGACTACCATTCCAGTTTGGTATAACTGTATACCTTTCCAGACCTTTTCCTGGGCATCTACGGATACATCTGTGTGTGTGCACACACACACACACACCACACACACTAGGTTTTATTTTCTTTACCAGTCAGATCTTCTACATGACCACTTAGTATGTTTCAGAGGGTTTGCTGTATCAGGGAGTATAGAACCACTTTCTCATTTTAAATTCAACCGGTGCCCTGTTATGGATGGCCGTTTTCATTACTTCTGATTTGTTCTCACCAAAGGGGCTTCAACAGTGTGTTCCTGCCTCTCTCTCTGCCTGCAGCATCCCCCTTTTCCTTTGGGGTCCCCTGCCTTACCCCAGAGGCCTGGTATAATTCAGAGTGCTTCTGGTAAGTAGGCATAACCGTGGATACCAACTTCCGCCAAGAAAATAAGGTGTCATGCATTTATGAGAAGGACTCTTTGATGATTGTCAAGTGCAGTGAAATCTGCTTTGGATCATAGCGTTTTGTGTTCACATTTGGAAGGTTGCTGTAAGAGCTGGCTAGCTCCATGACCATTCACCACAAACGGTAACACTAGTGCCCAGCATCAGCTGATAGCACGTGCTTTCAATGAGTGTGAACGCTGCTGGAGCAAGGAGATCCTGTTAATACTGAGTCAGTTGCTAAAAGTCTCTAATCACTTAGCCATCACTTTAGACACTACCACATTCAATTAATTGGCCTCGGTTAATTTTTTAAATGGAATGTTTTTATTTTAAGTAATCTCTACACCCAGCATGGGGCTGGAACACTCCGAGATCAAGAGGCATAGGCTTTACTGACTGAGCCAGCCACATGCCCCGAAAAGGACTATTTTTTGGAGCAGTTTAGATTGATAGCAAATGAAATGAAAAATACAGAGTTCCCATATACTCCCTTGTGCCCCCCACCAGGTTTCCCTTTTGTTAATATCTTCATTAGTGGGGGACATTTGTTAGAGGTGATGAGCCCATGTTGACTGTTATTATTAACTAATGTCCATATTTTACTTTAGGGTTAACAATTGGTGGTGTGACATTCTCTGGGCTTTGACTAAGGTCTGATGAGGTATATCCACCATTGTAGTGTCCTACAGACTTGTGTCTTTGCCTTCAAGTGCCTCATGCCCCACTCTCCATCCCTGCCTTCACCCCCTTGCTCCCCAGCCACCATTTTTTTTCCCCTGTCTTCATAGTTTTGCTTTTCCAGGATAGCAGGATAGCATGTAGTTGGAATCATACAATGTGAAGGGTTTTTTTAAAAGATTTTATTTATTTATTTGTCAGGGAGAGAGAGCAAGAGAAAACATGTGTCAGGGGAGGGGCAGAGAGAGAGAGAGAGAAGCAGACTCCTGGCTAAGCAGGAGGCCCAATGAAAGGCTCGATCCTAGGACTCTGAGATCATGACCTGAGCCAAAGGGAGACACTTAACCAACTGAGCCACCCAGGTGTCCCCACTGTGAAGTCTCCTTAGGTTGGCTCCTTTCACTTAGTAAAATGCATTTAAGATTTCTCCATGTCTTTTCCTGGCTTGCTAGTTCATTTCATTTTATTTCTGAATAATATTCTTTGTGTGAATCCGCAGTTTTATAAACTGTTTTAATCACATCCATGATTTTTATAAAAGACTTTGCACACAAAAAAATATGCATAAGTAAACTACTATTGAACTAAAAGTAGTAGTCATTTATAATACCTCTAATTTTTCATTTCAGAAAATTTTTATCTTGGATTTATTCCTGGGAATATGGATTTTTTAAAAGATTTCCTTTATTTATTTGACAGACAGAGATCACAAGTATGCAGAGAGGCAGGCAGAGAGAGAGGAAGGGAAGCAGGCTCCCCGCTGAGCAGAGAGCCTGATGTGGGGCTTGATCCCAGGACCCTGGGATCATGACCTGAGCCAAAGGCAGAGGCTTTAACCCACTGAGCCACCCAGGCATCCTGGGTGGTGAATATGGAATTTTTAATCATGCTTAGGGAATTTTGTCTCTTTGTGCTTTATTCTTCCAGGGACCAAATGTATATGAGGACCAAATACAAATATTCCCAGCTGAATAATTGCCTTTCTTATGAAGTTCCTTAGTGACTATACTGTAACTTCCCCCTTCCATACATTTTCATGAAGTAAATTGAATTTCGCAATATTACGTGCTCACTATGTGTCAGGTACTTAACAGTCTAGGTTCTGGGGATTAGGAGGATAGGACATTCTTTCTGTTTACTGTTGACTTTCTTTTCTTTTTAAAGCAAGGTATAATTCACATACCATTAAATTTACCTTCTTAAAATTTAAAACTGTGGTAAAATACACATAAAGTAAAATTTATCATCTTTAAAAAAAAAGACTTTATTTATTTATTTATTTATTTGACAGAGAGAGACACAGTGAGAGACACAAGCAAGGGGAGTGGGAGAGGGAGAAGCAGGCTTCCTGAGGAGCAGGGAACCTGGCAGGGGCTCGATCCCAGGATCCTGGGATCATGACCTGAGCCAAAGGAAGACAGCCAATGAATGGGCCATCCAGGCGCCCCTCATCTTTCTTTTAAATATTTATTTATTTATTTGAAAGAGAGGGGTGGGTGGGGAAGGGCAGAGGAGAGTCTTAAGCAGACTATTCTTGGAGCCTGATGTTGGGCTGGATGCCAGAACCCTGAGATCATGACCTGAGCCAAAGCCAAGTGTCAGTTGCTGATCCAACTGTGCCACCCAGGCAACCTTAAAATTTACCATCTTCACCATTTTGAAGTGTACAGCATTATAGTAGGTACATTCACACTGTGGTGTAACCAAATCCTGGAACTCATCTCATGAAACGTAAACTCCCTACCCATTGAACAATTCCCCATTCCCCAGTCCTGCCCCTGGCAACCACCATTCCACTTTCTGTGTCTATGGATCTGACTCCTCTTGGGACCATGTCCGTGGAATCCTACAGTATTTGTCTTTCTGTGACTGGTGGATTTCACTTACGTGATGTCCCCAAGGCCCACCCATGTCGTAGAGCATTGGATCTCTTTCCTGTGGAAGTCTGAACAACACTCACATGTTGTTCATCCCTTCATCCATCATGGAACACTTGGCTTCCTTTTACCTTCTGGTTTCTGTGAAGTATGCTGCTCTAAACATGGGCATGTGAATGTCTCTTTGAGACCCTGCTTCCAGTTCTTTGAGCTAGGTATCCAGAAGTGCCATTGCTGCATGATACACTAATTCTGCTTTCAGTGTTTGGAGAGCCCTCCTTGGGGTTTTCCATAGCAGCTGCACGATTTCACATTCCCCCCATGAGTGCCCAGTGGTTCCAATTTCTCCACATTCTCATAAAATTGACCCTTTGAAAGTGTATCATCCATTGCTTTTTAGCATGTTCACATGGTTGTGCAGCTGTCACCACTGTCTAATTCCAGAACATTTTCATCCCCCCACAAAAGAAATCCATATCCCCTAGGCGTCACTCCATGACCACCTTCCCCAGGACCCCAGCAGCCACTGGGCTCCTTTCCATATCTATGGATCAGACTGACCCTGCACAGTGTGTCACCCCTTTCACTCAGCATCATGGATTCAAGGGTCCTCCACACCCTAGCATGCCATTGAGAATGTTCTTGAAGTGATTTCCCTCACTTTGGACTGATGATGTGAAATCCTTCCCCTCCAGAGCCTGTGCCAGGGGAGTCTGGCATCACAGTTCTGGGCTCAGCACACTCAATGTCTTGTTGGTCTTGCCTTTGTCTTCCAGACCATGACTTGGTCTTTCCGATGGAACAGTTTTCTTCCTGTTTACTACATTCGAGATGAAAACGAGCGAGTTCTTCTGTATGTCTGTGCTCACACTGTGGTCATCTATGATATCTTCAAGAATAAGCACCATCTCCAGGTATGCAAGTTTTCATTGTCGCTTTTTAAGATTTTATTGTTTTTATTTGAGAGAGCAAATGAGAGAGAGCATGAGGGAGAAACGGACTCCCCTGCTGAGCAGGGAGCCTGATGTGGGGCTCGATCCCAGGACCCTGAAATCAAAGCCTTAGCTGAAGGCGGATGCTTAACTGACTGAGCTGCCCAGGAACCCCCAGACATATATTTTAATAAGGACCTTCCTTAAGTCAATGCCTAGGTCAAAAACATCACAGAGGGTTTCCCAAAAGCCTAGTCTGTACTCAGGGATCCATGACATGTAGGTGCAGAATTTGCTCTCTAGATGTCCAGAAACACACACAAGCCCAGCAAGCAGCCTTTCTTGGAGCTTAGTTGAATGTGCAGCACTGAGCACAGTGCTGATGGGAGGGAGAGGGGGGAGTTTGTGTCTGCGGAGCGAGAAAGGAGCAGCAGGCAAAGAGGCTGAGAAATAGGGACCATGCCAGGCAACTGTCCAGCCTCCTGCAGAGTCAGGTGGCTGGGAGTGGCCTTGACCATCCATCCATCCATCCATCCATCCATCCATCCATTCATTCATTTATTCCATAGATAGTTATCAGAAACTCTGTTTCAGATTCTGGGCATGTAATCATGAACAAAACATGGAGTTTATAGTTTCATAAATACCCAATTACAAACTACAACAAGCACTCCAAAGGAAATGTGGACTGCTACAGGAGAGAGATCAGGAGTGAGAGATGGCCCTTCAGTTGGTTGCACTGGCAAACATGCCCTTTGTGCTGAGATCTGACTGACCGAGGAGAATGAACCAACCAGAGGCAGTTTGGGGAAGAGCAGTCCAGACCCAAGGAGCTCCAGGTTTGCAGGCCTGCCCATGGGGCCCAGAAAGAAGGCTGGTATGACTGACATGGAGTGAGCAAGGGGAGAGGAAGGAGGGAAGAAATGAGCTATTTCCTGGCAGGGAGCACTAGCATCTTGTTTGTTTCCAGAAGGTTCCTGAGTTATTGGGAAAGGATTGTGGGGGTATGGGAACGAAAGCAGAGAGACCAGCAAAGAGGCTTTTGCTCCATTTCTTCTCAGTGGCCTGAGTGGACACTGTTTAAGGGAGATGAGGCCAGCAGGTCTTCAAGGGGGCTGGAGGTAGGGCATAACCCCAGCATTTATTCCCCACCTGGGTTCAGAGTTGGGCACATGCCTACATCTGTAGGGAGCACTGTCTTTGTGGGAAGTGTGGCTTACCCTTTAGGGGTTTGATGGAGAAAAAATCAGAAAACCACTGGCTATGTAGAAATGCCAGGGGAAGGCCATAGGAGTGGAATTTTCAGCCCAATGAACCTGGAAGGGGAGCTTAGTTCTCTTTGTGGGGCTCCAGCCTCTCTGGCCATCCTGAATGTTTCAGAGCATTTTCTCTGCATTTCTGCAGGGCCTCTCTAATGTGATCTCCTGCCTCTGCATCAGTGAAGACAGGCAGTGGATTGCCACAGCCGACGAAGGGCCCGACTGCCTGATAATCATATGTGACTCCTTCACAGGGTAGGCTTGGCGCAAGCCTGTTTTTCCCTACTCAGTGTAGTGTATCTGCAACAAATGAGAAATGCTGGTCTGGGCATGCAGAAGCCAGTGGTGGGATGCCGGATGAGGGTGAAGTGGCCTGGGGAGGCTGGCCATCCTGTTGCCTTGAGGCCTGGTTGAGTGACATTACCTCGTGAATTTCCCCATTTACAATTCTTGGCTCTTTAGGCCAAGAAACTTGGTTTGGCGATGTCCCAGAGTAGATGAGGGAGGTTAACACTAACCCAGCTTGCAGGCCCAGAGAAGTGAAGTGATTTTCCCCATCTACAAAAAAAAAAAAAAGAGGCTGATAATACCCACTGTTTTAGTTTCCTTAGGTTGCTCTAAGAAATTACCATATGCTGGGGCACCTGAGTGGCTGAGCAGGTTAAACCTCTGCCTTCCGCTCAGTTCATGACCCCAGAGTCGTGGGATCGAGCCCTGCATCAGGCTCTCTGCTCAGGAGGGAGCCTGCTTTCCTCTCTCTCTCTGCCTGCCTCTCTGCCTACTTGTGTGATCTCTGTCCATCAAATAAATAAAATCTTAAAAAAAAAAAACTCCCACATGCTGAGGAGCTTAAAATAACAGGAAGTTATTCCCTCACAGTTCACGAGGCTGGAAGTCTGAAATTAGGGTGCCCAAAGGGGTGGTTCCTTCTGGACTCTGAGGGAGAACCTGCTCCAGGCCTCTCTCCCAGCTGCTGGTGGTGGCTGGCAGCCCTTGGTGTTCCTTGGCTGGTAGACTAATCACTCTAATCTCTGCCTTTGTTTTCACATGTCGTTGTCCTCCATGTGTCTCTCTGCACTTCTATGAGTTTAGCAGTCATTGGTTTTAGGATCCAACCTAATCCACCCTCCTCTGAACTAACACATCTGCAAGGACCCTATTCCCATATAATGTTCACATCCTAAGGCTCTGGGTGGATGTGACTTCTGAGGAGGCCCTCAACACACTACACTTACCTTACAGTACTGTCATGGAGACCAGTAGCACAGAGTACATGGCCCATGATAGATGTTCATGTGTGTTTTCTTTCCTCATTCCTGGTCCTAGAGGCAGAGTGCAGTGCTAGATTAATTGATAAGATTGTAAGGCCCCGGTTGAATCTTGGGGGAATGGTGACATGGGGGGTGGATGAGTCCAATTGGGGATGATTGGGAAGAAGTTCTGTTTAAAGCTCTCAGGTGTTCTGGAAGGTTAGGTTGGATGTTCTAGGATACAGGTCCCCCAGGGGACTGGTGATGTCCTAGGGCCTTGTTACTTAATCCTGGTCCTCATCTTACTAGATGTCTCAGTGGCATTTGACACTTGTCATTTCCTTGGATTCTCTGATACCACAGCCCCTTGGTTTTTATCTGCCTTCTGAGACTCTGCTTCCTCTGGCCCAAGATGGTGAGGAGGATGTAGTTGGTCCTTTTCTCCAGC
This sequence comes from Mustela erminea, assembly GCF_009829155.1. NCBI lineage: Eukaryota > Metazoa > Chordata > Mammalia > Carnivora > Mustelidae > Mustela > Mustela erminea. Next base: position 14,947,375 of record NC_045631.1, on the reverse strand, counting down.
CAGAAGGGAGCAGACCTGGGGTGGTAACCACACCATCTTCATCTCCCTAACCACTTCATAATTCCTCTTTTCATGGATGAGGAAGCTGCTGGAGAATATTCCACCTAGATGTCCCATGGATATCTCCTGTTAAATGTACCCAATCCTGTTGCATCTCCTCCCAGAGGCCTTGTAAACCCACCTCTGTTGCCCCTGCCCATGCCCACCTGGCCAGCCTCCTCCTCTGCAGCTTCACTCTGCAACCCAACCTCCAGGATGGTGATTTAGAATACACATAACATGAAATTGACCATCTTCACAATTTTTAGAAAAGATTTCTTTATTATTTATTTAAGAGCAACAGAGTGTGAGTCAGGGATGGGCAGAGTGAGAGGGAGGGAGAATCCTCAAGGAGACTCCTCGCTGAGTGCAGAGCCCAACATGGGGCTTGATCCCAGGACCCTGAGATCATGACCTTGACAAAACCAAGAGCCAGCCACTTTACCGACTGAGAAACCCAGGTGCACCATTGTAAAAGTATGATTATTTTTAATTTAAAGATTTTATTTATTTATTTGACAGAGATCACAAGTAGGCAGAGAGAGAGAGAAAAGAAGGGAAGCAGGCTCCCCGCTGAGCAGAGAGCCCGATGTGGGGCTTCATCCAAGAACTCTGGGATCATGACCTGGGCTGGAGGCAGAGGCTTTAACCCACTAAGCCACCCAAGTGCCCCCAATATGATTTTTTTAATATGAAATATGATTTTTAAACATCTTATTTTGTGGCATTAATTACATTCACAATGTTGTGCAACATTCAGCACTATTTCCGGAACATTTTCATTACCCCAAACAGAAACTCTTTGACAGTGAGCTCCCCATTCTCCTCCCTCTCTGCCCCTCATCAACTTTCCGTCTCTATAGGGCTGCCTGTCATCATTTTATGTCCGTGAATCATATGTGGCCTTTTAATGTCTGGTTTTTCTCTCAGCATAATGTTTTCAGTGTTTTCAGAGTTCTCCCGTGCCGTGGCATGAGTCAGTGCTTCCTTTTTTTTCAAGATTCTATCACATGGATATACCAATTCTGCTTATCTACTGCTTAAAAATCTGTTGATTTTTAATAATCTTTTAATTGAAAGCTAACGTCTCCTCTGGCCACCATCTCCAATCTTTGTCCTCTTCCTTGAGGTAGTCAATTTGGTGTGTTTCATTCTACAACATTTGCTGTTGTCTTTAAATACAAGTACGTGGACATCAGCGTGTAGCATCATGTGGTTTTTTCCACAGCATTTTGAGTGTGATCTTTTCCCAAAGGCAAAATATATTTGTGTTACTCCCCTGCTGAACACCCTTCAGAGGCTGCCTCTTGCCAACACAGCCTGAGATAGAGGGAAAAATGCATCTTGCATCCTAGTCATGGGAACTCATCCCCAGAAAGTGGGATTCCCCTTCCATGTGCCTGGCTGTCTCTTGTGGCTGTCACATGCTTCCAGCTCCAAGTAGTGGGATATCTGACTTACACATGAGGTAAAGTTGTTCTATCCCGTGACAGAGTCCACAGGCAGGAAGGGTGGGCACCTCACATGTGTCTCCTCTCTGAAACTGTTTCTGATATCTCCCCTTCCCCAGGTGTGGCTGGCCCCCTAAAAAGGCTTCATTCTTTGCTTTTTCCTTTCCTTTTCTTTTTTCTAAGATTTTATTTATTTATTTGACAAAGTAGAGAGCACAGTAGGCAGAGAGGCAGGCAGAGAGTGGGGGCGGGAGCAGAATCCCTGCCGAGCAGGGAGCCTGATGTGGGGCTCCATCCCAGGATGCTGGGATCACAACCCGAGCTGAAGGCTTAACTGACTGAGCTACCAGGTGGCTTCTTTGCTTTTCTCTTGTATAAAGCTGTCTCCTTTACTAGACTAGGGGTGACTCTGGCAGTGAATTTTTTTTTCTTTTTAATTGCAAAGTAAAGTGCATCTGGGATTAACAATCCAATATGTCAATATGAGTTTTATGATATAGTAAATGATGACTTTGGGACCCAGAAAAAGTTACTTGGCTTTAGAATTAATATTCACTTTATTAAAGCAATAAACTAAGAACCATAGCTTTCCCTTAAGTTTTTTATTTAACTTATAAATCTTACTCCTTATAAATCTAGCATATTTTTATAATTGCCTTTAAGGGGGTTTTGATTAAGGTTTGGCCCAACTCACAAATTTGATTATTAATTCCTTTTAAACATTTTTTTAAAGATTTTATCTATTTATTTGACAAAATAGACAGGCAGAGAGAGAGAAGGAAGCAGGCTCCCCACTGAGCAGAGAGCCCAACACGGGGCTCGATCCCAGGATGATCTGATCATGACCTGAGCCGAAGGCAGAGCCTTTAACCCACTGAGCCACGCAGGTACCTCCCCTTTAAACATTTTTAAACTGCACTTAGAAATTTAATATATTTGGTTTTATCTCTAAGTTCTTTAGTAGTCTGATTAAAAAATAAACCCTTCACCCATACTTAGAGAATTCTTATAAATATAATAAATTAGGCATAACTATGTCAAATCTTAGGTTCTCATAAGTATTCTAATATTGTTTATAAACCAGTGTGATTTGAATGTAAAATCACAAGTCTGAATCAATGATAGACTTTAAATTAGAGTCAAAAATTTAATCCATCAGAGACTCTGATATGTTAAATTCTTTTAAATATCACCCACTCCTAAGCAAAATAAACAGATTGTCTTCCCACCAATATCTTTACAGAACAGGCCCAGCTGACATCACTGGCTCTCTGTTTAATTCTGGAAAGCCACAGGGATAAGATGCTTTTCCCCACTAAGGACATCACGGTGTCATTCACAGCAATGTTAGGACTGCCTTCTCTCAAGTGATTTTGGGGGCTAGTTCCCAGGGGGATGAAGTTTTCTCCAGTGACAGAGAACAAGCCAGGTCCTCAGTTGGGGCACAGACTTGATTCCAGCCAGTTGGAGCACTGGCGTGACCTCTGAGGCCTGCTGATATTTCCTGTAACAAGGGCTCTGCAATGAAAAACAATGCAGAACCACCAGCCCGTGATCCTGGATTAGGACATCCTACCACCTGGCCTTCAGTCCTCTGTCCCCCGTGCTGCTGCTCAAACACATCACTCACAGCCTTGCTTCTGTTGTTTCTCTGGCTCACTTATATATTTATATATCTCACTTAATTCTGCATTTATTTCTATATTCATATATCTCACTTAATTCTGTTTAATTTCACTATGTGACAAGGTTTTTCCTGCTTCATAGGGTTCTACAGTCTTGGCAGTGACACGGTATTGTAGTGAATGAGGGAAGAAAAAGTGAGTCCTTCCTTACCCAGACACGTCTCCAGAGTCACCCTTGTTTAGTTTAGAATCTGTTCCTCTAGACTTCCTTGCACAGAAATGTGTGCACTCTCTCTCCCTCATGCAGGATGAAGCTAACTACACTGTTTGGCAATTTGCTTTTTTCACAAAATTTTGGTCACCTTCCCACATCGACCTTGTTCTTTTTTTTTATGATTTGTTTTAGTTATTTTACAGAGAGAGAGAAAGAGAGAGAGAGCATAAGTAAGCAGAGCAACAGGCAGAGGGAGAGGGAGAAGCATGCTCTCCACTGAGCAGGGAGCCTGATACAGGACTTGATCCCAGGACCTGAGCTGGAGGCAGCCCCTTAACCAACTGAGCCACCCAGGCACCCCTGCCTCAATCTTTTTGCAAGTAGCCTAGTTTTTCATTATATGGTTATGGCATAATGTTTTTTTAACAGTTCCCACATCCGTGGATATTTGTGTTTCGAGATTTTTTTGCCATTAAAGCAGTGCCATGATGAACATGATTTTATATTTATCTCTATTTAATTTCACTATTATTTTTCTGGGAAAAAAGCTGTAGAAGAGGAATTGTTGAGTCCTAGGGTGTTTGCATTTAAAATTTTGACAGATGCAGCTAGGTTGCTGTCTAGAAAGCCTGTGCTTATCTTCATTCCCACTTAGGTGGGAGGGCGCTCGTTTTCCTGAGAACTGGGGTAATGACCTAGGCATCTTTTTTTTCCTTATTTCCGTCCTTCATGCCTGGCACAGAATCAGCGCTCAATAGTGGGTGACAGTTGACTTCATGAAGAGAACAAACAGCACCTTTGCATAATGCTGAGTTAGTTTTATTATTTTTTTAAATGAGGTAAAATTCACATAAGGTAAAATTCACTATTGTGAAGCCTGAGATTCAGTGGCATTGAGCATGTTTACAATGTTATGCCATCGCCACTTGTATCTAGTTCCAACTGCTGTTTTAAAGTCATCTCTATGCCCAACGTGGGGCTGGAACCCACAAACCCAAGGTCAGGAGTCACATGCTCCACCAGCTGAGCCCGCTGGGTGCCCCCAGTTCCAAAACCCCAAAAGGAAAACCTAAAGCCATCAGTAATCCCTCCCATTCCCCCTGACAGCCACTGACATGCCAGTCCATCCCTGTGGGTTTTCTAATTCTGGACACTTCATCTCAATTAGCTCGAACAATGTGTGGTCTTTGTGTCAGGCTTCTCTACTTCATGTGATGTTTTGATGGGTCCACCCCTGATACAGCCGGGGTCCATGCTTCCTTCCTTTGTATGGCTGCATTGCAGTCTGTTGTATGGATGGACCACATTTGTTTCCTCTATAGCTTTTGAAGTGAGTCCCTCCAGGGAGCAAGGCAGACCTCCGCAAATGGGTGTTCCCTGGTCCTGTTTTGCAGTATTCCTGTGCGCACAATATTTGACAGCTGCCCAGAAGACAATGGCATCAGGACCATAGCCATCACCTGGGATGCCAAATATCTGGCAACCATCTCCGATGCTAAAATCCAGGTATGGGGCAGGTGGAGGCAGCCTCAGTAAGCTGGCCAGCCTGTCAACTGGGTCCTGGTGAGCAGCTCTGCTTGGGCCACGTGGTGATGTGATGCTCTCAGGGAAGGACCGGACCCCATGGCCCCTCATTGGGGGTTCTCTTCCTGGGGTTTAGCTCATGGTGTCATGTTCCGGGGCCAAAGCTACATGGCTACCACGAGAGGTGTCAGGTTTGTCAACAGCCTTCAGGAACCTTCTCATTCTCCTCCATCTGCTGTCACTCACAGAAATTTTGCATGTGGAGGTGGACCTTAGCCGTGGAAATGCCAGCATATACCCTCAACCTCCTCAAAGAGTATGGTGTTCAAGTGAGCTCAGTTTGAGTGTGCAAAGCTATGTCTACAGTCACACCGAGCCCAAGTCCAAACCTACTTTTGGTTTTGCTGGCGTTCAGTTATGGTACACTAGCGCTTGTAAAAAAAAAAAACAAAAAACAAAAAAAAACACCTGCCGTGTCCTTGATATCATTTTAATCTTCTTGATAGTGAGCAATATTTTTTTTGAGCATGTATTATGTGCCAGGTTCTGCTAAGTTTGTTACAGCAAGTATCTCCCGCAGTCCATGCAAACGTGCTGGGAAGGAGTTCTTTAGTAACGCAATGGAGTGCTACTGTTAAGTACTAGGTAATTTGTCTGAAGTCACTGGCCAGCAGCCTTTCCTGCTCTAGACATGCTCTTAACTGCTCCTGAGACCCAGAAATTATTAGTCTCAGTTTTCTTGAAGTGACTTGCCAAGGACACCCACCAAGTCTACTCTTCTGTTCTATGTCGTCGTACTCATCCTTGCACCCTTCACTCACCACACGGCTGCTCGGTCCCTATGATGCACCAGACACTGTGCAAAGTGCTCACTTGGGTGCAGGACCCAGAACCCAGTCAAAGGGCCTGGATGACTGGGTTCAGCTGGGCATATGTCATGCTGCAGCTTCATGTCCATGTCTCTCCTTCTGGCCCCCCACCGTCCCTCTAGGCCTCTGCAAAAAATTTCCTCACAGCTTTTTTAAGCTGAGCTGATACAGTAGCCACCAGCCATAACAAGTTTTTTTGTCACTGCAAGAAACTGCGCTGGAACATTTTAGAGCTTGCATTGAATCTGTGGATTGCTCTGGACAGTTGTCCTCTTAACAAGCCGTGAGCAGAGCGGTGCCTGTGTGGCTCAGTGGGTTAAAGCCTCTGAGCTTCTGCTCACGTTATGATCCCAGGGTCCTGGGATCGAGCCCTGCATCAGGCTCTCTGCTCAGTAGGGAGCCTGCTTCCCCCTGTGCCCTCTCTGCCTGCCTCTCTGCCTACTTGTGATCTCTGTCTGGAATAAGAAGGCAGAGCATGTCCTCACTTGACTCAGCTAGGAACATGTGCACAGGGAGAGTCAGGTTTTTGTCACTCCGCATTTGCACATGTCTGCAAACCATCATGAAAGGGCCACAAGGGTTGATTTGGGGGTTATAAATTTTAGCGAGTAGGTGAGTTTGCAAATACAGAACCCACAAGCCATGACAATGCCTTGTATGGAAGTAGAGCAGCATTTAGGAAGAACTTAATGTCCTCCCTTGACCAGTTATTGTTTTTCTGACCCTCCTGTGTTCAGGGCAGAAGAGGTGAGCCCTAGGGTCTTCTCTGTGTCGTTAGAGAAGGGGGCAGCAAACTTGCTGTATCACGTGACAAATGAGGATGTTTCTTTGATTGATTCATTCGCTATACATTCATTGTGGGGCTCCACTCACCACTCTGGGTTCTTTCTACAATTTGTCTCCAAGACATTGCCTAAGAAAGATGGCTCTCATGCTTTATTTTATGTAGCACAGATTTCATGAAATGTCAGGGTCATGTCTGTGTACAGTACTTAATTTCTACTGATGGGAAAATAGTTTATGGGAAAGGCTTATAGTTATAAGACTGGGATAATTATTCTGCGATATCTTACAACTGGAGCATGCTTTTGCACAAGACAGACTTTAGTTTCTTTTATCAGTCTCTGAAACCTTGGCAAGAGAAGTTGAACAGGTATAAACAAGTGGTTAAACACTTTTTCATTTGCTTGAAACAAACAGTTTAATGAACCCTGTACACAACCCTTCACTTGCTCCTAGCAAACCTCCAGAGGTTCAGAACGGCCTGCACCATGGCAATTCATGGGGAAGAGATTTCCTAGTGATTGGTTTTTTATTTTATCTTTTTTTCCTACTGCAAATCAATGTAATATTATCAAATATGCTATACTGACAAATGCTTTGTTTTATATTTATCACCAACGTAATGTGTAATCTGTCTTCTGAAATGCAGACCTTCAACAAGCTCATTGGAAAGTTTAGCCAGTCAGTCTTTCATTTGAATTTAACACAAATACTTTCCACGACAATGGAAGGGAAGCTGGTTGTCTGGGACATCCACTGCCCACCATAGCCTACCTCCACCTCTGTGGACTTTCCTCATCAAACCTTGTAAATTAGTTCATTTTCAGAAAGAGGGCATCACTGTGCTCACTACAGTTGATTTGTAATTAACTTAATAAAAAAGCCGCTATCAGTTATTACCAAAGTATATTATAACCCTTTTGGATGTATATACATATTTTGTATATGCAGTGAATATTTCTAGAGAAAATCCTTATTAACTGGGAATGTTGGTGCCTCTGAGGAAAAGAACAGAGAAGTGGGATCAAAGATGAGGGTGGCTTCACCTCTTCTTATGATCTCATTTGTACTAATTGGTTTGCTTTTTTTAATATAAACATATAATGCATTATTCGCCCCAGGGGTACAGGTTTGTGAATCACCAGGTTTACACACTTCCCAGACTCACCATAGCACATACCCTCCCCAATGTCCAAAACCCCAGCACCCTCTCCCTCCCTCTTCTCCCCAGCAACTCTTAGTTTGTTTTGTGAGATGAAGAGTCTCTTATGGTTTGTCTCCCTCCGGATCCCATCTTGTGTCATTTATTCTTTCCTACCCTCCAAACCCCCTATGTTGCATCTCCACTTCCTCATATCGGGGAGATCATATGAGAGTTGTCTTTTTCCAACTGATTTATTTCGCTAAGCATAATACCCTCTAGTTCCATCCATGTCGTCGCAAATTGCAAGAATTCATTTCTTTTGATGGCTGCATAGTATTCCATTGTGTATATATACACCATATCTTCTTTATCCATTCATCTGTTGATGGATATCTAGGTTCTTTCCATAGTTTGGCTATTGTGGACATGGCTGCTTTAAAAATTTGGATGCACGTGCCCCTTCGGATCACTACGTTTGTATCTTTAGGGTAAATACCCAGTAGTGCAATTGCTGGGTCATAGGGTAGCACTGTCTTCAACTTTTTGAGCAACCTCCATGCTGTTTTCCAGAGCAGTTGCACCAGCATGTATTCCCACCAACAGTGTAGGAGGGTTCCCCTTTCTCTGCATCCTTGCCAGCATCTGTCATTTCCTGACTTGTTAATTTTAGCCATCCTGACTGGTATGAGGTGGTATCTCATTGTGGTTTTGATTTGTATTTCCCTGATGCCGAGTGATGTGGAGCACTCTTTCATGTGTCTGTTGGCCATCTGGATGTCTTCTTTGAGGAAATGTCTGTTCATGTCTTCTTCCCATTTCTTGATTGGATTATTTGTTCTTTGGATGTTGAGTTTGATAAACTCTTTATAGATTTTGGATACTAGCCCTTTATCTGATATGTCATTTGCAAATATCTTCTCCCATTCTGTCAGTTGTCTTTTGGTTTTGTTAACTGTTTCCTTTGCTGTGCAAAAGCTTTTGATCGTGATGAAATCCCAATAGTTCATTTTCTCCCTTGCTTCCCTTGCCTTTGGCGATGTTCCTAGGAAGAAGTTGCTGCGGCTGAGGTCTAAGAGGTTGCTGCCTGTGTTCTCCTCAAGGATTTTGATGGATTCCTTTCTCGCACTGATGTCCTTCATCCATTTTTAGTCTATTTTCGTGAGTGATATAGGGAAATGGTCCAGTTTCATTTTTCTGCATGGGGCTGTCCCATTTCCCTAACACCATTTGTTGTAGAGGCTGTCTTTTTTCCATTGGACATTCTTTCCTGCTTTGTCAAAGATTAGTTGACCATAGAGTTGAGGGTCTATTTCTGGGCTCTCTATTCTGTTTCATTGATCTATGTGTCTGTTTTTGTGCCAGTACCATACTGTCTTGATGATGACAGCTTTGTTACAGAGCTTGAAGTCTGGAATGGTGATGCCCCCAACTTTGGTTTTCTTTTTCAATATTCCTCTGGCTATTCGAAGTCTTTTCTGGTTCCATATAAATTTCAGGATTATTTGTTCCATTTATTTGAAAAAAAAATGGATGGGATTTTGACAAGGATTTCATTAAATGTGTATATTGCTTTAGGTAGCATAGACGTTTTCACAATATTTGTTCTTCCACTCCATGAGCATGGAACATTTTTCCATTTCTTTATGTCTTCTTCAATTTCTTTCATGAGTTCTTTATAGTTTTCTGAGTATAGATCCTTGCCTCTTTGGTTCGGTTAGTTCCTAGGTATCTTATGGTTTTGGGTACAATTGTAAATGGGATTGACTTCTTAATTTCTCTTTCTTCTGTCTTGTTGTTGGTGTAAAGAAATGTAACTAATTTCTGTGCATTGATTTTATATCCTGAAAATTTACTGAATTCCTGTACAAGTTCTAGCAGATTTGGGGTGGAGTCTTTGGGTTTTCCACATATAGTATCATATCATCTGCAAAGAGTGATAGTTTGACTTCTTCTTTGCTGATTTGGATGCCTTTAATTTCTTTTTGTTGTCTGATGGCTGAGGCTAGGACTTCTAGTACTATGTTGAATAGGAGTGGTGATAATGGATATCCCTGCCATGTTCCTGACCTTAGCAGAAAAGCTCTCAGTTTTTCTCCATTGAGAATGATATTTGCAGTGGGTTTATGGCTTTGATGATATTTAAGTATGTGCCCTCCATCCCTACACTTCAAAAATTTGATCAGGAAGGGATGCTGTACTTTGTCAAATGCTTTTTCAGCATCTATTGAGAGTATCATATGGTTCTTGTTCTTTCTTTTATTAATGTATTGTATCACATTGGTTGATTTGTGGATGTCGAACCAACCTTGCAGCCTGGAATAAATCCCACTTGGTCGTGGTGAATAATCCTTTTAATGTTCTCTTGGATCCTATTGGCTAGTATTTTGGTGAGAATTTTCACATCTCTGTTCATCAAGGATATTGGTCTGTAATTCTCTTTTTTGATGGAATCCTTGTCTGGTTTTGGGATGAAGGTGATGCTGGCCTCATAAAATGAGTTTGGAAGTTTTCCTTCCATTTCTTTCTTTTTTTTTTTTTGGAACAGTTTCAGGAAATAGAAATTAATTCTTCTTTAAATATTTGGTAGAATTTCCCTGGGAAGCTGTCTGGCCCTGGGCTCTTGTTTGTTTGGAGATTTTTGATGACTGTTTCAATCTCCTTATAGTTATGGGTCTGTTCAGGTTTACTATTTCTTCCTGGTTCGGTTGTGATAGTTTATATGTCTCTAGGAATGCATCCATTTCTTCCAGATTGTCAAATTTGCTGACATAGAATTGCTCATAATATGTTCTTATAATTGTTTGTATATCTTTGGTGTTGGTTGTGATCCCTCCTCTTTCATTCATGATTTCATTTATTTGGGTCCTTTCTCTTTTCTTTTTGATAAGTCTGGCCAGGGTTTTATCAATCTTATTAATTCTTTCAAAGAACCACCTCCTAATTTCGTTGATTTCTTCTATTGCTTTTCTGGTTTCTATTTCATTGATTTCTGCTCTGATCTTTATGATTTCTCTTCTCCTGATGGGTTTAGGCTTTCTCTGCTGTTCTTTCTCCAGCTCCTTTAAGTGTAGGGTTAGGTTGTTTATTGGAGAACTTTCTTGTTTCTTGAGAAAGGCTTGTATCACTATATATTTTCCTCTCAGGACTGCCTTTGCTGTGTCGCACAGATTTTGAACCACTGTGTTTTCATTATCATTTGTTTCCATGAGTTTTTTCAATTCTCCTTTAATTTCCTGGTTGACTCATTCATTCTTTAGAAGGATGCTCTTTAGTCTCCATGTATTTGGGTTCTTTCCAAATTTCCTCTTGTGATTGAATTCTAGCTTCAGAGCAGTGGTCTGAAAATATGCAGGGAATGACCCCAATCTTCTGATACCAGTTGAGACCTGATGTATGGCCCAGGATGTCATCTATTCTGGAGAATGTTCTGTGTGCACTAGAGAAGAATGTGTATTCTGTTGCTTTGGGATGGAATGCTCTGAATATATTTGTGATATCTATCTGGTCCAGTGTGTCATTAAGGCCTTTATTTCCTTGTTGATCTTTTGCTTGGATGATCTGCCCATTTTAGTGAGGGGAGTGTTAAAGTCCCCTACTATTTTTGTATTATGGTCGATGTGTTTCTTTGATTTTTTTCTTAATTGGTTTATATAGTTGGCTGCTCCCATGATAGCGGCATAGATATTTAAAATTGTTAGATCTTCTTCCTGGACAGACCCTTTGAGTATGATATAGTGTCCTTCCTCGTCTCTTACTATAGTCTTTGGCTTAAAATCTAATTGATCTGATATAAGGATTGCCACCCCAGCTTTCTTTTGATGTCCATTGGCATTATAAATTGTTTTCCACCCCCTCACTTTAACCCACTGAACCACCCAGGTGCCCCTCACCCCCTCACTTTAAATCTGGAGGTGACTTTGGGTCTAAAATGAGTTTCTCGTAGACAACCTATTGATTTTTTTTTAATCTATTCTGATACCCTGTGTATTTTGATTGGGGCATTTAGCCCATTTACATTCGAGGTAACTATTGAGAGATATGAATTTAATGCCATTATATGGCCTCTATGGTGACTGTTACTATATATTGTCTGTGTTCCTTTCTGGTCTACTATTTTTAGGCTCTCTCATTGCTTAGAGGACCCCTTTCAATATTTTCTGTAGAACTGGTTTGGTGTTTACAAATTCTGTGCTTTTATTTGTCCTGGAAGGTTTTTATCTCTCCTTCTATTTTCAATGAGAGCCTAGCTGGATATAGGATTCTTGGCTTCATGTTTTTGTCATTTAGTGCTCTGAATATATCATGCCAGTTCTTTCTGGCCTGCCAGGTCTCTGTCAATAAGTCTGCTGCCAATCTAATGTTTTTACCATTGTATGTTACAGACTTCTTGTCCTGTGATGATTTAAGGATTTTCTCTTTGTCGCTAAGACTTGTAAATTCTAATATTAGATGACAAGGTGTGGACCTATTCTTACTTAATTTGGGGGGGTTCTCTGCACCTCCTGGATTTTGATGCTTTTTCCCTTTGCCATATTAGGGAAATTCTCTACAATAATTCTCTCCAATATACCTTCTGCTCCCCTCTCTCTTCTTCTGGAATTCCAATTATTCTGATGTTGTTTCATCTTACACTATCACTTATCTCTCGATTTCTCCCCCGTGGTCCAGTAGTTGTTTGTCTCTTTTTTGCTCAGCTTCTTTATTCTCTGTCAGTTGGTCTTCTATATCACTAATTCTCTCTTCTGCCTCATTTATCTTAGCAGTGAGAGCCTCCATTTTTTTTATTGCACCTCATTAACAGATTTTTTTTATTTCAACTTGGTTAGATTTTAGTTCTTTTATTTCTCCAGAAAGGGCTTTTATTTCTCCAGACAGGGTTTCTCTAATATCTTCCATGCCTTTTTCAAGCCTGGCTAGCACCTTGAGAATCATCATTCTGAACTCTAGATCTGATATATTACCAATGTCCATATTGTTTAGGTCCCTAGCCTTCAGTACTGCCTCTTGTTTTTGTTTTTTTTTTCTTTTTTTTTTTGTGGTGAGTTTTTCTGTTTGTGATTTTATCCAGATAAGAATATATGAAGGAGTGAATAAAATACTAAAAGAGTGGCAAAGACCCCAGGAAAATGTGCTTTAACCAAATCAGAAGAGACACCAAATCATGGGGGGAAGGAAGGGGGTAAAAAGAAGTTCAGAAAAAAAATTAAACATCAACAAATAAAGAAAAAAATATATTGGACTGTTGAATAGAACAGGGTCACCCACTTAATTTTGGGAGTATTTTGGTCTCCTAGAAGAAACTACCTCCCAAAATTTTAAAGAATGAAAAACATATATAAGGGTAAACACAATGAAGGGATGGAATATGATTATAAAGATGAAAAAAATTTTTTTAAATTTCTATAAAAGGAGTTGATAAGGATAAATTGGTTGGGAGAATAAAGAAAAAAAATTGGAGACAATTTGCTCAGGATGGAGACTATAACTGTGCTAGATTTAGGGTGTATTTTGATCAGAAGAAGTTGTAACCAAAATTTTTTTAAGAAGAAAAAACCCTATGTGTCAACAAAAAATAAATATAGATACAATGAAGGATAAAATATGACTTTAATAATGAAGGTTCCGAGGGAGGAGTCAAGATGGCGGAGAAGTAGCTGGCTGAGACTGCTTCAGCTAGCCGGAGATCAGCTAGATAGCTTATCTAAAGATTGCAAACACCTGAAAATCCATCGGCAGATCGAAGAGAAGAAGAACAGCAATTCTGGAAACAGAAAAACAACCACTTTCTGAAAGGTGTTTTCCTTTTTTTTTTTTTTTTTTAAATTCTTTTCTTTTCTTTTTTCTTTTTCTTTTTTTCTTTTTTCTTTTTTTTTCTTTCTTCCTTTTTGAACCTCTTTTTATCCCCTTTCTCCCCCCTCACGATTTTGGATCTCTTCTAATTTGGTTAAAGCATTTTTTCCTGGGGTTGTTGCCACCCTTTTAGTATTTTACTTGCCCCTTCATATACTCTTATCTGGACAAAATGACAAGACGGAAAAATTCAACACAAAAAAAAAGAACAAGAGGCAGTACCGAAGGCTAGGGACCTAATCAATACAGACATTGGTAATATGTCAGATCTAGAGTTCAGAATGACAATTCTCAAGGTTCTAGCCGGGCTCGAAAAAGGCATGGAAGATATTACAGAAACCCTCTCGAGAGATATAAAAGCCCTTTCTGGAGAAATAAAAGAACTAAAATCTAACCAAGTTGAAATAAAAAAAGCTATTAATGAAGTGCAATCAAAAATGGAGGCTCTCACTGCTAGGATAAATGAGGCAGAAGAAAGAATTAGTGATATAGAAGACCAAATGACAGAGAATAAAGAAGCTGAGCAAAAGAGGGACAAACAGCTACTGGACCACGAGGGAAGAATTCGAAAGATAAGTGACACCATAAGATGAAACAACATTAGAATAATTGGGATTCCAGAAGAAGAAGAAAGAGAGAGGGGAGCAGAAGGTATACTGGAGAGAATTACTGGGGAGAATTTCCCCAATATGGCAAAGGGAACGACCATCAAAATTCAGGAGGTTCAGAGAACGCCCCTCAAAATCAATAGGAATAGGCCCACACCCCATCACCTAATAGTAAAATTTACAAGTCTCAGTGACAAAGAGAAAATCCTGAAAGCAGCCCGGGAAAAGAAGTCTGTAACATACAATGGTAAAAATATCAGATTGGCAGCTGACTTATCCACAGAGACCTGGCAGGCCAGAAAGAGCTGGCATGATATTTTCAGAGCACTAAACGAGAAAAACATGCAGCCAAGAATACTATATCCAGCTAGGCTATCATTGAAAATAGAAGGAGAGATTAAAAGCTTCCAGGACAAACAAAAACTGAAAGAATTTGCAAATACCAAACCAGCTCTACAGGAAATATTGAAAGGGGTCCTCTAAGCAAAGAGAGAGCCTACAAGTGGTAGATCAGAAAGGAACAGAGACCATATACAGTAACAGTCAACTTACAGGCAATACAATGGCACTAAATTCATATCTCTCAATAGTTACCCTGAATGTTAATGGGCTAAATGCCCCTGTCAAAAGACAGAGGGTATCAGAATGGATAAAAAAACAAAACCCATCTATATGTTGCCTCCAAGAAACTCATTTTAAGCCCGAAGACACCTCCAGATTTAAAGTGAGGGGGTGGAAAAGAATTTACCATGCTAATGGACATCAGAAGAAAGCAGGAGTGGCAATCCTTATATCAGATCAATTAGATTTTAAGCCAAAGACTATAATAAGAGATGAGGAAGGACACTATATCATACTCAAAGGGTCTGTCCAACAAGAAGATTTAACAATTTTAAATATCTATGCCCCCAACGTGGGAGCAGCCAACTATATAAACCAATTAATAACAAAATCAAAGAAACACATCAACAATAATACAATAATAGTAGGGGACTTTAACACTCCCCTCACTGAAATGGACAGATCATCCAAGCAAAAGATCAGCAAGGAAATAAAGGCCTTAAACGACACACTGGACCAGATGGACATCACAGATATATTCAGAATATTTCATCCCAAAGCAACAGAATACACATTCTTCTCTAGTGCACATGGAACATTCTCCAGAATAGATCACATCCTCGGTCCTAAATCAGGACTCAACCGGTATCAAAAGATTGGGATCATTCCCTGCATATTTTCAGACCACAATGCTCTAAAGCTAGAACTCAACCACAAAAGGAAGTTTGGAAAGAACCCAAATACATGGAGACTAAACAGCATCCTTCTAAAGAATGAATGGGTCAACCGGGAAATTAAAGAAGAATTGAAAAAAATCATGGAAACAAATGATAATGAAAATACAACGGTTCAAAATCTGTGGGACACAACAAAGGCAGTCCTCAGAGGAAAATATATAGCGGTACAAGCCTTTCTCAAGAAACAAGAAAGGTCTCAGGTACACAACCTAACCCTACACCTAAAGGAGCTGGAGAAAGAACAAGAAAGAAACCCTAAGCCCAGCAGGAGAAGAGAAATCATAAAGATCAGAGCAGAAATCAATGAAATAGAAACCAAAAAAACAATAGAACAAATCAACGAAACTAGGAGCTGGTTCTTTGAAAGAATTAATAAAATTGATAAACCCCTGGCCCGACTTATCAAAAAGAAAAGAGAAAGGACCCAAATAAATAAAATCATGAATGAAAGAGGAGAGATCACAACTAACACCAAAGAAATACAAACTATTATAAGAACATACTATGAGCAACTCTACGCCAATAAATTTGACAATCTGGAAGAAATGGATGCATTCCTGGAAACATATAAACTACCACAACTGAACCAGGAAGAAATAGAAAGCCTGAACAGACCCATAACCAGTAAGGAGATTGAAACAGTCATTGAAAATCTCCAAACAAACAAAAGCCCAGGGCCAGACGGCTTCCCGGGGGAATTCTACCAAACATTTAAAGAAGAACTAATTCCTATTCTCCTGAAACTGTTCCAAAAAATAGAAATGGAAGGAAAACTTCCAAACTCATTTTATGAGGCCAGCATCACCTTGATCCTAAAACCAGACAAGGATCCCACCAAAAAAGAGAGCTATAGACCGATATCCTTGATGAACACAGATGCGAAAATACTCAACAAAATACTAGCCAATAGGATTCAACAGTACATTAAAAAGATTATTCACCACGACCAAGTGGGATTTATTCCAGGGCTGCAAGGTTGGTTCAACATCCGCAAATCAGTCAATGTGATACAACACATCAATCAAAGAAAGAACAAGAACCATATGATACTCTCAATAGATGCTGAAAAAGCATTTGACAAAGTACAGCATCCCTTCCTGATCAAAACTCTTCAAAGTGTAGGGATAGAGGGCACATACCTCAATATCATCAAAGCCATCTATGAAAAACCCACCACAAATATCATTCTCAATGGAGAAAAACTGAAAGCTTTTCCGCTAAGGTCAGGAACACGGCAGGGATGTCCATTATCACCACTGCTATTCAACATAGTACTAGAGGTCCTAGCCTCAGCAATCAGACAACAAAAGGAAACTAAAGGCATCCAAATCGGCAAAGAAGAAGTCAAATTATCACTCTTCGCAGATGATATGATACTATATGTGGAAAACCCAAAAGACTCCACTCCAAAACTGCTAGAACTTATACAGGAATTCAGTAAAGTGTCAGGATATAAAATCAATGCACAGAAATCAGTTGCATTTCTCTACACCAACAGCAAGACAGAAGAAAGAGAAATTAAGGAGTCCATCCCATTTACAATTGCACCCAAAACCATAAGATACCTAGGAATAAACCTAACCAAAGAGACACAGAATCTATACTCAGAAAACTATAAAGTACTCATGAAAGAAATTGAGGAAGACACAAAGAAATGGAAAAATGTTCCATGCTCCTGGATTGGAAGAATAAATATTGTGAAAATGTCTATGCTACCTAAAGCAATCTACACATTTAATGCAATTCCTATCAAAGTACCATCCATCTTTTTCAAAGAAATGGAACAAATAATGCTAAAATTTATATGGAACCAGAAAAGACCTCGAATAGCCAAAGGGATATTGAAAAAGAAAGCCAACGTTGGTGGCATCACAATTCCGGACTTCAAGCTCTATTACAAAGCTGTCGTCATCAAGACAGCATGGTACTGGCACAAAAACAGACACATAGATCAATGGAACAGAATAGAGAGCCCAGAAATAGACCCTCAACTCTATGGTCAACTCATCTTCGACAAAGCAGGAAAGAATGTCCAATGGCAAAAAGACAGCCTCTTCAATAAATGGTGCTGGGAAAATTGGACAGCCACATGCAGAAAAATGAAATTGGACCATTTCCTTACACCACACACAAAAATAGACTCAAAATGGATGAAGGACCTCAATGTGCGAAAGGAATCCATCAAAATCCTTGAGGAGAACACAGGCAGCAACCTCTTTGACCTCAACCGCAGCAACATCTTCCTAGGAACAATGCCAAAGGCAAGGGAAGCAAGGGCAAAAATGAACTATTGGGATTTCATCAAGATCAAAAGCTTTTGCACAGCAAAGGAAACAGTTAACAAAATCAAAAGACAACTGACAGAATGGGAGAAGATATTTGCAAATGACATATCAGATAAAGGACTAGTGTCCAGAATCTATAAAGAACTTAGCAAACTCAACACCCAAAGAACAAATAATCCATTCAAGAAATGGGCAGAGGACATGAACAGACATTTCTGCAAAGAAGACATCCAGATGGCCAACAGACACATGAAAAAGTGCTCCATATCACTCGGCATCAGGGAGATACAAATCAAAACCACAATGAGATATCACCTCACACCAGTCAGAATGGCTAAAATCAACAAGTCAGGAAATGACAGATGCTGGCGAGGATGCGGAGAAAGGGGAACCCTCCTACACTGTTGGTGGGAATGCAAGCTGGTGCAGCCACTCTGGAAAACAGCATGGAGGTTCCTCAAAATGTTGAAAATAGAACTGCCCTATGACCCAGCAATTGCACTATTGGGTATTTACCCTAAGGATACAAACGTAGGGATCCAAAGGGGCACATGCACCCGAATGTTTATAGCAGCAATGTCCACAATAGCCAAACTATGGAAAGAACCTAGATGTCCATCAACAGATGAATGGATCAAGAAGATGTGGTATATATACACAATGGAATACTATGCAGCCATCAAAAGAAATGAAATCTTGCCATTTGCGACAACATGGATGGAACTAGAGCGTATCATGCTTAGCGAAATAAGTCAAGCAGAGAAAGACAACTATCATATGATCTCCCTGATATGAGGAAGTGGTGATGCAACATGGGGGCTTAAGTAGGTAGGAGAAGAATCAATGAAACAAGATGGGATTGGGAGGGAGACAAACCATAAGTGACTCTTAATCTCACACAACAAACTGAGGGTTGCTGGGGGGAGGGGGTTTGGGAGAAGGGGGTGGGATTATGGACATTGGGGAGTGCTGTGAAGTGTGTAAACCTGGTGATTCACGGACCTGTACCCCTGGGGATAAAAATATATGTTTATAAAAAATAAAAAATTAAAAAAAAATACCTGCTTTGCATAAACATCCAAGAACCACTCTAGTAGCTTCGTTCTTTGTCAAGTACAGAAAGCCCTTTTATTTTCCACATCCCCCTCCCCCACATTCTTATTAAAGTGGACATTAAATTTTATTCTTTCAACTCTTTCAACATTATCCTTTTAGACACAAGTTGTTAGCATTCAGGAATTACTTTTTTCTTTTTTCCCACTGATTAAATGAATGTCAAAAAGTACTCCCGTATAATATAGATCAACAAAAATAATGAGCCAATTCTATATGCCAGACCCTAAGGGGAAAAAGAAAAATATCATCCTTCCCCACCAGGAGTTCACATTTAGGAAGAGAAGTAAATAAGGAAACATAATTTTGCCGCATTGTGAGATGCGTGCTCAAGGCAGAAAGAATGAGTATTTTAGGGACACCTTGCTTGTCAAAGTGGAATGGTCACAGGAGATAAGGATGGGGGAGGTAGTAGCATTGAAAACCTAGAGGGGAAGTCAGGTCTAAAAGAGGAAGGGTGAGTTCATGCAATCAGGCAGATGAAGAAGAGCATGGATGCGGGTGGCAGGATTTGAGAGGGCCCACCCTTTAAAGTTGCCACAAGTGGGGAGCACCTGGGTGGCTCAGTCAGTTAAGCGTCTGCCTTCAGCTCAGGTAATGATCTGGGAGTTCAGAGATCAAGACCCATGTCGAGCTCCCTGCTCAGCAAGGAGTCGCCTTCTCCCTCTGGCCCTCCCCCATCTCCTCTCCTTGCTATTTCTCTTTCTCTCTCTCAAATAAATAAACAAAACCTTAAAAAAAATTAAAAAAAAAAATAAAGTCACTACAAGTCCAAGTACCAGTAAATAGCAAAGTCTTCCTGGGGAGATCAATAACACATAAATGTCCGGAAAGAACAGTATATAATCATGCTAAACATTCTTAGTTGTCTTCTCCCACGGAACCAGGTGGAGAATCATTTTAAATATGAAAATGAAATGGCAAGTGTTTATAAAGGATGGCTCTGCAGGTATGACAGGTAAGGGCTGAGCGTGGAGGAGGAACTTAGTAAGACACACGTACCCATGAAAGTGCTCTGGGATCTCTATACCTGAAACCTTGACTTGCAGCCGTGCAAACAGAAGAGGAAATACTTCTATTAACTGGAAGTGTGACAGGCACCTGGCCAGTGCCCCCACAGTTAGTTCTCTTGGCTTTCTCAGTTTGTCTCCTTGTGCCTTCTTGTTGTGAGCAGCGCCAGGCAGCACTGCCTTGAGGTCTAATAGCCATGTTCAGACAAACGCTCTGTGCTGCCCACCTTACACTTGGATGCCAGAGCCAACTGTGGGTAAAGTAAAGGAGCTGCCCCCCTACCTGAAACAAAATAAGTCTTACCCCAGCACCCAGGGGTGGAGACGTTTATAGCAATGTGGCTTCAGTGGGCTGGAGAAGCAAATTAGGATTCTGTCGAAAAAGAAGGAAGTGATAATGAGTAGAAAGTAGAGAATGCCCAGAGAAGTTTCCGACTAACTTCGTGTGTGTGTGTATGCACGTGGGCACACATAAATGCAGTTTGAGATTATTGGTTAAGTGATACAGTATATAAGGCTCTTCCTCTACTTACCATGAGGCTGTGTCCTAACACGCTGGTCATGAGTAAATCAAAATACATTTTAACACACCTAACCTCCTAGACACCCTAGCTTAGTCTCACCCACCGTAAACGTGCTGGGCACACTGACATTAGCCTACAGTTGTGCAAAATCATCTAACACAAAGCCTAGTTTGTAATAAAGTGTCGACGGTCTAGTGTAATGTATTGAATACTGTACGGAAAGTGACAAGTGGCATGGTTGTTGGGGTGCAGAATGCTTGTCAGTGTGTGAGCTGTTGACCCGGGAGTCTCGGCTGTCACTGCCCACAGTCCCAGGGAAGGGTCTGCCTACCACGTGTCACATATCACTAGCCTGGGAAGATCCAGATTCAGAATTCCAAGTACAGCTTCTCCTGAATGCACATCACTTGCATACCATCAAAGTCAAAAAACTGTTAAGTTGAACCACCGTAAATTCAAAGCCATCTGTATATGTGGGCATATGTGTGTGTATGTGTGTGTGCACCCCCGTGAGTATGCATGCATTCCACACCTGTTAGTCCAACATACAGTCATCTACATATAGGAACTGTACATAATCATACATAGAAGACATAGTCATATTATGTATGTGTCTATATATACATACACTAAGTTTATATTGTTACAGTTTATACATAATAATCAATCACCATAATGATATAGGGTAAGACCAAAGCTGTTCAATAATTTTCTATTTTTTTTTCTTTTTAGAGCTAAAATCATCTGGTGAAAAAGCAAAATCGCTCCCTCCGTCACCTTTGTCATTTCTGGTCCACCTCAGATGCCTTTTCTTCAAAAGTGGCTCTTGAGGTTCCAGGACAGTAATTCAAATAGATTTCTTTATTGGTACTGATTGTCAGGAGTTCTAAGTAAGTGAGTAGATAAGTAAATAAAACCTACAGCTAGAGGAGGCAAGTATAGGAGACCTCTTTAAGCAAGTTTCCAGCTAGCCTTCCTAATTCTTACTGCAGGATTCCAGCCACAGTGGGATAGTTCAGACGGTTTTCCTGTTTGTTACTGGGACTTAGAGGTGCTGAGGTGAAAAAGAAAGAATGACAATTTTATCTTGTAAATTAGCAGTTAACCATATGTATAAGATTAAAAATTTTCAAAGTAATAAGATTTAAGATTGTGGAAACTTCACATTCCTTGGGTTCATTTAATCCCTGCCTCTGTCTTTAGGTTGGAGAATGTCTTCCTTGGCCAAAGCAAATATGTCCAAAAACACTTTTGAGGATAATTAGTTATAACCCAGAGTAATTTACTCACATGCTACATCTAAATCACGTCTCTATACCAAACAAACATTTATGTTGTATCTTTTTTTTTAAAGATTTTATTTATTTATTTGACAGAGAGAAATCACAAATAGGCAAAGAGGCAGGCAGAGAGAGAGAGGAGGAAGCAGGCTCCCTGCTGAGCAGAGCCCGATGCGGGACTCGATCCCAGGACCCTGAGATCATGACCTGAGCTGAAGGCAGCGACTTAACCCACTGAGCCACCCAGGCACCCAGAAATATGTTTTTTAAATGTGGGCAGACGGGAATCCACAGAA
The DNA here is from genome assembly GCF_009829155.1 of Mustela erminea. Classification (NCBI taxonomy): domain Eukaryota; kingdom Metazoa; phylum Chordata; class Mammalia; order Carnivora; family Mustelidae; genus Mustela; species Mustela erminea. The sequence goes on along the minus strand of NC_045631.1, from coordinate 14,925,462 downwards.
TAGTATATTACCCTGGAGCTAGCAGTAGCCCATCAGCCTTAGGTGTAAGGTCTGAAAGGGAGGCAGTTAGGACCTACAGAGAGAGACATGAGCCACGGACACACCCAGAAGTGTCTTGACGTTCTAGACTCACAACCATCGGGACCTTCTAGGAGGGACCCTGGTGAAATAACCCAAACTCCTATTCTTCCCTCTCTCTGATCTCTTACACAACTCAAATGAATCACTGAAGGCAAAGAGCCCAGTGAAGTCACCCTTACAGCTCACCCTCCATGGCCACCTGCCATGGAGGACATAGGAAGAAGAATAGGTCTTCAGAGGCAGGCAGAGGTTGTCTAGCATAACTTACATAAAATACAGTACAATGCAGAGGGAGGTGCAACTGTTGTCAATGCTTATGCCTAAATCATGCTGAAATTTGCAAAGGCAAAAGCAGGAAGGTGGGATAACAGAAACACAGCTGTGTGAGAGACCTGAGTGGTTCCTCAGCAACACATCACGTAGACAAAAGGAAAGCCTGACAATTGAAACTGAATTATATTTGTATTATACCCTCTTGACAGCATATACCTTACTTCAAAAGCATCTGTAATGTGTTTTGAAACATATAGAAAGAAGAAAATCCTTCAAGTTATGTGTAGGGTGCCAGCTCCTAAACAGCTAATGGAGAACATTTTACACACACATACCCCTGTATAAAATGTTAGGAAGATCAATAACTATGATTTAGCAGCACATTGCAAAGTAATATGTTATGACCAAATAGTGTCTGTCCAAGTCAAGAACTCAAGGGCAATTTGGGGTAGAGACAATCTACAAAATTGTATCATGATATAATTTAAATGTAATTAGATTTCAAAAATTCTGATGCTTCCATTCAGATGCATTGATATGATTACACCGTGCCAAAGTCGGTGAAGTATCACCATGTAAATGCAAAATTTTATATATATTATATGATATATAATTTTTATATATATGATATATAATATTTAATATATCTCATATATATATACACACAATAAATGCCAAAAAAGTCCTTGACAGAATTTACGTCAAAATAATTTATCTTGGTAGACCTGGAGCACTTGGTACATGTATCAAGGAAGAATGCCTTATTTGCCATCTCCAATGTCCCTGGCCTTGTGGAAGGATCTTCTTTAGTGTTCCCCTCCAGGTGTCCTCCACCCCTTCATTTACCATGAGCTAGCCTGAGTGAAGCGTCTCCGGAGAGGTCATGCTCTCTCGTAGACTATCCCATCTGAGAGGCAATACTCTGGACTCTATCTGCCTTATTTTTTTTGTCTTATTTTCTCGATTATTTCACAAACTGTCAAAAGAAGATGCATGAAGGTCTAGTAAACACGATGAAAAAATATTTCTATAAATCAGAATCACACTTTAAGATTAAAAAAAAGTAGAAACATTGCTAACTAATTGGAAGGAGAAAATGATTCACTATTTCCCTTATGAATTTAACTCCTGGGGGATAAACATTTGAGAAAAATGTCAGAATGACACATTTACTCATGTGATATGATTATACAGCACAAGAAACAATTATTCAATTTAAAAATTATTAAAGTATGTAAGAAAATTCAGAACAGTTCTCAAGGAAGGGTTTTTAAATTAACATACAACAGCTAATAGTTCATAAGATGTAAATAATGGCTACTAAGAAGATACAATAAATGAAACCATTCACACTGTAAATTGGTGAACATAAATGCTTAGAAAGGTAACTTAACTCCTCAAACTCAATACACACAAAACAGACAATCATATCAAAAAATGGGCAGAAGATATGGAAAGACACTTCTCCAATGAAGACATAGAAATGGCTATTAAACACATGAAAAAATGTCCATCACTAGCCCTCAGGGAAATTCAAATTAAAACCACATTGAAATATCAACTTATACCAGTTAGAATGACCAAAATTAACAAGACAGAAAACAACATGTGTTGGAGGGGATATGGAGAAAGGGGAACCCTCTTACACTGTTGGTGGGAAGTTGGTGTAGCCTCTTTGGAGAACAGTGTGGAGATTTCTCAAGAAATTAAAAATAGAACTTCCCTATGACCCTGCCATTGCACCCCTGGGTATTTACCCCAAAGATACAGATGTAGTGAAAAGAAGGGCCATCTGTACACCAATGTTTATAGCAGCAATGGCCACGGTCGCCAAACTGGATACAAACAAGATGCTCTTCAATGGATGAATGGATAAGGAAGATGTGGTCCATATACACTATGGAGTATTATGCCTCCATCAGAAAGGAGGAATACCCAACTTTTGTAGCAACATGGATGGGACTGAAAGAGATTATGCTCAGTGAAGTAAGTCAAGCAGAGAGAGTCAATTATCAGTTTCACTTATTTGTGAAGCATAATAAATAACATGGAGGACATGGGGCGATGGAGAGGAGAAGGGAGTTGACAGAAATTGGAAGGAGAGGTGTACCATGAGAGACTATGGAGTCTGAAACACAGCCTGAGGTTTCAGTATGGCCACATCACTGCCTTTTTGGGTAAGCCCGACTGGTATTTAATTTTGATTTTCCTGCTGATAAACCAGAAAAGTTGAGTGATAGTCAGAAAATAAAAGGTAAAGTGTCAATTCACAGTGTAAGGTGTTTTTATGACACTGGGGAAAACCATAGCAGTGAGGTTTGTCTCCTTAAAAGGGGACCAGAGAGAAGGGGGGGCAGTCTCCTCACCCCACTCC